>NW_028252051.1:0-600000 GCF_964263255.1 Lissotriton vulgaris | reverse complement strand
CGTTTTTCATCCGAAAATTGATTTTTTGGACTGTACCAAAAATGATTCAAAATGTCAATTGGATCGTGCCTCATGTTGAATAACCACTTTTTAAACCCTCACAGTGACCAAAATTGCCATTTTTACAGAGTTTTGATTACTCAAAAGCTTCACTTTTGACCCATTTCAGGCACAGAAATGACTTTAAACACACTTATTTTAGTTGACAAAGTCATAATTCACATCCAACAGTCATTTACAGTCAAAAGATTAAATGTTAAAATTTCATCCATATTGACCATTTTGGGATCGTTCGACATGTCCGGAGTCATCGTTTTTCATCCGAAAATTGATTTTTTGGACTGTACCAAAAATGATTCAAAATGTCAATTGGATCATGCCTCATTTTGAATAACCACTTTTTAAACCCTCACAGTGACCAAAATTGCCAATTTTACAGAGTTTTGCTTACACAAAAGCTTCAATTTTGACCCGTTTCAGGCACAGAAATGACTTTAAACACACTTATTTTAGTTGACAAAGTCATTATTCACATCCAACAGTCATTTAGAGTCAAAAGATTAAATGTTAAAATTTCATCCATATTGACCATTTTGGGATCGTTCGACATGTCCGAAGTCATTGTTTTTCATCCGAAAATTGATTTTTTGGACTGTACCAAAAATGATTCAAAATGTCAATTGGATCGTGCCTCATGTTGAATAACCACTTTTTAAACCCTCACAGTGACCAAAATTGCCATTTTTACAGAGTTTTGATTACTCAAAAGCTTCAATTTTGACCCATTTCAGGCACAGAAATGACTTTAAACACACTTATTTCAGTTGACAAAGTCATAATTCACATCCAACAGTCATTTACAGTCAAAAGATTAAATGTTAAAATTTCATCCATATTGACCATTTTGGGATCGTTCGACATGTCCGGAGTCATCGTTTTTCATCCGAAAATTGATTTTTTGGACTGTACCAAAAATGATTCAAAATGTCAATTGGATCGTGCCTCATGTTGAATAACCACTTTTTAAACCCTCACAGTGACCAAAATTGCCATTTTTACAGAGTTTTGCTTACTCAAAAGCTTCAATTTTGACCCATTTCAGGCACAGAAATGACTTTAAACACACTTATTTTAGTTGACAAAGTCATAATTCACATCCAACAGTCATTTACAGTTAAAAGATTAAATGTTAAAATTTCATCCATATTGACCATTTTGGGATCGTTCGACATGTCCGGAGTCATCGTTTTTCATCCGAAAATTGATTTTTTGGACTGTACCAAAAATGATTCAAAATGTCAATTGGATCGTGCCTCATGTTGAATAACCACTTTTTAAACCCTCACAGTGACCAAAATTGCCATTTTTACAGAGTTTTGCTTACTCAAAAGCTTCAATTTTGACCCATTTCAGGCACAGAAATGACTTTAAACACACTTATTTTAGTTGACAAAGTCATAATTCACATCCAACAGTCATTTACAGTCAAAAGATTAAATGTTAAAATTTCATCCATATTGACCATTTTGGGATCGTTCGACAGGTCCGGAGTCATCGTTTTTCATCTGAAAATTGATTTTTTGGACTGTACCCAAAATAATTCAAAATGTCAATTGGATCGTGCCTCATGTTGAATACCCACTTTTTAAACCCTAAGAGTGACCAAAATTGCCATTTTTACAGAGTTTTGATTACTCAAAAGCTTCAATTTTTACCCCTTTGAGGCACAGAAATGACTTTAAACACACTTATTTTAGTTGACAAAGTCATAATTCACATCCAACAGTCATTTACAGTCAAAAGATTAAATGTTAAAATTTCATCCATATTGACCATTTTGGGATCGTTCGACATGTCCGGAGTCATCGTTTTTCATCCGAAAATTGATTTTTTGGACTGTACCAAAAATGATTCAAAATGTCAATTGGATCGTGCCCATGTTGAATAACCACTTTTTAAACCCTCACAGTGACCAAAATTGCCATTTTTACAGAGTTTTGATTACTCAAAAGCTTCAATTTTGACCAATTTCAGGCACAGAAATGACTTTAAACACACTTATTTTAGTTGACAAAGTCATAATTCACATCCAACAGTCATTTACAGTCAAAAGATTAAATGTTAAAATTTCATCCATATTGACCATTTTGGGATCGTTCGACATGTCCGGAGTCATCGTTTTTCATCCGAAAATTGATTTTTTGGACTGTACCAAAAATGATTCAAAATGTCAATTGGATCGTGCCTCATGTTGAATAACCACTTTTTAAACCCTCACAGTGACCAAAATTGCCATTTTTACAGAGTTTTGCTTACTCAAAAGCTTCAATTTTGACCCATTTCAGGCACAGAAATGACTTTAAACACACTTATTTTAGTTGACAAAGTCATAATTCACATCCAACAGTCATTTACAGTCAAAAGATTAAATGTTAACATTTCATCCATATTGACCATTTTGGGATCGTGCGACATGTCCGGAGTCATCGTTTTTCATCCGAAAATTGATTTTTTGGACTGTACCAAAAATGATTCAAAATGTCAATTGGATCGTGCCTCATGTTGAATAACCACTTTTTAAACCCTCACAGTGACCAAAATTGCCATTTTTACAGAGTTTTGCTTACTCAAAAGCTTCAATTTTGACCCATTTCAGGCACAGAAATGACTTTAAACACACTTATTTTAGTTGACAAAGTCATAATTCACATCCAACAGTCATTTACAGTCAAAAGATTAAATGTTAAAATTTCATCCATATTGACCATTTTGGGATCGTTCGACATGTCCGGAGTCATCGTTTTTCATCCGAAAATTGATTTTTTGGACTGTACCAAAAATGATTCAAAATGTCAATTGGATCATGCCTCATGTTGAATAACCACTTTTTAAACCCTCACAGTGACCAAAATTGCCATTTTTACAGAGTTTTGATTACTCAAAAGCTTCAATTTTTACCCCTTTGAGGCACAGAAATGACTTTAAACACTCTTATTTTAGTTGACAAAGTCATAATTCACATCCAACAGTCATTTACAGTCAAAAGATTAAATGTTAAAATTTCATCCATATTGACCATTTTGGGATCGTTCTACATGTCCGGAGTCATCGTTTTATATCCGAAAATTGATTTTTTGAACTGTACCAAAAATGATTCAAAATGTCAATTGGATCGTGCCTCATGTTGAATAACCACTTTTTAAACCCTCACAGTGACCAAAATTGCCAATTTTACACAGTTTTGCTTACTCAAAAGCTTCAATTTTGACCCATTTCAGGCACAGAAATGACTTTAAACACACTTATTTTAGTTGACAAAGTCATAATTCACATCCAACAGTCATTTACAGTCAAAAGATTAAATGTTAACATTTCATCATTATAGACCATTTTGGGAACGTTCGACAGGTCCGAAGTCATCGTTTTTCGTATAAAAATTGATTTTTTTGGACTGTACCAAAAATGATTCAAAATGTCAATTGGATCGTGCCTCATGTTGAATAACCACTTTTTAAACCCTCAGAGTGACCAAAATTGCCATTTTTACAGAGTTTTGATTACTCAAAAGCTTCAATTTTGACCCATTTCAGGCACAGAAATGACTTTAAACACACTTATTTTAGTTGACAAAGTCATAATTCACATCCAACAGTCATTTACAGTCAAAAGATTAAATGTTAAAATTTCATCCATATTGACCATTTTGGGATCGTTCGACATGTCCGGAGTCATCGTTTTTCATCCGAAAATTGATTTTTTGGACTGTACCAAAAATGATTCAAAATGTCAATTGGATCGTGCCTCATGTTGAATAACAACTTTTTAAACCCTCACAGTGACCAAAATTGCCATTTTTACAGAGTTTTGCTTACTCAAAAGCTTCAATTTTGACCCATTTCAGGCACAGAAATGACTTTAAACACACTTATTTTAGTTGACAAAGTCATAATTCACATCCAACAGTCATTTACAGTCAAAAGATTAAATGTTAACATTTCATCCATATTGACCATTTTGGGATCGTGCGACATGTCCGGAGTCATCGTTTTTCATCCGAAAATTGATTTTTTGGACTGTACCAAAAATGATTCAAAATGTCAATTGGATCGTGCCTCATGTTGAATAACCACTTTTTAAACCCTCACAGTGACCAAAATTGCCATTTTTACAGAGTTTTGCTTACTCAAAAGCTTCAATTTTGACCCATTTCAGGCACAGAAATGACTTTAAACACACTTATTTTAATTGACAAAGCCATAATTCACATCCAACAGTCATTTAGAGTCAAAAGATTAAATGTTAAAATTTCATCATTATAGACCATTTTGGGAACGTTCGACAGGTCCGGAGTCATCGTTTTTCGTCTGAAAATTGATTTTTTGGACTGTACCAAAAATGATTCAAAATGTCAATTGGATCGTGCCTCATGTTGAATAACCACTTTTTAAACCCTCACAGTGACCAAAATTGCCAATTTTACACAGTTTTGCTTACTCAAAAGCTTCAATTTTGACCCATTTCAGGCACAGAAATGACTTTAAACACACTTATTTTAGTTGACAAAGCCATAATTCACATACAACAGTCATTTAGAGTCAAAAGATTAAATATTAAAATTTCATCCATATTGACCATTTTGGGATCGTTCGACATGTCCGGAGTCATCGTTTTTCATCCGAAAATTGATTTTTTGGACTGTACCAAAAATGATTCAAAATGTCAATTGGATCGTGCCTCATGTTGAATAACCACTTTTTAAACCCTCACAGTGACCAAAATTGCCATTTTTACAGAGTTTTGATTACTCAAAAGCTTCAATTTTGACCCATTTCAGGCACAGAAATGACTTTAAACACACTTATTTTAGTTGACAAAGTCATAATTCACATCCAACAGTCATTTACAGTCAAAAGATTAAATGTTAAAATTTCATCCATATTGACCATTTTGGGATCGTTCGACATGTCCGGAGTCATCGTTTTTCATCCGAAAATTGATTTTTTGAACTGTACCAAAAATGATTCAAAATGTCAATTGGATCGTGCCTCATGTTGAATAACCACTTTTTAAACCCTCACAGTGACAAAAATTGCCAATTTTACACAGTTTTGCTTACTCAAAAGCTTCAATTTTGACCCATTTCAGGCACAGAAATGACTTTAAACACACTTATTTTAGTTGACAAAGCCATAATTCACATCCAACAGTCATTTAGAGTCAAAAGATTAAATGTTAAAATTTCATCATTATAGACCATTTTGGGAACGTTCGACAGGTCCGGAGTCATCGTTTTTCGTCTGAAAATTGATTTTTTGGACTGTACCCAAAATGATTCAAAATGTCAATTGGATCGTGCCTCATGTTGAATAACCACTTTTTAAACCCTCAGAGTGACCAAAATTGCCATTTTTACAGAGTTTTGATTACTCAAAAGCTTCAATTTTTACCCCTTTGAGGCACAGAAATGACTTTAAACACACTTATTTTAGTTGACAAAGTCATAATTCACATCCAACAGTCATTTACAGTCAAAAGATTAAATGTTAAAATTTCATCCATATTGACCATTTTGGGATCGTTCGACATGTCCGGAGTCATCGTTTTTCATCCGAAAATTGATTTTTTGGACTGTACCAAAAATGATTCAAAATGTCAATTGGATCGTGCCTCATGTTGAATAATCACTTTTTAAACCCTCACAGTGACCAAAATTGCCAATTTTACAGAGTTTTGCTTACACAAAAGCTTCAATTTTGACCCGTTTCAGGCACAGAAATGACTTTAAACACACTTATTTTAGTTGACAAAGTAATTATTCACATCCAACAGTCATTTAGAGTCGAAAGATTAAATGTTAAAATTTCATCCATATTGACCATTTTGGGATCGTTCGACATGTCCGGAGTCATCGTTTTTCATCCGAAAATTGATTTTTTGAACTGTACCAAAAATGATTCAAAATGTCAATTGGATCGTGCCTCATGTTGAATAACCACTTTTTAAACCCTCACAGTGACCAAAATTGCCATTTTTACAGAGTTTTGATTACTCAAAAGCTTCAATTTTGACCCCTTTCAGGCACAGAAATGACTTTAAACACACTTATTTTAGTTGACAAAGTCATAATTCACATCCAACAGTCATTTACAGTCAAAAGATTAAATGTTAAAATTTCATCCATATTGACCATTTTGGGATCGTTCGACATGTCCGGAGTCATCGTTTTTCATCCGAAAATTGATTTTTTGGACTGTACCAAAAATGATTCAAAATGTCAATTGGATCGTGCCTCATGTTGAATAACCACTTTTTAAACCCTCACAGTGACCAAAATTGCTATTTTTACAGAGTTTTGCTTACTCAAAAGCTTCAATTTTGACCCATTTCAGGCACAGAAATGACTTTAATCACACTTATTTTAGTTGACAAAGTCATAATTCACATCCAACAGTCATTTACAGTCAAAAGATTAAATGTTAAAATTTCATCATTATAGACCATTTTGGGAACGTTCGACAGGTCCGAAGTCATCGTTTTTCGTCTAAAAATTGATTTTTTGGGACTGTACCAAAAATGATTCAAAATGTCAATTGGATCGTGCGTCATGTTGAATAACCACTTTTTAAACCCTCAGAGTGACCAAAATTGCCATTTTTACAGAGTTTTGATTACTCAAAAGCTTCAATTTTTACCCCTTTGAGGCACAGAAATGACTTTAAACACACTTATTTTAGTTGACAAAGTCATAATTCACATCCAACAGTCATTTACAGTCAAAAGATTAAATGTTAAAATTTCATCCATATTGACCATTTTGGGATCGTTCGACATGTCCGGAGTCATCGTTTTTCATCCGAAAATTGATTTTTTGGACTGTACCAAAAATGATTCAAAATGTCAATTGGATCGTGCCTCATGTTGAATAACCACTTTTTAAACCCTCACAGTGACCAAAATTGCCATTTTTACAGAGTTTTGATTACTCAAAAGCTTCAATTTTGACCCATTTCAGGCACAGAAATGACTTTAAACACACTTATTTTAGTTGACAAAGTCATAATTCACATCCAACAGTCATTTACAGTCAAAATAATTAAATGTTAAAATTTCATCCATATTGACCATTTTGGGATCGTTCGACATGTCCGGAGTCATCGTTTTTCATCCGAAAATTGATTTTTTGGACTGTACCAAAAATGATTCAAAATGTCAATTGGATCGTGCCTCATTTTGAATAACCACTTTTTAAACCCTCACAGTGACCAAAATTGCCAATTTTACAGAGTTTTGCTTACACAAAAGCTTCAATTTTGACCCGTTTCAGGCACAGAAATGACTTTAAACACACTTATTTTAGTTGACAAAGTCATTATTCACATCCAACAGTCATTTAGAGTCAAAAGATTAAATGTTAAAATTTCATCCATATTGACCATTTTGGGATCGTTCGACATGTCCGGAGTCATCGTTTTTCTTCCGAAAATTGATTTTTTGGACTGTACCAAAAATGATTCAAAATGTCAATTGGATCGTGCCTCATGTTGAATAACCACTTTTTAAACCCTCACAGTGACCAAAATTGCCATTTTTACAGAGTTTTGCTTACTCAAAAGCTTCAATTTTGACCCATTTCAGGCACAGAAATGACTTTAAACACACTTATTTTAGTTGACAAAGTCATAATTCACATCCAACAGTCATTTACAGTCAAAAGATTAAATGTTAACATTTCATCCATATTGACCATTTTGGGATCGTTC
Source organism: Lissotriton vulgaris (assembly GCF_964263255.1). NCBI lineage: Eukaryota > Metazoa > Chordata > Amphibia > Caudata > Salamandridae > Lissotriton > Lissotriton vulgaris. Next base: position 592,240 of record NW_028252051.1, on the reverse strand, counting down.
GACATGTCCGGAGTCATCGTTTTTCATCCGAAAATTGATTTTTTGGACTGTACCAAAAATGATTCAAAATGTCAATTGGATCATGCCTCATGTTGAATAACCACTTTTTAAACCCTCACAGTGACCAAAATTGCCATTTTTACAGAGTTTTGATTACTCAAAAGCTTCAATTTTTACCCCTTTGAGGCACAGAAATGACTTTAAACACACTTATTTTAGTTGACAAAGTCATAATTCACATCCAACAGTCATTTACAGTCAAAAGATTAAATGTTAAAATTTCATCCATATTGACCATTTTGGGATCGTTCGACATGTCCGGAGTCATCGTTTTTCATCCGAAAATTGATTTTTTGGACTGTACCAAAAATGATTCAAAATGTCAATTGGATCGCGCCTCATGTTGAATAACCACTTTTTAAACCCTCACAGTGACCAAAAGTGCCATTTTTACAGAGTTTTGCTTACTCAAAAGCTTCAATTTTGACCCATTTCAGGCATAGAAATGACTTTAAACACACTTATTTTAGTTGACAAAGTCATAATTCACATCCAACAGTCATTTACAGTCAAAAGATTAAATGTTAAAATTTCATCCATATTGACCATTTTGGGATCGTTCGACATGTCCGGAGTCATCGTTTTTCATCCGAAAATTGATTTTTTGGACTGTACCAAAAATGATTCAAAATGTCAATTGGATCGTGCCTCATGTTGAATAACCACTTTTTAAACCCTCACAGTGACCAAAAGTGCCATTTTTACAGAGTTTTGCTTACTCAAAAGCTTCAATTTTGACCCATTTCAGGCACAGAAATGACTTTAAACACACTTATTTTAGTTGACAAAGTCATAATTCACATCCAACAGTCATTTACAGTCAAAAGATTAAATGTTAAAATTTCATCCATATTGACCATTTTGGGATCGTTCGACATGTCCGGAGTCATCGTTTTTCATCCGAAAAATGATTTTTTGGACTGTACCAAAAATGATTCAAAATGTCAATTGGATCGTGCCTCATGTTGAATAACCACTTTTTAAACCCTCACAGTGACCAAAATTGCCAATTTTACACAGTTTTGCTTACTCAAAAGCTTCAATTTTGACCCATTTCAGGCACAGAAATGACTTTAAACACACTTATTTTAGTTGACAAAGCCATAATTCACATCCAACAGTCATTTAGAGTCAAAAGATTAAATGTTAAAATTTCATCATTATAGACCATTTTGGGAACGTTCGACAGGTCCGGAGTCATCGTTTTTCGTCTGAAAATTGATTTTTTGGACTGTACCAAAAATGATTCAAAATGTCAATTGGATCGTGCCTCATGTTGAATAACCACTTTTTAAACCCTCAGAGTGACCAAAATTGCCATTTTTACAGAGTTTTGATTACTCAAAAGCTTCAATTTTTACCCCTTTGAGGCACAGAAATGACTTTAAACACACTTATTTTAGTTGACAAAGTCATAATTCACATCCAACAGTCATTTACAGTCAAAAGATTAAATGTTAAAATTTCATCCATATTGACCATTTTGGGATCGTTCGACATGTCAAGAGTCATCGTTTTTCATCCGAAAATTGATTTTTTGGACTGTACCAAAAATGATTCAAAATGTCAATTGGATCGTGCCTCATGTTGAATAACCACTTTTTAAACCCTCACAGTGACCAAAATTGCCATTTTTACAGAGTTTTGATTACTCAAAAGCTTCAATTTTGACCCATTTCAGGCACAGAAATGACTTTAAACACACTTATTTTAGTTGACAAAGTCATAATTCACATCCAACAGTCATTTACAGTCAAAAGATTAAATGTTAAAATTTCATCCATATTGACCATTTTGGGATCGTTCGACATGTCCGGAGTCATCGTTTTTCATCCGAAAATTGATTTTTTTGGACTGTACCAAAAATGATTCAAAATGTCAATTGAATCGTGCCTCATTTTGAATAACCACTTTTTAAACCCTCACAGTGACCAAAATTGCCAATTTTACAGAGTTTTGCTTACACAAAAGCTTCGATTTTGACCCGTTTCAGGCACAGAAATGACTTTAAACACACTTATTTTAGTTGACAAAGTCATTATTCACATCCAACAGTCATTTAGAGTCAAAAGATTAAATGTTAAAATTTCATCCATATTGACCATTTTGGGATCGTTCGACATGTCCGGAGTCATCGTTTTTCATCCGAAAATTGATTTTTTGGACTGTACCAAAAATGATTCAAAATGTCAATTGGATCGTGCCTCATGTTGAATAACCACTTTTTAAACCCTCACAGTGACCAAAATTGCCATTTTTACAGAGTTTTGATTACTCAAAAGCTTCAATTTTGACCCATTTCAGGCACAGAAATGACTTTAAACACACTTATTTTAGTTGACAAAGTCATAATTCACATCCAACAGTCATTTACAGTCAAAAGATTAAATGTTAAAATTTCATCCATATTGACCATTTTGGGATCGTTCGACATGTCCGGAGTCATCGTTTTTCATCCGAAAATTGATTTTTTGGACTGTACCAAAAATGATTCAAAATGTCAATTGGATCGTGCCTCATGTTGAATAACCACTTTTTAAACCCTCACAATGACCAAAATTGCCATTTTTACAGAGTTTTGCTTACTCAAAAGCTTCAATTTTGACCCATTTCAGGCACAGAAATGACTTTAAACACACTTATTTTAGTTGACAAAGTCATAATTCACATCCAACAGTCATTTACAGTCAAAAGATTAAATGTTAACATTTCATCCATATTGACCATTTTGGGATCGTGCGACATGTCCGGAGTCATCGTTTTTCATCCGAAAATTGATTTTTTGGACTGTACCAAAAATGATTCAAAATGTCAATTGGATCGTGCCTCATGTTGAATAACCACTTTTTAAACCCTCACAGTGACCAAAATTGCCATTTTTACAGAGTTTTGCTTACTCAAAAGCTTCAATTTTGACCCATTTCAGGCACAGAAATGACTTTAAACACACTTATTTTAGTTGACAAAGTCATAATTCACATCCAACAGTCATTTACAGTCAAAAGATTAAATGTTAAAATTTCATCCATATTGACCATTTTGGGATCGTTCGACATGTCCGGAGTCATCGTTTTTCATCCGAAAATTGATTTTTTGGACTGTACCAAAAATGATTCAAAATGTCAATTGGATCATGCCTCATGTTGAATAACCACTTTTTAAACCCTCACAGTGACCAAAATTGCCATTTTTACAGAGTTTTGTTTACTCAAAAGCTTCAATTTTTACCCCTTTGAGGCACAGAAATGACTTTAAACACACTTATTTTAGTTGACAAAGTCATAATTCACATCCAACAGTCATTTACAGTCAAAAGATTAAATGTTAAAATTTCATCCATATTGACCATTTTGGGATCGTTCTACATGTCCGGAGTCATCGTTTTATATCCGAAAATTGTTTTTTTGAACTGTACCAAAAATGATTCAAAATGTCAATTGGATCGTGCCTCATGTTGAATAACCACTTTTTAAACCCTCACAGTGACCAAAATTGCCAATTTTACAGAGTTTTGATTACTCAAAAGCTTCAATTTTGACCCATTTCAGGCACAGAAATGACTTTAAACACACTTATTTTAGTTGACAAAGCCATAATTCACATCCAACAGTCATTTAGAGTCAAAAGATTAAATGTTAACATTTCATCATTATAGACCATTTTGGGAACGTTCAACAGGTCCAAAGTCATCGTTTTTCGTCTAAAAATTGATTTTTTTGGACTGTACCAAAAATGATTCAAAATGTCAATTGGATCGTGCCTCATGTTGAATAACCACTTTTTAAACCCTCACAGTGACCAAAATTGCCAATTTTACAGAGTTTTGATTACTCAAAAGCTTCAATTTTGACCCATTTCAGGCACAGAAATGACTTTAAACACACTTATTTTAGTTGACAAAGTCATAATTCACATCCAACAGTCATTTACGGTCAAAAGATTAAATGTTAAAATTTCATCCATATTGACCATTTTGGGATCGTGCGACATGTCCGGAGTCATCGTTTTTCATCCGAAAACTGATTTTTTGGACTGTACCAAAAATGATTCAAAATGTCAATTGGATCGTGCCTCATGTTGAATAACCACTTTTTAAACCCTCACAGTGACCAAAATTGCCATTTTTACAGAGTTTTGCTTAGTCAAAAGCTTCAATTTTGACCCATTTCAGGCACAGAAATGACTTTAAACACACTTATTTTAGTTGACAAAGTCATAATTCACATCCAACAGTCATTTACATTCAAAAGATTAAATGTTAAAATTTCATCCATATTGACCATTTTGGGATCGTTCGACATGTCCGGAGTCATCGTTTTTCATCCGAAAATTGATTTTTTGGACTGTACCAAAAATGATTCAAAATGTCAATTGGATCATGCCTCATGTTGAATAACCACTTTTTAAACCCTCACAGTGACCAAAATTGCCATTTTTACAGAGTTTTGATTACTCAAAAGCTTCAATTTTGACCCCTTTGAGGCACAGAAATGACTTTAAACACACTTATTTTAGTTGACAAAGTCATAATTCACATCCAACAGTCATTTACAGTCAAAAGATGAAATGTTAAAATTTCATCCATATTGACCATTTTGGGATCGTTCTACATGTCCGGAGTCATCGTTTTATATCCGAAAATTGATTTTTTGAACTGTACCAAAAATGATTCAAAATGTCAATTGGATCATGCCTCATGTTGAATAACCACTTTTTAAACCCTCACAGTGACCAAAATTGCCATTTTTACAGAGTTTTGATTACTCAAAAGCTTCAATTTTGACCCCTTTGAGGCACAGAAATGACTTTAAACACACTTATTTTAGTTGACAAAGTCATAATTCACATCCAACAGTCATTTACAGTCAAAAGATTAAATGTTAAAATTTCATCCATATTGACCATTTTGGGAACGTTCGACAGGTCCGAAGTCATCGTTTTTCGTCTAAAAATTGATTTTTTTGGACTGTACCAAAAATGATTCAAAATGTCAATTGGATCGTGCCTCATGTTGAATAACCACTTTTTAAACCCTCAGAGTGACCAAAATTGCCATTTTTACAGAGTTTTGATTACTCAAAAGCTTCAATTTTGACCCCTTTGAGGCACAGAAATGACTTTAAACACACTTATTTTAGTTGACAAAGTCATAATTCACATCCAACAGTCATTTACAGTCAAAAGATTAAATGTTAAAATTTCATCCATATTGACCATTTTGGGATCGTTCGACATGTCCGGAGTCATCGTTTTTCATCCGAAAATTGATTTTTTGGACTGTACCAAAAATGATTCAAAATGTCAATTGGATCGTGCCTCATGTTGAATAACCACTTTTTAAACCCTCACAGTGACCAAAATAGCCATTTTTACAGAGTTTTGATTACTCAAAAGCTTCAATTTTGACCCATTTCAGGCACAGAAATGACTTTAAACACACTTATTTTAGTTGACAAAGTCATAATTCACATCCAACAGTCATTTACAGTCAAAAGATTAAATGTTAAAATTTCATCCATATTGACCATTTTGGGATCGTTCGACATTTCCGGAGTCATCGTTTTTCATCCGAAAATTGATTTTTTGGACTGTACCAAAAATGATTCAAAATGTCAATTGGATCGTGCCTCATTTTGAATAACCACTTTTTAAACCCTCACAGTGACCAAAATTGCCAATTTTACAGAGTTTTGCTTACACAAAAGCTTCAATTTTGACCCGTTTCAGGCACAGAAATGACTTTAAACACACTTATTTTAGTTGACAAAGTCATTATTCACATCCAACAGTCATTTAGAGTCAAAAGATTAAATGTTAAAATTTCATCCATATTGACCATTTTGGGATCGTTCGACATGTCCGGAGTCATCGTTTTTCATCCGAAAATTGATTTTTTGGACTGTACCAAAAATGATTCAAAATGTCAATTGGATCGTGCCTCATGTTGAATAACCACTTTTTAAACCCTCACAGTGACCAAAATTGCCATTTTTACAGAGTTTTGATTACTCAAAAGCTTCAATTTTGACCCATTTCAGGCACAGAAATGACTTTAAACACACTTATTTTAGTTGACAAAGTCATAATTCACATCCAACAGTCATTTACAGTCAAAAGATTAAATGTTAAAATTTCATCCATATTGACCATTTTGGGATCGTTCGACATGTCCGGAGTCATCGTTTTTCATCCGAAAATTGATTTTTTGGACTGTACCAAAAATGATTCAAAATGTCAATTGGATCGTGCCTCATGTTGAATAACCACTTTTTAAACCCTCACAGTGACCAAAATTGCCATTTTTACAGAGTTTTGCTTACTCAAAAGCTTCAATTTTGACCCATTTCAGGCACAGAAATGACTTTAAACACACTTATTTTAGTTGACAAAGTCATAATTCACATCCAACAGTCATTTACAGTCAAAAGATTAAATGTTAACATTTCATCCATATTGACCATTTTGGGATCGTGCGACATGTCCGGAGTCATCGTTTTTCATCCGAAAATTGATTTTTTGGACTGTACCAAAAATGATTCAAAATGTCAATTGGATCGTGCCTCATGTTGAATAACCACTTTTTAAACCCTCACAGTGACCAAAATTGCCATTTTTACAGAGTTTTGCTTACTCAAAAGCTTCAATTTTGACCCATTTCAGGCACAGAAATGACTTTAAACACACTTATTTTAGTTGACAAAGTCATAATTCACATCCAACAGTCATTTACAGTCAAAAGATTAAATGTTAAAATTTCATCCATATTGACCATTTTGGGATCGTTCGACATGTCCGGAGTCATCGTTTTTCATCCGAAAATTGATTTTTTGGACTGTACCAAAAATGATTCAAAATGTCAATTGGATCATGCCTCATGTTGAATAACCACTTTTTAAACCCTCACAGTGACCAAAATTGCCATTTTTACAGAGTTTTGTTTACTCAAAAGCTTCAATTTTTACCCCTTTGAGGCACAGAAATGACTTTAAACACACTTATTTTAGTTGACAAAGTCATAATTCACATCCAACAGTCATTTACAGTCAAAAGATTAAATGTTAAAATTTCATCCATATTGACCATTTTGGGATCGTTCTACATGTCCGGAGTCATCGTTTTATATCCGAAAATTGTTTTTTTGAACTGTACCAAAAATGATTCAAAATGTCAATTGGATCGTGCCTCATGTTGAATAACCACTTTTTAAACCCTCAGAGTGACCAAAATTGCCAATTTTACAGAGTTTTGATTACTCAAAAGGTTCAATTTTGACCCATTTCAGGCACAGAAATGACTTTAAACACACTTATTTTAGTTGACAAAGCCATAATTCACATCCAACAGTCATTTAGAGTCAAAAGATTAAATGTTAACATTTCATCATTATAGACCATTTTGGGAACGTTCGACAGGTCCGAAGTCATCGTTTTTCGTCTAAAAATTGATTTTTTTGGACTGTACCAAAAATGATTCAAAATGTCAATTGGATCGTGCCTCATGTTGAATAACCACTTTTTAAACCCTCACAGTGACCAAAATTGCCATTTTTACAGAGTTTTGATTACTCAAAAGCTTCAATTTTGACCCATTTCAGGCACAGAAATGACTTTAAACACACTTATTTTAGTTGACAAAGTCATAATTCACATCCAACAGTCATTTACAGTCAAAAGATTAAATGTTAAAATTTCATCCATATTGACCATTTTGGGATCGTGCGACATGTCCGGAGTCATCGTTTTTCATCCGAAAATTGATTTTTTGGACTGTACCAAAAATGATTCAAAATGTCAATTGGATCGTGCCTCATGTTGAATAACCACTTTTTAAACCCTCACAGTGACCAAAATTGCCATTTTTACAGAGTTTTGCTTACTCAAAAGCTTCAATTTTGACCCATTTCAGGCACAGAAATGACTTTAAACACACTTATTTTAGTTGACAAAGTCATAATTCACATCCAACAGTCATTTACAGTCAAAAGATTAAATGTTAAAATTTCATCCATATTGACCATTTTGGGATCGTTCTACATGTCCGGAGTCATCGTTTTATATCCGAAAATTGATTTTTTGAACTGTACCAAAAATGATTCAAAATGTCAATTGGATCATGCCTCATGTTGAATAACCACTTTTTAAACCCTCACAGTGACCAAAATTGCCATTTTTACAGAGTTTTGATTACTCAAAAGCTTCAATTTTGACCCCTTTGAGGCACAGAAATGACTTTAAACACACTTATTTTAGTTGACAAAGTCATAATTCACATCCAACAGTCATTTACAGTCAAAAGATTAAATGTTAAAATTTCATCCATATTGACCATTTTGGGAACGTTCGACAGGTCCGAAGTCATCGTTTTTCGTCTAAAAATTGATTTTTTTGGACTGTACCAAAAATGATTCAAAATGTCAATTGGATCGTGCCTCATGTTGAATAACCACTTTTTAAACCCTCAGAGTGACCAAAATTGCCATTTTTACAGAGTTTTGATTACTCAAAAGCTTCAATTTTGACCCCTTTGAGGCACAGAAATGACTTTAAACACACTTATTTTAGTTGACAAAGTCATAATTCACATCCAACAGTCATTTACAGTCAAAAGATTAAATGTTAAAATTTCATCCATATTGACCATTTTGGGATCGTTCGACATGTCCGGAGTCATCGTTTTTCATCCGAAAATTGATTTTTTGGACTGTACCAAAAATGATTCAAAATGTCAATTGGATCGTGCCTCATGTTGAATAACCACTTTTTAAACCCTCACAGTGACCAAAATAGCCATTTTTACAGAGTTTTGATTACTCAAAAGCTTCAATTTTTACCCATTTCAGGCACAGAAATGACTTTAAACACACTTATTTTAGTTGACAAAGTCATAATTCACATCCAACAGTCATTTACAGTCAAAAGATTAAATGTTAAAATTTCATCCATATTGACCATTTTGGGATCGTTCGACATTTCCGGAGTCATCGTTTTTCATCCGAAAATTGATTTTTTGGACTGTACCAAAAATGATTCAAAATGTCAATTGGATCGTGCCTCATTTTGAATAACCACTTTTTAAACCCTCACAGTGACCAAAATTGCCAATTTTACAGAGTTTTGCTTACACAAAAGCTTCAATTTTGACCCGTTTCAGGCACAGAAATGACTTTAAACACACTTATTTTAGTTGACAAAGTCATTATTCACATCCAACAGTCATTTAGAGTCGAAAGATTAAATGTTAAAATTTCATCCATATTGACCATTTTGGGATCGTTCGACATGTCCGGAGTCATCGTTTTTCATCCAAAAATTAATTTTTTGAACTGTACCAAAAATGATTCAAAATGTCAATTGGATCGTGCCTCATGTTGAATAACCACTTTTTAAACCCTCACAGTGACCAAAATTGCCATTTTTACAGAGTTTTGATTACTCAAAAGCTTCAATTTTGACCCCTTTCAGGCACAGAAATGACTTTAAACACACTTATTTTGGTTGACAAAGTCATAATTCACATCCAACAGTCATTTACAGTCAAAAGATTAAATGTTAAAATTTCATCCATATTGATCATTTTGGGATCTTTCGACATGTCCGGAGTCATCGTTTTTCATCCGAAAATTGATTTTTTGGACTGTACCAAAAATGATTCAAAATGTCAATTGGATCGTGCCTCATGTTGAATAACCACTTTTTAAACCCTCACAGTGACCAAAATTGCCATTTTTACAGAGTTTTGCTTACTCAAAAGCTTCAATTTTGACCCATTTCAGGCACAGAAATGACTTTAAACACACTTATTTTAGTTGACAAAGTCATAATTCACATCCAACAGTCATTTACAGTCAAAAGATTAAATGTTAAAATTTCATCCATATTGACCATTTTGGGATCGTTCGACATGTCCGGAGTCATCGTTTTTCATCCGAAAATTGATTTTTTGGACTGTACCAAAAATGATTCAAAATGTCAATTGGATCGTGCCTCATGTTGAATAACCACTTTTTAAACCCTCACAGTGACCAAAATTGCCATTTTTACAGAGTTTTGATTACTCAAAAGCTTCAATTTTTACCCCTTTGAGGCACAGAAATGACTTTAAACACACTTATTTTAGTTGATAAAGTCATAATTCACATCCAACAGTCATTTACAGTCAAAAGATTAAATGTTAAAATTTCATCCATATTGACCATTTTGGGATCGTTCGACATGTCCGGAGTCATCGTTTTATATCCGAAAATTGATTTTTTGAACTGTACCAAAAATGATTCAAAATGTCAATTGGATCGTGCCTCATGTTGAATAACCACTTTTTAAACCCTCACAGTGACCAAAATTGCCAATTTTACACAGTTTTGCTTACTCAAAAGCTTCAATTTTGACCCATTTCAGGCACAGAAATGACTTTAAACACACTTATTTTAGTTGACAAAGCCATAATTCACATCCAACAGTCATTTAGAGTCAAAAGATTAAATGTTAAAATTTCATCATTATAGACCATTTTGGGAACGTTCGACAGGTCCGAAGTCATCGTTTTTCGTCTAAAAATTGATTTTTTTGGACTGTACCAAAAATGATTCAAAATGTCAATTGGATCGTGCCTCATGTTGAATAACCACTTTTTAAACCCTCAGAGTGACCAAAATTGCCATTTTTACAGAGTTTTGATTACTCAAAAGCTTCAATTTTTACCCCTTTGAGGCACAGAAATGACTTTAAACACACTTATTTTAGTTGACAAAGTCATAATTCACATCCAACAGTCATTTACAGTCAAAAGATTAAATGTTAAAATTTCATCCATATTGACCATTTTGGGATCGTTCGACATGTCCGGAGTCATCGTTTTTCATCCGAAAATTGATTTTTTGGACTGTACCAAAAATGATTCAAAATGTCAATTGGATCGTGCCTCATGTTGAATAATCACTTTTTAAACCCTCACAGTGACCAAAATTGCCATTTTTACAGAGTTTTGATTACTCAAAAGCTTCAATTTTGACCCATTTCAGGCACAGAAATGACTTTAAACACACTTATTTTAGTTGACAAAGTCATAATTCACATCCAACAGTCATTTACAGTCAAAAGATTAAATGTTAAAATTTCATCCATATTGACCATTTTGGGATCGTTCGACATGTCCGGAGTCATCGTTTTTCATCCGAAAATTGATTTTTTGAACTGTGCCAAAAATGATTCAAAATGTCAATTGGATCGTGCCTCATGTTGAATAACCACTTTTTAAACCCTCACAGTGACCAAAATTGCCATTTTTACAGAGTTTTGATTACTCAAAAGCTTCAATTTTGACCCCTTTCAGGCACAGAAATGACTTTAAACACACTTATTTTAGTTGACAAAGTCATAATTCACATCCAACAGTCATTTACAGTCAAAAGATTAAATGTTAAAATTTCATCCATATTGACCATTTTGGGATCGTTCGACATGTCCGGAGTCATCGTTTTTCATCCGAAAATTGATTTTTTGGACTGTACCAAAAATGATTCAAAATGTCAATTGGATCGTGCCTCATGTTGAATAACCACTTTTTAAACCCTCACAGTGACCAAAATTGCCATTTTTACAGAGTTTTGCTTACTCAAAAGCTTCAATTTTGACCCATTTCAGGCACAGAAATGACTTTAAACACACTTATTTTAGTTGACAAAGTCATAATTCACATCCAACAGTCATTTACAGTCAAAAGATTAAATGTTAAAATTTCATCCATATTGACCATTTTGGGATCGTTCGACATGTCCGGAGTCATCGTTTTTCATCCGAAAATTGATTTTTTGGACTGTACCAAAAATGATTCAAAATGTCAATTGGATCGTGCCTCATGTTGAATAACCACTTTTTAAACCCTCACAGTGACCAAAATTGCCATTTTTACAGAGTTTTGCTTACTCAAAAGCTTCAATTTTGACCCATTTCAGGCACAGAAATGACTTTAAACACACTTATTTTAGTTGACAAAGTCATAATTCACATCCAACAGTCATTTACAGTCAAAAGATTAAATGTTAAAATTTCATCCATATTGACCAATTTGGGATCGTTCGACATGTCCGGAGTCATCGTTTTTCATCCGAAAATTGATTTTTTGGACTGTACCAAAAATGATTCAAAATGTCAATTGGATCATGCCTCATGTTGAATAACCACTTTTTAAACCCTCACAGTGACCAAAATTGCCATTTTTACAGAGTTTTGATTACTCAAAAGCTTCAATTTTGACCCATTTCAGGCACAGAAATGACTTTAAACACACTTATTTTAGTAGACAAAGCCATAATTCACATCCAACAGTCATTTAGAGTCAAAAGATTAAATGTTAAAATTTCATCCATATTGACCATTTTGGGATCGTTCGACATGTCCGGAGTCATCGTTTTTCATCCGAAAATTGATTTTTTGGACTGTACCAAAAATGATTCAAAATGTCAATTGGATCGTGCCTCATTTTGAATAACCACTTTTTAAACCCTCACAGTGACCAAAATTGCCAATTTTACAGAGTTTTGCTTACTCAAAAGCTTCAATTTTGACCCATTTCAGGCACAGAAATGACTTTAAACACACTTATTTTAGTTGACAAAGTCATAATTCACATCCAACAGTCATTTACAGTCAAAAGATTAAATGTTAAAATTTCATCCATATTGACCATTTTGGGATCGTTCGACATGTCCGGAGTCATCGTTTTTCATCCGAAAATTGATTTTTTGAACTGTACCAAAAATGATTCAAAATGTCAATTGGATCATGCCTCATGTTGAATAACCACTTTTTAAACCCTCACAGTGACCAAAATTGCCAATTTTACACAGTTTTGCTTACTCAAAAGCTTCAATTTTGACCCATTTCAGGCACAGAAATGACTTTAAACACACTTATTTTAGTTGACAAAGCCATAATTCACATCCAACAGTCATTTAGAGTCAAAAGATTAAATGTTAAAATTTCATCATTATAGACCATTTTGGGAACGTTCGACAGGTCGGGAGTCATCGTTTTTCGTCTGAAAATTGATTTTTTGGACTGTACCAAAAATGATTCAAAATGTCAATTGGATCGTGCCTCATGTTGAATAACCACTTTTTAAACCCTCAGAGTGACCAAAATTGGCATTTTTACAGAGTTTTGATTACTCAAAAGCTTCAATTTTTACCCCTTTGAGGCACAGAAATGACTTTAAACACACTTATTTTAGTTGACAAAGTCATAATTCACATCCAACAGTCATTTACAGTCAAAAGATTAAATGTTAAAATTTCATCCATATTGACCATTTTGGGATCGTTCGACATGTCCGGAGTCATCGTTTTTCATCCAAAAATTGATTTTTTGGACTGTACCAAAAATGATTCAAAATGTCAATTGGATCGTGCCTCATGTTGAATAACCACTTTTTAAACCCTCACAGTGACCAAAAGTGCCATTTTTACAGAGTTTTGCTTACTCAAAAGCTTCAATTTTGACCCATTTCAGGCACAGAAATGACTTTAAACACACTTATTTTAGTTGACAAAGTCATAATTCACATCCAACAGTCATTTACAGTCAAAAGATTAAATGTTAAAATTTCATCCATATTGACCATTTTGGGATCGTTCGACATGTCCGGAGTCATCGTTTTTCATCCGAAAAATGATTTTTTGGACTGTACCAAAAATGATTCAAAATGTCAATTGGATCGTGCCTCATGTTGAATAACCACTTTTTAAACCCTCACAGTGACCAAAATTGCCATTTTTACAGAGTTTTGCTTACTTAAAAGCTTCAATTTTGACCCATTTCAGGCACAGAAATGACTTTAAACACACTTATTTTAGTTGACAAAGTCATAATTCACATCCAACAGTCATTTACAGTCAAAAGATTAAATGTTAAAATTTCATCCATATTGACCATTTTGGGATCGTTCGACATGTCCGGAGTCATCGTTTTTCATCCGAAAATTGATTTTTTGAACTGTACCAAAAATGATTCAAAATGTCAATTGGATCGTGCCTCATGTTGAATAACCACTTTTTAAACCCTCACAGTGACCAAAATTGCCAATTTTACACAGTTTTACTTACTCAAAAGCTTCAATTTTGACCCATTTCAGGCACAGAAATGACTTTAAACACACTTATTTTAGTTGACAAAGCCATAATCACACATCCAACAGTCATTTAGAGTCAAAAGATTAAATGTTAAAATTTCATCATTATAGACCATTTTGGGAACGTTCGACAGGTCCGGAGTCATCGTTTTTCGTCTGAAAATTGATTTTTTGGACTGTACCAAAAATGATTCAAAATGTCAATTGGATCGTGCCTCATGTTGAATAACCACTTTTTAAACCCTCAGAGTGACCAAAATTGCCATTTTTACAGAGTTTTGATTACTCAAAAGCTTCAATTTTTACCCCTTTGAGGCACAGAAATGACTTTAAACACACTTATTTTAGTTGACAAAGTCATAATTCACATCCAACAGTCATTTACAGTCAAAAGATTAAATGTTAAAATTTCATCCATATTGACCATTTTGGGATCGTTCGACATGTCCGGAGTCATCGTTTTTCATCCGAAAATTGTTTGTTTGGACTGTACCAAAAATGATTCAAAATGTCAATTGGATCGTGCCTCATGTTGAATAACCACTTTTTAAACCCTCACAGTGACCAAAATTGCCATTTTTACAGAGTTTTGATTACTCAAAAGCTTCAATTTTGACCCATTTCAGGCACAGAAATGACTTTAAACACACTTATTTTAGTTGACAAAGTCATAATTCACATCCAACAGTCATTTACAGTCAAAAGATTAAATGTTAAAATTTCATCCATATTGACCATTTTGGGATCGTTCGACATGTCCGGAGTCATCGTTTTTCATCCGAAAATTGATTTTTTGGACTGTACCAAAAATGATTCAAAATGTCAATTGGATCGTGCCTCATGTTGAATAACCACTTTTTAAACCCTCACAGTGACCAAAATTGCCATTTTTACAGAGTTTTGATTACTCAAAAGCTTCAATTTTGACCCATTTCAGGCACAGAAATGACTTTAAACACACTTATTTTAGTTGACAAAGTCATAATTCACATCCAACAGTCATTTACAGTCAAAAGATTAAATGTTAACATTTCATCCATATTGACCATTTTGGGATCGTGCGACATGTCCGGAGTCATCGTTTTTCATCCGAAAATTGATTTTTTGGACTGTACCAAAAATGATTCAAAATGTCAATTGGATCGTGCCTCATGTTGAATAACCACTTTTTAAACCCTCACAGTGACCAAAATTGCCATTTTTACAGAGTTTTGCTTACTCAAAAGCTTCAATTTTGACCCATTTCAGGCACAGAAATGACTTTAAACACACTTATTTTAGTTGACAAAGTCATAATTCACATCCAACAGTCATTTACAGTCAAAAGATTAAATGTTAAAATTTCATCCATATTGACCATTTTGGGATCGTTCGACATGTCCGGAGTCATCGTTTTTCATCCGAAAATTGATTTTTTGGACTGTACCAAAAATGATTCAAAATGTCAATTGGATCATGCCTCATGTTGAATAACCACTTTTTAAACCCTCACAGTGACCAAAATTGCCATTTTTACAGAGTTTTGATTACTCAAAAGCTTCAATTTTTACCCCTTTGAGGCACAGAAATGACTTTAAACACACTTATTTTAGTTGACAAAGTCATAATTCACATCCAACAGTCATTTACAGTCAAAAGATTAAATGTTAAAATTTCATCCATATTGACCATTTTGGGATCGTTCTACATGTCCGGAGTCATCGTTTTATATCCGAAAATTGATTTTTTGAACTGTACCAAAAATGATTCAAAATGTCAATTGGATCGTGCCTCATGTTGAATAACCACTTTTTAAACCCTCACAGTGACCAAAATTGCCAATTTTACACAGTTTTGCTTACTCAAAAGCTTCAATTTTGACCCATTTCAGGCACAGAAATGACTTTAAACACACTTATTTTAGTTGACAAAGCCATAATTCACATCCAACAGTCATTTAGAGTCAAAAGATTAAATGTTAACATTTCATCATTATAGACCATTTTGGGAACGTTCGACAGGTCCGAAGTCATCGTTTTTCGTCTAAAAATTGATTTTTTTGGACTGTACCAAAAATGATTCAAAATGTCAATTGGATCGTGCCTCATGTTGAATAACCACTTTTTAAACCCTCACAGTGACCAAAATTGCCATTTTTACAGAGTTTTGATTACTCAAAAGCTTCAATTTTGACCCATTTCAGGCACAGAAATGACTTTAAACACACTTATTTTAGTTGACAAAGTCATAATTCACATCCAACAGTCATTTACAGTCAAAAGATTAAATGTTAAAATTTCATCCATATTGACCATTTTGGGATCGTTCGACATGTCCGGAGTCATCGTTTTTCATCCGAAAATTGATTTTTTGGACTGTACCAAAAATGATTCAAAATGTCAATTGGATCGTGCCTCATGTTGAATAACCACTTTTTAAACCCTCACAGTGACCAAAATTGCCATTTTTACAGAGTTTTGCTTACTCAAAAGCTTCAATTTTGACCCATTTCAGGCACAGAAATGACTTTAAACACACTTATTTTAGTTGACAAAGTCATAATTCACATCCAACAGTCATTTACAGTCAAAAGATTAAATGTTAAAATTTCATCCATATTGACCATTTTGGGATCGTTCGACATGTCCGGAGTCATCGTTTTTCATCCGAAAATTGATTTTTTGGACTGTACCAAAAATGATTCAAAATGTCAATTGGATCGTGCCTCATGTTGAATAACCACTTTTTAAACCCTCACAGTGACCAAAATTGCCATTTTTACAGAGTTTTGCTTACTCAAAAGCTTCAATTTTGACCCATTTCAGGCACAGAAATGACTTTAAACACACTTATTTTAGTTGACAAAGTCATAATTCACATCCAACAGTCATTTACAGTCAAAAGATTAAATGTTAAAATTTCATCCATATTGACCATTTTGGGAACGTTCGACAGGTCCGAAGTCATCGTTTTTCGTCTAAAAATTGATTTTTTTGGACTGTACCAAAAATGATTCAAAATGTCAATTGGATCGTGCCTCATGTTGAATAACCACTTTTTAAACCCTCAGAGTGACCAAAATTGCCATTTTTACAGAGTTTTGATTACTCAAAAGCTTCAATTTTGACCCCTTTGAGGCACAGAAATGACTTTAAACACACTTATTTTAGTTGACAAAGTCATAATTCACATCCAACAGTCATTTACAGTCAAAAGATTAAATGTTAAAATTTCATCCATATTGACCATTTTGGGATCGTTCGACATGTCCGGAGTCATCGTTTTTCATCCGAAAATTGATTTTTTGGACTGTACCAAAAATGATTCAAAATGTCAATTGGATCGTGCCTCATGTTGAATAACCACTTTTTGAACCCTCACAGTGACCAAAATAGCCATTTTTACAGAGTTTTGATTACTCAAAAGCTTCAATTTTGACCCATTTCAGGCACAGAAATGACTTTAAACACACTTATTTTAGTTGACAAAGTCATAATTCACATCCAACAGTCATTTACAGTCAAAAGATTAAATGTTAAAATTTCATCCATATTGACCATTTTGGGATCGTTCGACATTTCCGGAGTCATCGTTTTTCATCCGAAAATTGATTTTTTGGACTGTACCAAAAATGATTCAAAATGTCAATTGGATCGTGCCTCATTTTGAATAACCACTTTTTAAACCCTCACAGTGACCAAAATTGCCAATTTTACAGAGTTTTGCTTACACAAAAGCTTCAATTTTGACCCGTTTCAGGCACAGAAATGACTTTAAACACACTTATTTTAGTTGACAAAGTCATTATTCACATCCAACAGTCATTTAGAGTCGAAAGATTAAATGTTAAAATTTCATCCATATTGACCATTTTGGGATCGTTCGACATGTCCGGAGTCATCGTTTTTCATCCGAAAATTAATTTTTTGAACTGTACCAAAAATGATTCAAAATGTCAATTGGATCGTGCCTCATGTTGAATAACCACTTTTTAAACCCTCACAGTGACCAAAATTGCCATTTTTACAGAGTTTTGATTACTCAAAAGCTTCAATTTTGACCCCTTTCAGGCACAGAAATGACTTTAAACACACTTATTTTAGTTGACAAAGTCATAATTCACATCCAACAGTCATTTACAGTCAAAAGATTAAATGTTAAAATTTCATCCATATTGACCATTTTGGGATCGTTCGACATGTCCGGAGTCATCGTTTTTCATCCGAAAATTGATTTTTTGGACTGTACCAAAAATGATTCAAAATGTCAATTGGATCGTGCCTCATGTTGAATAACCACTTTTTAAACCCTCACAGTGACCAAAATTGCCATTTTTACAGAGTTTTGCTTACTCAAAAGCTTCAATTTTGACCCATTTCAGGCACAGAAATGACTTTAAACACACTTATTTTAGTTGACAAAGTCATAATTCACATCCAACAGTCATTTACAGTCAAAAGATTAAATGTTAAAATTTCATCCATATTGACCATTTTGGGATCGTTCGACATGTCCGGAGTCATCGTTTTTCATCCGAAAATTGATTTTTTGGACTGTACCAAAAATGATTCAAAATGTCAATTGGATCGTGCCTCATGTTGAATAACCACTTTTTAAACCCTCACAGTGACCAAAATTGCCATTTTTACAGAGTTTTGCTTACTCAAAAGCTTCAATTTTGACCCATTTCAGGCACAGAAATGACTTTAAACACACTTATTTTAGTTGACAAAGTCATAATTCACATCCAACAGTCATTTACAGTCAAAAGATTAAATGTTAAAATTTCATCCATATTGACCATTTTGGGATCGTTCGACATGTCCGGAGTCATCGTTTTTCATCCGAAAATTGATTTTTTGGACTGTACCAAAAATGATTCAAAATGTCAATTGGATCATGCCTCATGTTGAATAACCACTTTTTAAACCCTCACAGTGACCAAAATTGCCATTTTTACAGAGTTTTGATTACTCAAAAGCTTCAATTTTTACCCCTTTGAGGCACAGAAATGACTTTAAACACACTTATTTTAGTTGACAAAGTCATAATTCACATCCAACAGTCATTTACAGTCAAAAGATTAAATGTTAAAATTTCATCCATATTGACCATTTTGGGATCGTTCTACATGTCCGGAGTCATCGTTTTATATCCGAAAATTGATTTTTTGAACTGTACCAAAAATGATTCAAAATGTCAATTGGATCGTGCCTCATGTTGAATAACCACTTTTTAAACCCTCACAGTGACCAAAATTGCCAATTTTACACAGTTTTGCTTACTCAAAAGCTTCAATTTTGACCCATTTCAGGCACAGAAATGACTTTAAACACACTTATTTTAGTTGACAAAGCCATAATTCACATCCAACAGTCATTTAGAGTCAAAAGATTAAATGTTAACATTTCATCATTATAGACCATTTTGGGAACGTTCGACAGGTCCGAAGTCATCGTTTTTCGTCTAAAAATTGATTTTTTTGGACTGTACCAAAAATGATTCAAAATGTCAATTGGATCGTGCCTCATGTTGAATAACCACTTTTTAAACCCTCACAGTGACCAAAATTGCCATTTTTACAGAGTTTTGATTACTCAAAAGCTTCAATTTTGACCCATTTCAGGCACAGAAATGACTTTAAACACACTTATTTTAGTTGACAAAGTCATAATTCACATCCAACAGTCATTTACAGTCAAAAGATTAAATGTTAAAATTTCATCCATATTGACCATTTTGGGATCGTTCGACATGTCCGGAGTCATCGTTTTTCATCCGAAAATTGATTTTTTGGACTGTACCAAAAATGATTCAAAATGTCAATTGGATCGTGCCTCATGTTGAATAACCACTTTTTAAACCCTCACAGTGACCAAAATTGCCATTTTTACAGAGTTTTGCTTACTCAAAAGCTTCAATTTTGACCCATTTCAGGCACAGAAATGACTTTAAACACACTTATTTTAGTTGACAAAGTCATAATTCACATCCAACAGTCATTTACAGTCAAAAGATTAAATGTTAAAATTTCATCCATATTGACCATTTTGGGAACGTTCGACAGGTCCGAAGTCATCGTTTTTCGTCTAAAAATTGATTTTTTTGGACTGTACCAAAAATGATTCAAAATGTCAATTGGATCGTGCCTCATGTTGAATAACCACTTTTTAAACCCTCAGAGTGACCAAAATTGCCATTTTTACAGAGTTTTGATTACTCAAAAGCTTCAATTTTGACCCCTTTGAGGCACAGAAATGACTTTAAACACACTTATTTTAGTTGACAAAGTCATAATTCACATCCAACAGTCATTTACAGTCAAAAGATTAAATGTTAAAATTTCATCCATATTGACCATTTTGGGATCGTTCGACATGTCCGGAGTCATCGTTTTTCATCCGAAAATTGATTTTTTGGACTGTACCAAAAATGATTCAAAATGTCAATTGGATCGTGCCTCATGTTGAATAACCACTTTTTGAACCCTCACAGTGACCAAAATAGCCATTTTTACAGAGTTTTGATTACTCAAAAGCTTCAATTTTGACCCATTTCAGGCACAGAAATGACTTTAAACACACTTATTTTAGTTGACAAAGTCATAATTCACATCCAACAGTCATTTACAGTCAAAAGATTAAATGTTAAAATTTCATCCATATTGACCATTTTGGGATCGTTCGACATTTCCGGAGTCATCGTTTTTCATCCGAAAATTGATTTTTTGGACTGTACCAAAAATGATTCAAAATGTCAATTGGATCGTGCCTCATTTTGAATAACCACTTTTTAAACCCTCACAGTGACCAAAATTGCCAATTTTACAGAGTTTTGCTTACACAAAAGCTTCAATTTTGACCCGTTTCAGGCACAGAAATGACTTTAAACACACTTATTTTAGTTGACAAAGTCATTATTCACATCCAACAGTCATTTAGAGTCGAAAGATTAAATGTTAAAATTTCATCCATATTGACCATTTTGGGATCGTTCGACATGTCCGGAGTCATCGTTTTTCATCCGAAAATTAATTTTTTGAACTGTACCAAAAATGATTCAAAATGTCAATTGGATCGTGCCTCATGTTGAATAACCACTTTTTAAACCCTCACAGTGACCAAAATTGCCATTTTTACAGAGTTTTGATTACTCAAAAGCTTCAATTTTGACCCCTTTCAGGCACAGAAATGACTTTAAACACACTTATTTTAGTTGACAAAGTCATAATTCACATCCAACAGTCATTTACAGTCAAAAGATTAAATGTTAAAATTTCATCCATATTGACCATTTTGGGATCGTTCGACATGTCCGGAGTCATCGTTTTTCATCCGAAAATTGATTTTTTGGACTGTACCAAAAATGATTCAAAATGTCAATTGGATCGTGCCTCATGTTGAATAACCACTTTTTAAACCCTCACAGTGACCAAAATTGCCATTTTTACAGAGTTTTGCTTACTCAAAAGCTTCAATTTTGACCCATTTCAGGCACAGAAATGACTTTAAACACACTTATTTTAGTTGACAAAGTCATAATTCACATCCAACAGTCATTTACAGTCAAAAGATTAAATGTTAAAATTTCATCCATATTGACCATTTTGGGATCGTTCGACATGTCCGGAGTCATCGTTTTTCATCCGAAAATTGATTTTTTGGACTGTACCAAAAATGATTCAAAATGTCAATTGGATCGTGCCTCATGTTGAATAACCACTTTTTAAACCCTCACAGTGACCAAAATTGCCATTTTTACAGAGTTTTGCTTACTCAAAAGCTTCAATTTTGACCCATTTCAGGCACAGAAATGACTTTAAACACACTTATTTTAGTTGACAAAGTCATAATTCACATCCAACAGTCATTTACAGTCAAAAGATTAAATGTTAAAATTTCATCCATATTGACCATTTTGGGATCGTTCGACATGTCCGGAGTCATCGTTTTTCATCCGAAAATTGATTTTTTGGACTGTACCAAAAATGATTCAAAATGTCAATTGGATCGTGCCTCATGTTGAATAATCACTTTTTAAACCCTCACAGTGACCAAAATTGCCATTTTTACAGAGTTTTGATTACTCAAAAGCTTCAATTTTGACCCATTTCAGGCACAGAAATGACTTTAAACACACTTATTTTAGTTGACAAAGTCATAATTCACATCCAACAGTCATTTACAGTCAAAAGATTAAATGTTAAAATTTCATCCATATTGACCATTTTGGGATCGTTCGACATGTCCGGAGTCATCGTTTTTCATCCGAAAATTGATTTTTTGAACTGTGCCAAAAATGATTCAAAATGTCAATTGGATCGTGCCTCATGTTGAATAACCACTTTTTAAACCCTCACAGTGACCAAAATTGCCATTTTTACAGAGTTTTGATTACTCAAAAGCTTCAATTTTGACCCCTTTCAGGCACAGAAATGACTTTAAACACACTTATTTTAGTTGACAAAGTCATAATTCACATCCAACAGTCATTTACAGTCAAAAGATTAAATGTTAAAATTTCATCCATATTGACCATTTTGGGATCGTTCGACATGTCCGGAGTCATCGTTTTTCATCCGAAAATTGATTTTTTGGACTGTACCAAAAATGATTCAAAATGTCAATTGGATCGTGCCTCATGTTGAATAACCACTTTTTAAACCCTCACAGTGACCAAAATTGCCATTTTTACAGAGTTTTGCTTACTCAAAAGCTTCAATTTTGACCCATTTCAGGCACAGAAATGACTTTAAACACACTTATTTTAGTTGACAAAGTCATAATTCACATCCAACAGTCATTTACAGTCAAAAGATTAAATGTTAAAATTTCATCCATATTGACCATTTTGGGATCGTTCGACATGTCCGGAGTCATCGTTTTTCATCCGAAAATTGATTTTTTGGACTGTACCAAAAATGATTCAAAATGTCAATTGGATCGTGCCTCATGTTGAATAACCACTTTTTAAACCCTCACAGTGACCAAAATTGCCATTTTTACAGAGTTTTGCTTACTCAAAAGCTTCAATTTTGACCCATTTCAGGCACAGAAATGACTTTAAACACACTTATTTTAGTTGACAAAGTCATAATTCACATCCAACAGTCATTTACAGTCAAAAGATTAAATGTTAAAATTTCATCCATATTGACCAATTTGGGATCGTTCGACATGTCCGGAGTCATCGTTTTTCATCCGAAAATTGATTTTTTGGACTGTACCAAAAATGATTCAAAATGTCAATTGGATCGTGCCTCATTTTGAATAACCACTTTTTAAACCCTCACAGTGACCAAAATTGCCAATTTTACAGAGTTTTGCTTACTCAAAAGCTTCAATTTTGACCCATTTCAGGCACAGAAATGACTTTAAACACACTTATTTTAGTTGACAAAGTCATAATTCACATCCAACAGTCATTTACAGTCAAAAGATTAAATGTTAAAATTTCATCCATATTGACCATTTTGGGATCGTTCGACATGTCCGGAGTCATCGTTTTTCATCCGAAAAATGATTTTTTGGACTGTACCAAAAATGATTCAAAATGTCAATTGGATCGTGCCTCGTGTTGAATAACCACTTTTTAAACCCTCACAGTGACCAAAATTGCCATTTTTACAGAGTTTTGCTTACTTAAAAGCTTCAATTTTGACCCATTTCAGGCACAGAAATGACTTTAAACACACTTATTTTAGTTGACAAAGTCATAATTCACATCCAACAGTCATTTACAGTCAAAAGATTAAATGTTAAAATTTCATCCATATTGACCATTTTGGGATCGTTCGACATGTCCGGAGTCATCGTTTTTCATCCGAAAATTGATTTTTTGAACTGTACCAAAAATGATTCAAAATGTCAATTGGATCGTGCCTCATGTTGAATAACCACTTTTTAAACCCTCACAGTGACCAAAATTGCCATTTTTACAGAGTTTTGATTACTCAAAAGCTTCAATTTTGACCCATTTCAGGCACAGAAATGACTTTAAACACACTTATTTTAGTTGACAAAGCCATAATCACACATCCAACAGTCATTTAGAGTCAAAAGATTAAATGTTAAAATTTCATCATTATAGACCATTTTGGGAACGTTCGACAGGTCCGGAGTCATCGTTTTTCGTCTGAAAATTGATTTTTTGGACTGTACCAAAAATGATTCAAAATGTCAATTGGATCGTGCCTCATGTTGAATAACCACTTTTTAAACCCTCAGAGTGACCAAAATTGCCATTTTTACAGAGTTTTGATTACTCAAAAGCTTCAATTTTTACCCCTTTGAGGCACAGAAATGACTTTAAACACACTTATTTTAGTTGACAAAGTCATAATTCACATCCAACAGTCATTTACAGTCAAAAGATTAAATGTTAAAATTTCATCCATATTGACCATTTTGGGATCGTTCGACATGTCCGGAGTCATCGTTTTTCATCCGAAAATTGTTTGTTTGGACTGTACCAAAAATGATTCAAAATGTCAATTGGATCGTGCCTCATGTTGAATAACCACTTTTTAAACACTCACAGTGACCAAAATTGCCATTTTTACAGAGTTTTGATTACTCAAAAGCTTCAATTTTGACCCATTTCAGGCACAGAAATGACTTTAAACACACTTATTTTAGTTGACAAAGTCATAATTCACATCCAACAGTCATTTACAGTCAAAAGATTAAATGTTAAAATTTCATCCATATTGACCATTTTGGGATCGTTCGACATGTCCGGAGTCATCGTTTTTCATCCGAAAATTGATTTTTTGGACTGTACCAAAAATGATTCAAAATGTCAATTGGATCGTGCCTCATGTTGAATAACCACTTTTTAAACCCTCACAGTGACCAAAATTGCCATTTTTACAGAGTTTTGATTACTCAAAAGCTTCAATTTTGACCCATTTCAGGCACAGAAATGACTTTAAACACACTTATTTTAGTTGACAAAGTCATAATTCACATCCAACAGTCATTTACAGTCAAAAGATTAAATGTTAACATTTCATCCATATTGACCATTTTGGGATCGTGCGACATGTCCGGAGTCATCGTTTTTCATCCGAAAATTGATTTTTTGGACTGTACCAAAAATTATTCAAAATGTCAATTGGATCGTGCCTCATGTTGAATAACCACTTTTTAAACCCTCACAGTGACCAAAATTGCCAATTTTACAGAGTTTTGCTTACTCAAAAGCTTCAATTTTGACCCATTTCAGGCACAGAAATGACTTTAAACACACTTATTTTAGTTGACAAAGTCATAATTCACATCCAACAGTCATTTACAGTCAAAAGATTAAATGTTAAAATTTCATCCATATTGACCATTTTGGGATCGTTCGACATGTCCGGAGTCATCGTTTTTCATCCGAAAATTGATTTTTTGGACTGTACCAAAAATGATTCAAAATGTCAATTGGATCATGCCTCATGTTGAATAACCACTTTTTAAACCCTCACAGTGACCAAAATTGCCATTTTTACAGAGTTTTGATTACTCAAAAGCTTCAATTTTTACCCCTTTGAGGCACAGAAATGACTTTAAACACACTTATTTTAGTTGACAAAGTCATAATTCACATCCAACAGTCATTTACAGTCAAAAGATTAAATGTTAAAATTTCATCCATATTGACCATTTTGGGATCGTTCTACATGTCCGGAGTCATCGTTTTATATCCGAAAATTGATTTTTTGAACTGTACCAAAAATGATTCAAAATGTCAATTGGATCGTGCCTCATGTTGAATAACCACTTTTTAAACCCTCACAGTGACCAAAATTGCCAATTTTACACAGTTTTGCTTACTCAAAAGCTTCAATTTTGACCCATTTCAGGCACAGAAATGACTTTAAACACACTTATTTTAGTTGACAAAGCCATAATTCACATCCAACAGTCATTTAGAGTCAAAAGATTAAATGTTAACATTTCATCATTATAGACCATTTTGGGAACGTTCGACAGGTCCGAAGTCATCGTTTTTCGTCTAAAAATTGATTTTTTTGGACTGTACCAAAAATGATTCAAAATGTCAATTGGATCGTGCCTCATGTTGAATAACCACTTTTTAAACCCTCACAGTGACCAAAATTGCCATTTTTACAGAGTTTTGATTACTCAAAAGCTTCAATTTTGACCCATTTCAGGCACAGAAATGACTTTAAACACACTTATTTTAGTTGACAAAGTCATAATTCACATCCAACAGTCATTTACAGTCAAAAGATTAAATGTTAAAATTTCATCCATATTGACCATTTTGGGATCGTTCGACATGTCCGGAGTCATCGTTTTTCATCCGAAAATTGATTTTTTGGACTGTACCAAAAATGATTCAAAATGTCAATTGGATCGTGCCTCATGTTGAATAACCACTTTTTAAACCCTCACAGTGACCAAAATTGCCATTTTTACAGAGTTTTGCTTACTCAAAAGCTTCAATTTTGACCCATTTCAGGCACAGAAATGACTTTAAACACACTTATTTTAGTTGACAAAGTCATAATTCACATCCAACAGTCATTTACAGTCA
Source organism: Lissotriton vulgaris (assembly GCF_964263255.1). Classification (NCBI taxonomy): domain Eukaryota; kingdom Metazoa; phylum Chordata; class Amphibia; order Caudata; family Salamandridae; genus Lissotriton; species Lissotriton vulgaris. Next base: position 565,531 of record NW_028252051.1, on the reverse strand, counting down.
AAAGATTAAATGTTAAAATTTCATCCATATTGACCATTTTGGGATCGTTCGACATGTCCGGAGTCATCGTTTTTCATCCGAAAATTGATTTTTTGGACTGTACCAAAAATGATTCAAAATGTCAATTGGATCATGCCTCATGTTGAATAACCACTTTTTAAACCCTCACAGTGACCAAAATTGCCATTTTTACAGAGTTTTGCTTACTCAAAAGCTTCAATTTTGACCCATTTCAGGCACAGAAATGACTTTAAACACACTTATTTTAGTTGACAAAGCCATAATTCACATCCAACAGTCATTTAGAGTCAAAAGATTAAATGTTAAAATTTCATCATTATAGACCATTTTGGGAACGTTCGACAGGTCCGAAGTCATCGTTTTTCGTCTAAAAATTGATTTTTTTGGACTGTACCAAAAATGATTCAAAATGTCAATTGGATCGTGCCTCATGTTGAATAACCACTTTTTAAACCCTCAGAGTGACCAAAATTGCCATTTTTACAGAGTTTTGATTACTCAAAAGCTTCAATTTTTACCCCTTTGAGGCACAGAAATGACTTTAAACACACTTATTTTAGTTGACAAAGTCATAATTCACATCCAACAGTCATTTACAGTCAAAAGATTAAATGTTAAAATTTCATCCATATTGACCATTTTGGGATCGTTCGACATGTCCGGAGTCATCGTTTTTCATCCGAAAATTGATTTTTTGGACTGTACCAAAAATGATTCAAAATGTCAATTGGATCGTGCCTCATGTTGAATAACCACTTTTTAAACCCTCACAGTGACCAAAATTGTCATTTTTACAGAGTTTTGCTTACTCAAAAGCTTCAATTTTGACCCATTTCAGGCACAGAAATGACTTTAAACACACTTATTTTAGTTGACAAAGTCATAATTCACATCCAACAGTCATTTACAGTCAAAAGATTAAATGTTAAAATTTCATCCATATTGACCATTTTGGGATCGTTCGACATGTCCGGAGTCATCGTTTTTCATCCGAAAATTGATTTTTTGGACTGTACCAAAAATGATTCAAAATGTCAATTGGATCGTGCCTCATTTTGAATAACCACTTTTTAAACCCTCACAGTGACCAAAATTGCCAATTTTACAGAGTTTTGCTTACACAAAAGCTTCAATTTTGACCCGTTTCAGGCACAGAAATGACTTTAAACACACTTATTTTAGTTGACAAAGTCATTATTCACATCCAACAGTCATTTAGAGTCAAAAGATTAAATGTTAAAATTTCATCCATATTGACCATTTTGGGATCGTTCGACATGTCCGGAGTCATCGTTTTTCATCCGAAAATTGATTTTTTGGACTGTACCAAAAGTGATTCAAAATGTCAATTGGATCGTGCCTCATGTTGAATAACCACTTTTTAAACCCTCACAGTGACCAAAATTGCCATTTTTACAGAGTTTTGATTACTCAAAAGCTTCAATTTTGACCCCTTTCAGGCACAGAAATTACTTTAAACACACTTATTTTAGTTGACAAAGTCATAATTCACATCCAACAGTCATTTACAGTTAAAAGATTAAATGTTAAAAATTCATCCATATTGACCATTTTGGGATTGTTCGACATGTCCGGAGTCATCGTTTTTCATCCGAAAATTGATTTTTTGGACTGTACCAAAAATGATTCAAAATGTCAATTGGATCATGCCTCATGTTGAATAACCACTTTTTAAACCCTCACAGTGACCAAAATTGCCATTTTTACAGAGTTTTGCTTACTCAAAAGCTTCAATTTTGACCCATTTCAGGCACAGAAATGACTTTAAACACACTTATTTTAGTTAACAAAGTCATAATTCACATCCAACAGTCATTTACAGTCAAAAGATTAAATGTTAAAATTTCATCCATATTGACCATTTTGGGATCGTTCGACATGTCCGGAGTCATCGTTTTTCATCCGAAAATTGATTTTTTGGACTGTACCAAAAATGATTCAAAATGTCAATTGGATCGTGCCTCATGTTGAATAACCACTTTTTAAACCCTCACAGTGACCAAAATTGCCATTTTTACAGAGTTTTGCTTACTCAAAAGCTTCAATTTTGACCCATTTCAGGCACAGAAATGACTTTAAACACACTTATTTTAGTTGACAAAGTCATAATTCACATCCAACAGTCATTTACAGTCAAAAGATTAAATGTTAAAATTTCATCCATATTGACCATTTTGGGATCGTTCGACATGTCCGGAGTCATCGTTTTATATCCGAAAATTGATTTTTTGAACTGTACCAAAAATGATTCAAAATGTCAATTGGATCGTGCCTCATGTTGAATAACCACTTTTTAAACCCTCACAGTGACCAAAATTGCCAATTTTACACAGTTTTGCTTACTCAAAAGCTTCAATTTTGACCCATTTCAGGCACAGAAATGACTTTAAACACACTTATTTTAGTTGACAAAGCCATAATTCACATCCAACAGTCATTTAGAGTCAAAAGATTAAATGTTAAAATTTCATCATTATAGACCATTTTGGGAACGTTCGACAGGTCCGAAGTCATCGTTTTTCGTCTAAAAATTGATTTTTTGGGACTGTACCAAAAATGATTCAAAATGTCAATTGGATCGTGCGTCATGTTGAATAACCACTTTTTAAACCCTCAGAGTGACCAAAATTGCCATTTTTACAGAGTTTTGATTACTCAAAAGCTTCAATTTTTACCCCTTTGAGGCACAGAAATGACTTTAAACACACTTATTTTAGTTGACAAAGTCATAATTCACATCCAACAGTCATTTACAGTCAAAAGATTAAATGTTAAAATTTCATCCATATTGACCATTTTGGGATCGTTCGACATGTCCGGAGTCATCGTTTTTCATCCGAAAATTGATTTTTTGGACTGTACCAAAAATGATTCAAAATGTCAATTGGATCGTGCCTCATGTTGAATAACCACTTTTTAAACCCTCACAGTGACCAAAATTGCCATTTTTACAGAGTTTTGATTACTCAAAAGCTTCAATTTTGACCCATTTCAGGCACAGAAATGACTTTAAACACACTTATTTTAGTTGACAAAGTCATAATTCACATCCAACAGTCATTTACAGTCAAAATATTTAAATGTTAAAATTTCATCCATATTGACCATTTTGGGATCGTTCGACATGTCCGGAGTCATCGTTTTTCTTCCGAAAATTGATTTTTTGGACTGTACCAAAAATGATTCAAAATGTCAATTGGATCGTGCCTCATGTTGAATAACCACTTTTTAAACCCTCACAGTGACCAAAATTGCCATTTTTACAGAGTTTTGCTTACTCAAAAGCTTCAATTTTGACCCATTTCAGGCACAGAAATGACTTTAAACACACTTATTTTAGTTGACAAAGTCATAATTCACATCCAACAGTCATTTACAGTCAAAAGATTAAATGTTAACATTTCATCCATATTGACCATTTTGGGATCGTTCGACATGTCCGGAGTCATCGTTTTTCATCCGAAAATTGATTTTTTGGACTGTACCAAAAATGATTCAAAATGTCAATTGGATCATGCCTCATGTTGAATAACCACTTTTTAAACCCTCACAGTGACCAAAATTGCCATTTTTACAGAGTTTTGATTACTCAAAAGCTTCAATTTTTACCCCTTTGAGGCACAGAAATGACTTTAAACACACTTATTTTAGTTGACAAAGTCATAATTCACATCCAACAGTCATTTACAGTCAAAAGATTAAATGTTAAAATTTCATCCATATTGACCATTTTGGGATCGTTCGACATGTCCGGAGTCATCTTTTTCCATCCGAAAATTGATTTTTTGGACTGTACCAAAAATGATTCAAAATGTCAATTGGATCGCGCCTCATGTTGAATAACCACTTTTTAAACCCTCACAGTGACCAAAAGTGCCATTTTTACAGAGTTTTGCTTACTCAAAAGCTTCAATTTTGACCCATTTCAGGCACAGAAATGACTTTAAACACACTTATTTTAGTTGACAAAGTCATAATTCACATCCAACAGTCATTTACAGTCAAAAGATTAAATGTTAAAATTTCATCCATATTGACCATTTTGGGATCGTTCGACATGTCCGGAGTCATCGTTTTTCATCCGAAAATTGATTTTTTGGACTGTACCAAAAATGATTCAAAATGTCAATTGGATCGTGCCTCATGTTGAATAACCACTTTTTAAACCCTCACAGTGACCAAAAGTGCCATTTTTACAGAGTTTTGCTTACTCAAAAGCTTCAATTTTGACCCATTTCAGGCACAGAAATGACTTTAAACACACTTATTTTAGTTGACAAAGTCATAATTCACATCCAACAGTCATTTACAGTCAAAAGATTAAATGTTAAAATTTCATCCATATTGACCATTTTGGGATCGTTCGACATGTCCGGAGTCATCGTTTTTCATCCGAAAAATGATTTTTTGGACTGTACCAAAAATGATTCAAAATGTCAATTGGATCGTGCCTCATGTTGAATAACCACTTTTTAAACCCTCACAGTGACCAAAATTGCCAATTTTACACAGTTTTGCTTACTCAAAAGCTTCAATTTTGACCCATTTCAGGCACAGAAATGACTTTAAACACACTTATTTTAGTTTATAATTCACATCCAACAGTCATTTAGAGTCAAAAGATTAAATGTTAAAATTTCATCATTATAGACCATTTTGGGAACGTTCGACAGGTCCGGAGTCATCGTTTTTCGTCTGAAAATTGATTTTTTGGACTGTACCAAAAATGATTCAAAATGTCAATTGGATCGTGCCTCATGTTGAATAACCACTTTTTAAACCCTCAGAGTGACCAAAATTGCCATTTTTACAGAGTTTTGATTACTCAAAAGCTTCAATTTTTACCCCTTTGAGGCACAGAAATGACTTTAAACACACTTATTTTAGTTGACAAAGTCATAATTCACATCCAACAGTCATTTACAGTCAAAAGATTAAATGTTAAAATTTCATCCATATTGACCATTTTGGGATCGTTCGACATGTCAAGAGTCATCGTTTTTCATCCGAAAATTGATTTTTTGGACTGTACCAAAAATGATTCAAAATGTCAATTGGATCGTGCTTCATGTTGAATAACCACTTTTTAAACCCTCACAGTGACCAAAATTGCCATTTTTACAGAGTTTTGATTACTCAAAAGCTTCAATTTTGACCCATTTCAGGCACAGAAATGACTTTAAACACACTTATTTTAGTTGACAAAGTCATAATTCACATCCAACAGTCATTTACAGTCAAAAGATTAAATGTTAAAATTTCATCCATATTGACCATTTTGGGATCGTTCGACATGTCCGGAGTCATCGTTTTTCATCCGAAAATTGATTTTTTTGGACTGTACCAAAAATGATTCAAAATGTCAATTGAATCGTGCCTCATTTTGAATAACCACTTTTTAAACCCTCACAGTGACCAAAATTGCCAATTTTACAGAGTTTTGCTTACACAAAAGCTTCGATTTTGACCCGTTTCAGGCACAGAAATGACTTTAAACACACTTATTTTAGTTGACAAAGTCATTATTCACATCCAACAGTCATTTAGAGTCAAAAGATTAAATGTTAAAATTTCATCCATATTGACCATTTTGGGATCGTTCGACATGTCCGGAGTCATCGTTTTTCATCCGAAAATTGATTTTTTGGACTGTACCAAAAATGATTCAAAATGTCAATTGGATCGTGCCTCATGTTGAATAACCACTTTTTAAACCCTCACAGTGACCAAAATTGCCATTTTTACAGAGTTTTGATTACTCAAAAGCTTCAATGTTGACCCATTTCAGGCACAGAAATGACTTTAAACACACTTATTTTAGTTGACAAAGTCATAATTCACATCCAACAGTCATTTACAGTCAAAAGATTAAATGTTAAAATTTCATCCATATTGACCATTTTGGGATCGTTCGACATGTCCGGAGTCATCGTTTTTCATCCGAAAATTGATTTTTTGGACTGTACCAAAAATGATTCAAAATGTCAATTGGATCGTGCCTCATGTTGAATAACCACTTTTTAAACCCTCACAGTGACCAAAATTGCCATTTTTACAGAGTTTTGCTTACTCAAAAGCTTCAATTTTGACCCATTTCAGGCACAGAAATGACTTTAAACACACTTATTTTAGTTGACAAAGTCATAATTCACATCCAACAGTCATTTACAGTCAAAAGATTAAATGTTAACATTTCATCCATATTGACCATTTTGGGATCGTGCGACATGTCCGGAGTCATCGTTTTTCATCCGAAAATTGATTTTTTGGACTGTACCAAAAATGATTCAAAATGTCAATTGGATCGTGCCTCATGTTGAATAACCACTTTTTAAACCCTCACAGTGACCAAAATTGCCATTTTTACAGAGTTTTGCTTACTCAAAAGCTTCAATTTTGACCCATTTCAGGCACAGAAATGACTTTAAACACACTTATTTTAGTTGACAAAGTCATAATTCACATCCAACAGTCATTTACAGTCAAAAGATTAAATGTTAAAATTTCATCCATATTGACCATTTTGGGATCGTTCGACATGTCCGGAGTCATCGGTTTTCATCCGAAAATTGATTTTTTGGACTGTACCAAAAATGATTCAAAATGTCAATTGGATCATGCCTCATGTTGAATAACCACTTTTTAAACCCTCACAGTGACCAAAATTGCCATTTTTACAGAGTTTTGTTTACTCAAAAGCTTCAATTTTTACCCCTTTGAGGCACAGAAATGACTTTAAACACACTTATTTTAGTTGACAAAGTCATAATTCACATCCAACAGTCATTTACAGTCAAAAGATTAAATGTTAAAATGTCATCCATATTGACCATTTTGGGATCGTTCTACATGTCCGGAGTCATCGTTTTATATCCGAAAATAGTTTTTTTGAACTGTACCAAAAATGATTCAAAATGTCAATTGGATCGTGCCTCATGTTGAATAACCACTTTTTAAACCCTCACAGTGACCAAAATTGCCAATTTTACACAGTTTTGCTTACTCAAAAGCTTCAATTTTGACCCATTTCGGGCACAGAAATGACTTTAAACACACTTATTTTAGTTGACAAAGCCATAATTCACATCCAACAGTCATTTAGAGTCAAAAGATTAAATGTTAACATTTCATCATTATAGACCATTTTGGGAACGTTCGACAGGTCCGAAGTCATCGTTTTTCGTCTAAAAATTGATTTTTTTGGACTGTACCAAAAATGATTCAAAATGTCAATTGGATCGTGCCTCATGTTGAATAACCACTTTTTAAACCCTCACAGTGACCAAAATTGCCATTTTTACAGAGTTTTGATTACTCAAAAGCTTCAATTTTGACCCATTTCAGGCACAGAAATGACTTTAAACACACTTATTTTAGTTGACAAAGTCATAATTCACATCCAACAGTCATTTACAGTCAAAAGATTAAATGTTAAAATTTCATCCATATTGACCATTTTGGGATCGTGCGACATGTCCGGAGTCATCGTTTTTCATCCGAAAATTGATTTTTTGGACTGTACCAAAAATGATTCAAAATGTCAATTGGATCGTGCCTCATGTTGAATAACCACTTTTTAAACCCTCACAGTGACCAAAATTGCCATTTTTACAGAGTTTTGCTTACTCAAAAGCTTCAATTTTGACCCATTTCAGGCACAGAAATGACTTTAAACACACTTATTTTAGTTGACAAAGTCATAATTCACATCCAACAGTCATTTACATTCAAAAGATTAAATGTTAAAATTTCATCCATATTGACCATTTTGGGATCGTTCGACATGTCCGGAGTCATCGTTTTTCATCCGAAAATTGATTTTTTGGACTGTACCAAAAATGATTCAAAATGTCAATTGGATCATGCCTCATGTTGAATAACCACTTTTTAAACCCTCACAGTGACCAAAATTGCCATTTTTACAGAGTTTTGATTACTCAAAAGCTTCAATTTTGACCCCTTTGAGGCACAGAAATGACTTTAAACACACTTATTTTAGTTGACAAAGTCATAATTCACATCCAACAGTCATTTACAGTCAAAAGATTAAATGTTAAAATTTCATCCATATTGACCATTTTGGGATCGTTCTACATGTCCGGAGTCATCGTTTTATATCCGAAAATTGATTTTTTGAACTGTACCAAAAATGATTCAAAATGTCAATTGGATCGTGCCTCATGTTGAATAACCACTTTTTAAACCCTCAGAGTGACCAAAATTGCCAATTTTACACAGTTTTGCTTACTCAAAAGCTTCAATTTTGACCCATTTCAGGCACAGAAATGACTTTAAACACACTTATTTTAGTTGACAAAGCCATAATTCACATCCAACAGTCATTTAGAGTCAAAAGATTAAATGTTAACATTTCATCATTATAGACCATTTTGGGAACGTTCGACAGGTCCGAAGTCATCGTTTTTCGTCTAAAAATTGATTTTTTTGGACTGTACCAAAAATGATTCAAAATGTCAATTGGATCGTGCCTCATGTTGAATAACCACTTTTTAAACCCTCACAGTGACCAAAATTGCCATTTTTACAGAGTTTTGATTACTCAAAAGCTTCAATTTTGACCCATTTCAGGCACAGAAATGACTTTAAACACACTTATTTTAGTTGACAAAGTCATAATTCACATCCAACAGTCATTTACAGTCAAAAGATTAAATGTTAAAATTTCATCCATATTGACCATTTTGGGATCGTGCGACATGTCCGGAGTCATCGTTTTTCATCCGAAAATTGATTTTTTGGACTGTACCAAAAATGATTCAAAATGTGAATTGGATCGTGCCTCATGTTGAATAACCACTTTTTAAACCCTCACAGTGACCAAAATTGCCATTTTTACAGAGTTTTGCTTACTCAAAAGCTTCAATTTTGACCCATTTCAGGCACAGAAATGACTTTAAACACACTTATTTTAGTTGACAAAGTCATAATTCACATCCAACAGTCATTTACATTCAAAAGATTAAATGTTAAAATTTCATCCATATTGACCATTTTGGGATCGTTCGACATGTCCGGAGTCATCGTTTTTCATCCGAAAATTGATTTTTTGGACTGTACCAAAAATGATTCAAAATGTCAATTGGATCATGCCTCATGTTGAATAACCACTTTTTAAACCCTCACAGTGACCAAAATTGCCATTTTTACAGAGTTTTGATTACTCAAAAGCTTCAATTTTGACCCCTTTGAGGCACAGAAATGACTTTAAACACACTTATTTTAGTTGACAAAGTCATAATTCACATCCAACAGTCATTTACAGTCAAAAGATTAAATGTTAAAATTTCATCCATATTGACCATTTTGGGATCGTTCTACATGTCCGGAGTCATCGTTTTATATCCGAAAATTGATTTTTTGAACTGTACCAAAAATGATTCAAAATGTCAATTGGATCATGCCTCATGTTAAATAACCACTTTTTAAACCCTCACAGTGACCAAAATTGCCATTTTTACAGAGTTTTGATTACTCAAAAGCTTCAATTTTGACCCCTTTGAGGCACAGAAATGACTTTAAACACACTTATTTTAGTTGACAAAGTCATAATTCACATCCAACAGTCATTTACAGTCAAAAGATTAAATGTTAAAATTTCATCCATATTGACCATTTTGGGAACGTTCGACAGGTCCGAAGTCATCGTTTTTCGTCTAAAAATTGATTTTTTTGGACTGTACCAAAAATGATTCAAAATGTCAATTGGATCGTGCCTCATGTTGAATAACCACTTTTTAAACCCTCAGAGTGACCAAAATTGCCATTTTTACAGAGTTTTGATTACTCAAAAGCTTCAATTTTGACCCCTTTGAGGCACAGAAATGACTTTAAACACACTTATTTTAGTTGACAAAGTCATAATTCACATCCAACAGTCATTTACAGTCAAAAGATTAAATGTTAAAATTTCATCCATATTGACCATTTTGGGATCGTTCGACATGTCCGGAGTCATCGTTTTTCATCCGAAAATTGATTTTTTGGACTGTACCAAAAATGATTCAAAATGTCAATTGGATCGTCCCTCATGTTGAATAACCACTTTTTAAACCCTCACAGTGACCAAAATAGCCATTTTTACAGAGTTTTGATTACTCAAAAGCTTCAATTTTGACCCATTTCAGGCACAGAAATGACTTTAAACACACTTATTTTAGTTGACAAAGTCATAATTCACATCCAACAGTCATTTACAGTCAAAAGATTAAATGTTAAAATTTCATCCATATTGACCATTTTGGGATCGTTCGACATTTCCGGAGTCATCGTTTTTCATCCGAAAATTGATTTTTTGGACTGTACCAAAAATGATTCAAAATGTCAATTGGATTGTGCCTCATTTTGAATAACCACTTTTTAAACCCTCACAGTGACCAAAATTGCCAATTTTACAGAGTTTTGCTTACACAAAAGCTTCAATTTTGACCCGTTTCAGGCACAGAAATGACTTTAAACACACTTATTTTAGTTGACAAAGTCATTATTCACATCCAACAGTCATTTAGAGTCGAAAGATTAAATGTTAAAATTTCATCCATATTGACCATTTTGGGATCGTTCGACATGTCCGGAGTCATCGTTTTTCATCCGAAAATAGATTTTTTGAACTGTACCAAAAATGATTCAAAATGTCAATTGGATCGTGCCTCATGTTGAATAACCACTTTTTAAACCCTCACAGTGACCAAAATTGCCATTTTTACAGAGTTTTGATTACTCAAAAGCTTCAATTTTGACCCCTTTCAGGCACAGAAATGACTTTAAACACACTTATTTTAGTTGACAAAGTCATAATTCACATCCAACAGTCATTTACAGTCAAAAGATTAAATGTTAAAATTTCATCCATATTGACCATTTTGGGATCGTTCGACATGTCCGGAGTCATCGTTTTTCATCCGAAAATTGATTTTTTGGACTGTACCAAAAATGATTCAAAATGTCAATTGGATCGTGCCTCATGTTGAATAACCACTTTTTAAACCCTCACAGTGACCAAAATTGCCATTTTTACAGAGTTTTGCTTACTCAAAAGCTTCAATTTTGACCCATTTCAGGCACAGAAATGACTTTAAACACACTTATTTTAGTTGACAAAGTCATAATTCACATCCAACAGTCATTTACAGTCAAAAGATTAAATGTTAAAATTTCATCCATATTGACCATTTTGGGATCGTTCGACATGTCCGGAGTCATCGTTTTTCATCCGAAAATTGATTTTTTGGACTGTACCAAAAATGATTCAAAATGTCAATTGGATCGTGCCTCATGTTGAATAACCACTTTTTAAACCCTCACAGTGACCAAAATTGCCATTTTTACAGAGTTTTGCTTACTCAAAAGCTTCAATTTTGACCCATTTCAGGCACAGAAATGACTTTAAACACACTTATTTTAGTTGACAAAGTCATAATTCACATCCAACAGTCATTTACAGTCAAAAGATTAAATGTTAAAATTTCATCCATATTGACCATTTTGGGATCGTTCGACATGTCCGGAGTCATCGTTTTTCATCCGAAAATTGATTTTTTGGACTGTACCAAAAATGATTCAAAATGTCAATTGGATCATGCCTCATGTTGAATAACCACTTTTTAAACCCTCACAGTGACCAAAATTGCCATTTTTACAGAGTTTTGATTACTCAAAAGCTTCAATTTTTACCCCTTTGAGGCACAGAAATGACTTTAAACACACTTATTTTAGTTGATAAAGTCATAATTCACATCCAACAGTCATTTACAGTCAAAAGATTAAATGTTAAAATTTCATCCATATTGACCATTTTGGGATCGTTCGACATGTCCGGAGTCATCGTTTTATATCCGAAAATTGATTTTTTGAACTGTACCAAAAATGATTCAAAATGTCAATTGGATCGTGCCTCATGTTGAATAACCACTTTTTAAACCCTCACAGTGACCAAAATTGCCAATTTTACACAGTTTTGCTTACTCAAAAGCTTCAATTTTGACCCATTTCAGGCACAGAAATGACTTTAAACACACTTATTTTAGTTGACAAAGCCATAATTCACATCCAACAGTCATTTAGAGTCAAAAGATTAAATGTTAAAATTTCATCATTATAGACCATTTTGGGAACGTTCGACAGGTCCGAAGTCATCGTTTTTCGTCTAAAAATTGATTTTTTTGGACTGTACCAAAAATGATTCAAAATGTCAATTGGATCGTGCCTCATGTTGAATAACCACTTTTTAAACCCTCAGAGTGACCAAAATTGCCATTTTTACAGAGTTTTGATTACTCAAAAGCTTCAATTTTTACCCCTTTGAGGCACAGAAATGACTTTAAACACACTTATTTTAGTTGACAAAGTCATAATTCACATCCAACAGTCATTTACAGTCAAAAGATTAAATGTTAAAATTTCATCCATATTGACCATTTTGGGATCGTTCGACATGTCCGGAGTCATCGTTTTTCATCCGAAAATTGATTTTTTGGACTGTACCAAAAATGATTCAAAATGTCAATTGGATCGTGCCTCATGTTGAATAATCACTTTTTAAACCCTCACAGTGACCAAAATTGCCATTTTTACAGAGTTTTGATTACTCAAAAGCTTCAATTTTGACCCATTTCAGGCACAGAAATGACTTTAAACACACTTATTTTAGTTGACAAAGTCATAATTCACATCCAACAGTCATTTACAGTCAAAAGATTAAATGTTAAAATTTCATCCATATTGACCATTTTGGGATCGTTCGACATGTCCGGAGTCATCGTTTTTCATCCGAAAATTGATTTTTTGAACTGTACCAAAAATGATTCAAAATGTCAATTGGATCGTGCCTCATGTTGAATAACCACTTTTTAAACCCTCACAGTGACCAAAATTGCCATTTTTACAGAGTTTTGATTACTCAAAAGCTTCAATTTTGACCCCTTTCAGGCACAGAAATGACTTTAAACACACTTATTTTAGTTGACAAAGTCATAATTCACATCCAACAGTCATTTACAGTCAAAAGATTAAATGTTAAAATTTCATCCATATTGACCATTTTGGGATCGTTCGACATGTCCGGAGTCATCGTTTTTCATCCGAAAATTGATTTTTTGGACTGTACCAAAAATGATTCAAAACTTCAATTGGATCGTGCCTCATGTTGAATAACCACTTTTTAAACCCTCACAGTGACCAAAATTGCCATTTTTACAGAGTTTTGCTTACTCAAAAGCTTCAATTTTGACCCATTTCAGGCACAGAAATGACTTTAAACACACTTATATTAGTTGACAAAGTCATAATTCACATCCAACAGTCATTTACAGTCAAAAGATTAAATGTTAAAATTTCATCCATATTGACCAATTTGGGATCGTTCGACATGTCCGGAGTCATCGTTTTTCATCCGAAAATTGATTTTTTGGACTGTACCAAAAATGATTCAAAATGTCAATTGGATCGTGCCTCATGTTGAATAACCACTTTTTAAACCCTCACAGTGACCAAAAGTGCCATTTTTACAGAGTTTTGATTACTCAAAAGCTTCAATTTTGACCCCTTTCAGGCACAGAAATGACTTTAAACACACTTATTTTAGTTGATAAAGTCATAATTCACATCCAACAGTCATTTACAGTCAAAAGATTAAATGTTAAAATTTCATCCATATTGACCATTTTGGGATCGTTCGACATGTCCGGAGTCATCGTTTTATATCCGAAAATTGATTTTTTGAACTGTACCAAAAAAGATTCAAAATGTCAATTGGATCGTGCCTCATGTTGAATAACCACTTTTTAAACCCTCACAGTGACCAAAATTGCCAATTTTACACAGTTTTGCTTACTCAAAAGCTTCAATTTTGACCCATTTCAGGCACAGAAATGACTTTAAACACACTTATTTTAGTTGACAAAGCCATAATTCACATCCAACAGTCATTTAGAGTCAAAAGATTAAATGTTAAAATTTCATCATTATAGACCATTTTGGGAACGTTCGACAGGTCCGAAGTCATCGTTTTTCGTCTAAAAATTGATTTTTTTGGACTGTACCAAAAATGATTCAAAATGTCAATTGGATCGTGCCTCATGTTGAATAACCACTTTTTAAACCCTCAGAGTGACCAAAATTGCCATTTTTACAGAGTTTTGATTACTCAAAAGCTTCAATTTTGACCCATTTCAGGCACAGAAATGACTTTAAACACACTTATTTTAGTTGACAAAGTCATAATTCACATCCAACAGTCATTTACAGTCAAAATAATTAAATGTTAAAATTTCATCCATATTGACCATTTTGGGATCGTTCGACATGTCCGGAGTCATCGTTTTTCATCCGAAAATTGATTTTTTGGACTGTACCAAAAATGATTCAAAATGTCAATTGGATCGTGCCTCATTTTGAATAACCACTTTTTAAACCCTCACAGTGACCAAAATTGCCAATTTTACAGAGTTTTGCTTACACAAAAGCTTCAATTTTGACCCGTTTCAGGCACAGAAATGACTTTAAACACACTTATTTTAGTTGACAAAGTCATTATTCACATCCAACAGTCATTTAGAGTCAAAAGATTAAATGTTAAAATTTCATCCATATTGACCATTTTGGGATCGTTCGACATGTCCGGAGTCATCGTTTTTCATCCGAAAATTGATTTTTTGGACTGTACCAAAAATGATTCAAAATGTCAATTGGATCGTGCCTCATGTTGAATAACCACTTTTTAAACCCTCACAGTGACCAAAATTGCCATTTTTACAGAGTTTTGCTTACTCAAAAGCTTCAATTTTGACCCATTTCAGGCACAGAAATGACTTTAAACACACTTATTTTAGTTGACAAAGTCATAATTCACATCCAACAGTCATTTACAGTCAAAAGATTAAATGTTAAAATTTCATCCATATTGACCATTTTGGGATCGTTCGACATGTCCGGAGTCATCGTTTTTCATCCGAAAATTGATTTTTTGGACTGTACCAAAAATGATTCAAAATGTCAATTGGATCATGCCTCATGTTGAATAACCACTTTTTAAACCCTCACAGTGACCAAACTTGCCAATTTTACACAGTTTTGCTTACTCAAAAGCTTCAATTTTGACCCATTTCAGGCACAGAAATGACTTTAAACACACTTATTTTAGTTGACAAAGCCATAATTCACATCCAACAGTCATTTAGAGTCAAAAGATTAAATGTTAAAATTTCATCATTATAGACCATTTTGGGAACGTTCGACAGGTCGGGAGTCATCGTTTTTCGTCTGAAAATTGATTTTTTGGACTGTACCAAAAATGATTCAAAATGTTAATTGGATCGTGCCTCATGTTGAATAACCACTTTTTAAACCCTCAGAGTGACCAAAATTGGCATTTTTACAGAGTTTTGATTACTCAAAAGCTTCAATTTTTACCCCTTTGAGGCACAGAAATGACTTTAAACACACTTATTTTAGTTGACAAAGTCATAATTCACATCCAACAGTCATTTACAGTCAAAAGATTAAATGTTAAAATTTCATCCATATTGACCATTTTGGGATCGTTCGACATGTCCGGAGTCATCGTTTTTCATCCAAAAATTGATTTTTTGGACTGTACCAAAAATGATTCAAAATGTCAATTGGATCGTGCCTCATGTTGAATAACCACTTTTTAAACCCTCACAGTGACCAAAAGTGCCATTTTTACAGAGTTTTGCTTACTCAAAAGCTTCAATTTTGACCCATTTCAGGCACAGAAATGACTTTAAACACACTTATTTTAGTTGACAAAGTCATAATTCACATCCAACAGTCATTTACAGTCAAAAGATTAAATGTTAAAATTTCATCCATATTGACCATTTTGGGATCGTTCGACATGTCCGGAGTCATCGTTTTTCATCCGAAAAATGATTTTTTGGACTGTACCAAAAATGATTCAAAATGTCAATTGGATCGTGCCTCATGTTGAATAACCACTTTTTAAACCCTCACAGTGACCAAAATTGCCATTTTTACAGAGTTTTGCTTACTTAAAAGCTTCAATTTTGACCCATTTCAGGCACAGAAATGACTTTAAACACACTTATTTTAGTTGACAAAGTCATAATTCACATCCAACAGTCATTTACAGTCAAAAGATTAAATGTTAAAATTTCATCCATATTGACCATTTTGGGATCGTTCGACATGTCCGGAGTCATCGTTTTTCATCCGAAAAATGATTTTTTGAACTGTACCAAAAATGATTCAAAATGTCAATTGGATCGTGCCTCATGTTGAATAACCACTTTTTAAACCCTCACAGTGACCAAAATTGCCAATTTTACACAGTTTTGCTTACTCAAAAGCTTCAATTTTGACCCATTTCAGGCACAGAAATGACTTTAAACACACTTATTTTAGTTGACAAAGCCATAATTCACATCCAACAGTCATTTAGAGTCAAAAGATTAAATGTTAAAATTTCATCATTATAGACCATTTTGGGAACGTTCGACAGGTCCGAAGTCATCGTTTTTCGTCTAAAAATTGATTTTTTGGGACTGTACCAAAAATGATTCAAAATGTCAATTGGATCGTGCGTCATGTTGAATAACCACTTTTTAAACCCTCAGAGTGACCAAAATTGGCATTTTTACAGAGTTTTGATTACTCAAAAGCTTCAATTTTTACCCCTTTGAGGCACAGAAATGACTTTAAACACACTTATTTTAGTTGACAAAGTCATAATTCACATCCAACAGTCATTTACAGTCAAAAGATTAAATGTTAAAATTTCATCCATATTGACCATTTTGGGATCGTTTGACATGTCCGGAGTCATCGTTTTTCATCCAAAAATTGATTTTTTGGACTGTACCAAAAATGATTCAAAATGTCAATTGGATCGTGCCTCATGTTGAATAACCACTTTTTAAACCCTCACAGTGACCAAAAGTGCCATTTTTACAGAGTTTTGCTTACTCAAAAGCTTCAATTTTGACCCATTTCAGGCACAGAAATGACTTTAAACACACTTATTTTAGTTGACAAAGTCATAATTCACATCCAACAGTCATTTACAGTCAAAAGATTAAATGTTAAAATTTCATCCATATTGACCATTTTGGGATCGTTCGACATGTCCGGAGTCATCGTTTTTCATCCGAAAAATGATTTTTTGGACTGTACCAAAAATGATTCAAAATGTCAATTGGATCGTGCCTCATGTTGAATAACCACTTTTTAAACCCTCACAGTGACCAAAATTGCCATTTTTACAGAGTTTTGCTTACTTAAAAGCTTCAATTTTGACCCATTTCAGGCACAGAAATGACTTTAAACACACTTATTTTAGTTGACAAAGTCATAATTCACATCCAACAGTCATTTACAGTCAAAAGATTAAATGTTAAAATTTCATCCATATTGACCATTTTGGGATCGTTCGACATGTCCGGAGTCATCGTTTTTCATCCGAAAAATGATTTTTTGAACTGTACCAAAAATGATTCAAAATGTCAATTGGATCGTGCCTCATGTTGAATAACCACTTTTTAAACCCTCACAGTGACCAAAATTGCCAATTTTACACAGTTTTGCTTACTCAAAAGCTTCAATTTTGACCCATTTCAGGCACAGAAATGACTTTAAACACACTTATTTTAGTTGACAAAGCCATAATTCACATCCAACAGTCATTTAGAGTCAAAAGATTAAATGTTAAAATTTCATCATTATAGACCATTTTGGGAACGTTCGACAGGTCCGAAGTCATCGTTTTTCGTCTAAAAATTGATTTTTTGGGACTGTACCAAAAATGATTCAAAATGTCAATTGGATCGTGCGTCATGTTGAATAACCACTTTTTAAACCCTCAGAGTGACCAAAATTGCCATTTTTACAGAGTTTTGATTACTCAAAAGCTTCAATTTTTACCCCTTTGAGGCACAGAAATGACTTTAAACACACTTATTTTAGTTGACAAAGTCATAATTCACATCCAACAGTCATTTACAGTCAAAAGATTAAATGTTAAAATTTCATCCATATTGACCATTTTGGGATCGTTCGACATGTCCGGAGTCATCGTTTTTCATCCGAAAATTGATTTTTTGGACTGTACCAAAAATGATTCAAAATGTCAATTGGATCGTGCCTCATGTTGAATAACCACTTTTTAAACCCTCACAGTGACCAAAATTGCCATTTTTACAGAGTTTTGCTTACTCAAAAGCTTCAATTTTGACCCATTTCAGGCACAGAAATGACTTTAAACACACTTATTTTAGTTGACAAAGTCATAATTCACATCCAACAGTCATTTACAGTCAAAAGATTAAATGTTAAAATTTCATCCATATTGACCAATTTGGGATCGTTCGACATGTCCGGAGTCATCGTTTTTCATCCGAAAATTGATTTTTTGGACTGTACCAAAAATGATTCAAAATGTCAATTGGATCATGCCTCATGTTGAATAACCACTTTTTAAACCCTCACAGTGACCAAAATTGCCATTTTTACAGAGTTTTGATTACTCAAAAGCTTCAATTTTTACCCCTTTGAGGCACAGAAATGACTTTAAACACACTTATTTTAGTTGATAAAGTCATAATTCACATCCAACAGTCATTTACAGTCAAAAGATTAAATGTTAAAATTTCATCCATATTGACCATTTTGGGATCGTTCGACATGTCCGGAGTCATCGTTTTATATCCGAAAATTGATTTTTTGAACTGTACCAAAAATGATTCAAAATGTCAATTGGATCGTGCCTCATGTTGAATAACCACTTTTTAAACCCTCACAGTGACCAAAATTGCCAATTTTACACAGTTTTGCTTACTCAAAAGCTTCAATTTTGACCCATTTCAGGCACAGAAATGACTTTAAACACACTTATTTTAGTTGACAAAGCCATAATTCACATCCAACAGTCATTTAGAGTCAAAAGATTAAATGTTAAAATTTCATCATTATAGACCATTTTGGGAACGTTCGACAGGTCCGAAGTCATCGTTTTTCGTCTAAAAATTGATTTTTTTGGACTGTACCAAAAATGATTCAAAATGTCAATTGGATCGTGCCTCATGTTGAATAACCACTTTTTAAACCCTCAGAGTGACCAAAATTGCCATTTTTACAGAGTTTTGATTACTCAAAAGCTTCAATTTTGACCCATTTCAGGCACAGAAATGACTTTAAACACACTTATTTTAGTTGACAAAGTCATAATTCACATCCAACAGTCATTTACAGTCAAAATAATTAAATGTTAAAATTTCATCCATATTGACCATTTTGGGATCGTTCGACATGTCCGGAGTCATCGTTTTTCATCCGAAAATTGATTTTTTGGACTGTACCAAAAATGATTCAAAATGTCAATTGGATCGTGCCTCATTTTGAATAACCACTTTTTAAACCCTCACAGTGACCAAAATTGCCAATTTTACAGAGTTTTGCTTACACAAAAGCTTCAATTTTGACCCGTTTCAGGCACAGAAATGACTTTAAACACACTTATTTTAGTTGACAAAGTCATTATTCACATCCAACAGTCATTTAGAGTCAAAAGATTAAATGTTAAAATTTCATCCATATTGACCATTTTGGGATCGTTCGACATGTCCGGAGTCATCGTTTTTCATCCGAAAATTGATTTTTTGGACTGTACCAAAAATGATTCAAAATGTCAATTGGATCGTGCCTCATGTTGAATAACCACTTTTTAAACCCTCACAGTGACCAAAATTGCCATTTTTACAGAGTTTTGCTTACTCAAAAGCTTCAATTTTGACCCATTTCAGGCACAGAAATGACTTTAAACACACTTATTTTAGTTGACAAAGTCATAATTCACATCCAACAGTCATTTACAGTCAAAAGATTAAATGTTAAAATTTCATCCATATTGACCATTTTGGGATCGTTCGACATGTCCGGAGTCATCGTTTTTCATCCGAAAATTGATTTTTTGGACTGTACCAAAAATGATTCAAAATGTCAATTGGATCGTGCCTCATGTTGAATAACCACTTTTTAAACCCTCACAGTGACCAAAAGTGCCATTTTTACAGAGTTTTGCTTACTCAAAAGCTTCAATTTTGACCCATTTCAGGCACAGAAATGACTTTAAACACACTTATTTTAGTTGACAAAGTCATAATTCACATCCAACAGTCATTTACAGTCAAAATAATTAAATGTTAAAATTTCATCCATATTGACCATTTTGGGATCGTTCGACATGTCCGGAGTCATCGTTTTTCATCCGAAAATTGATTTTTTGGACTGTACCAAAAATGATTCAAAATGTCAATTGGATCGTGCCTCATTTTGAATAACCACTTTTTAAACCCTCACAGTGACCAAAATTGCCAATTTTACAGAGTTTTGCTGACACAAAAGCTTCAATTTTGACCCGTTTCAGGCACAGAAATGACTTTAAACACACTTATTTTAGTTGACAAAGTCATTATTCACATCCAACAGTCATTTAGAGTCAAAAGATTAAATGTTAAAATTTCATCCATATTGACCATTTTGGGATCGTTCGACATGTCCGGAGTCATCGTTTTTCATCCGAAAATTGATTTTTTGGTCTGTACCAAAAATGATTCAAAATGTCAATTGGATCGTGCCTCATGTTGAATAACCACTTTTTAAACCCTCACAGTGACCAAAATTGCCATTTTTACAGAGTTTTGCTTACTCAAAAGCTTCAATTTTGACCCATTTCAGGCACAGAAATGACTTTAAACACACTTATTTTAGTTGACAAAGTCATAATTCACATCCAACAGTCATTTACAGTCAAAAGATTAAATGTTAAAATTTCATCCATATTGACCATTTTGGGATCGTTCGACATGTCCGGAGTCATCGTTTTTCATCCGAAAATTGATTTTTTGGACTGTACCAAAAATGATTCAAAATGTCAATTGGATCATGCCTCATGTTGAATAACCACTTTTTAAACCCTCACAGTGACCAAACTTGCCAATTTTACACAGTTTTGCTTACTCAAAAGCTTCAATTTTGACCCATTTCAGGCACAGAAATGACTTTAAACACACTTATTTTAGTTGACAAAGCCATAATTCACATCCAACAGTCATTTAGAGTCAAAAGATTAAATGTTAAAATTTCATCATTATAGACCATTTTGGGAACGTTCGACAGGTCGGGAGTCATCGTTTTTCGTCTGAAAATTGATTTTTTGGACTGTACCAAAAATGATTCAAAATGTTAATTGGATCGTGCCTCATGTTGAATAACCACTTTTTAAACCCTCAGAGTGACCAAAATTGGCATTTTTACAGAGTTTTGATTACTCAAAAGCTTCAATTTTTACCCCTTTGAGGCACAGAAATGACTTTAAACACACTTATTTTAGTTGACAAAGTCATAATTCACATCCAACAGTCATTTACAGTCAAAAGATTAAATGTTAAAATTTCATCCATATTGACCATTTTGGGATCGTTCGACATGTCCGGAGTCATCGTTTTTCATCCAAAAATTGATTTTTTGGACTGTACCAAAAATGATTCAAAATGTCAATTGGATCGTGCCTCATGTTGAATAACCACTTTTTAAACCCTCACAGTGACCAAAAGTGCCATTTTTACAGAGTTTTGCTTACTCAAAAGCTTCAATTTTGACCCATTTCAGGCACAGAAATGACTTTAAACACACTTATTTTAGTTGACAAAGTCATAATTCACATCCAACAGTCATTTACAGTCAAAAGATTAAATGTTAAAATTTCATCCATATTGACCATTTTGGGATCGTTCGACATGTCCGGAGTCATCGTTTTTCATCCGAAAAATGATTTTTTGGACTGTACCAAAAATGATTCAAAATGTCAATTGGATCGTGCCTCATGTTGAATAACCACTTTTTAAACCCTCACAGTGACCAAAATTGCCATTTTTACAGAGTTTTGCTTACTTAAAAGCTTCAATTTTGACCCATTTCAGGCACAGAAATGACTTTAAACACACTTATTTTAGTTGACAAAGTCATAATTCACATCCAACAGTCATTTACAGTCAAAAGATTAAATGTTAAAATTTCATCCATATTGACCATTTTGGGATCGTTCGACATGTCCGGAGTCATCGTTTTTCATCCGAAAAAAGATTTTTTGGACTGTACCAAAAATGATTCAAAATGTCAATTGGATCATGCCTCATGTTGAATAACCACTTTTTAAACCCTCACAGTGACCAAAATTGCCATTTTTACAGAGTTTTGATTACTCAAAAGCTTCAATTTTTACCCCTTTGAGGCACAGAAATGACTTTAAACACACTTATTTTAGTTGATAAAGTCATAATTCACATCCAACAGTCATTTACAGTCAAAAGATTAAATGTTAAAATTTCATCCATATTGACCATTTTGGGATCGTTCGACATGTCCGGAGTCATCGTTTTATATCCGAAAATTGATTTTTTGAACTGTACCAAAAATGATTCAAAATGTCAATTGGATCGTGCCTCATGTTGAATAACCACTTTTTAAACCCTCACAGTGACCAAAATTGCCAATTTTACACAGTTTTGCTTACTCAAAAGCTTCAATTTTGACCCATTTCAGGCACAGAAATGACTTTAAACACACTTATTTTAGTTGACAAAGCCATAATTCACATCCAACAGTCATTTAGAGTCAAAAGATTAAATGTTAAAATTTCATCATTATAGACCATTTTGGGAACGTTCGACAGGTCCGAAGTCATCGTTTTTCGTCTAAAAATTGATTTTTTGGGACTGTACCAAAAATGATTCAAAATGTCAATTGGATCGTGCGTCATGTTGAATAACCACTTTTTAAACCCTCAGAGTGACCAAAATTGCCATTTTTACAGAGTTTTGATTACTCAAAAGCTTCAATTTTTACCCCTTTGAGGCACAGAAATGACTTTAAACACACTTATTTTAGTTGACAAAGTCATAATTCACATCCAACAGTCATTTACAGTCAAAAGATTAAATGTTAAAATTTCATCCATATTGACCATTTTGGGATCGTTCGACATGTCCGGAGTCATCGTTTTTCATCCGAAAATTGATTTTTTGGACTGTACCAAAAATGATTCAAAATGTCAATTGGATCGTGCCTCATGTTGAATAACCACTTTTTAAACCCTCACAGTGACCAAAATTGCCATTTTTACAGAGTTTTGATTACTCAAAAGCTTCAATTTTGACCCATTTCAGGCACAGAAATGACTTTAAACACACTTATTTTAGTTGACAAAGTCATAATTCACATCCAACAGTCATTTACAGTCAAAATAATTAAATGTTAAAATTTCATCCATATTGACCATTTTGGGATCGTTCGACATGTCCGGAGTCATCGTTTTTCATCCGAAAATTGATTTTTTGGACTGTACCAAAAATGATTCAAAATGTCAATTGGATCGTGCCTCATTTTGAATAACCACTTTTTAAACCCTCACAGTGACCAAAATTGCCAATTTTACAGAGTTTTGCTTACACAAAAGCTTCAATTTTGACCCGTTTCAGGCACAGAAATGACTTTAAACACACTTATTTTAGTTGACAAAGTCATTATTCACATCCAACAGTCATTTAGAGTCAAAAGATTAAATGTTAAAATTTCATCCATATTGACCATTTTGGGATCGTTCGACATGTCCGGAGTCATCGTTTTTCTTCCGAAAATTGATTTTTTGGACTGTACCAAAAATGATTCAAAATGTCAATTGGATCGTGCCTCATGTTGAATAACCACTTTTTAAACCCTCACAGTGACCAAAATTGCCATTTTTACAGAGTTTTGCTTACTCAAAAGCTTCAATTTTGACCCATTTCAGGCACAGAAATGACTTTAAACACACTTATTTTAGTTGACAAAGTCATAATTCACATCCAACAGTCATTTACAGTCAAAAGATTAAATGTTAACATTTCATCCATATTGACCATTTTGGGATCGTTCGACATGTCCGGAGTCATCGTTTTTCATCCGAAAATTGATTTTTTGGACTGTACCAAAAATGATTCAAAATGTCAATTGGATCATGCCTCATGTTGAATAACCACTTTTTAAACCCTCACAGTGACCAAAATTGCCATTTTTACAGAGTTTTGATTACTCAAAAGCTTCAATTTTTACCCCTTTGAGGCACAGAAATGACTTTAAACACACTTATTTTAGTTGACAAAGTCATAATTCACATCCAACAGTCATTTACAGTCAAAAGATTAAATGTTAAAATTTCATCCATATTGACCATTTTGGGATCGTTCGACATGTCCGGAGTCATCGTTTTTCATCCGAAAATTGATTTTTTGGACTGTACCAAAAATGATTCAAAATGTCAATTGGATCGCGCCTCATGTTGAATAACCACTTTTTAAACCCTCACAGTGACCAAAAGTGCCATTTTTACAGAGTTTTGCTTACTCAAAAGCTTCAATTTTGACCCATTTCAGGCACAGAAATGACTTTAAACACACTTATTTTAGTTGACAAAGTCATAATTCACATCCAACAGTCATTTACAGTCAAAAGATTAAATGTTAAAATTTCATCCATATTGACCATTTTGGGATCGTTCGACATGTCCGGAGTCATCGTTTTTCATCCGAAAATTGATTTTTTGGACTGTACCAAAAATGATTCAAAATGTCAATTGGATCGTGCCTCATGTTGAATAACCACTTTTTAAACCCTCACAGTGACCAAAAGTGCCATTTTTACAGAGTTTTGCTTACTCAAAAGCTTCAATTTTGACCCATTTCAGGCACAGAAATGACTTTAAACACACTTATTTTAGTTGACAAAGTCATAATTCACATCCAACAGTCATTTACAGTCAAAAGATTAAATGTTAAAATTTCATCCATATTGACCATTTTGGGATCGTTCGACATGTCCGGAGTCATCGTTTTTCATACGAAAAATGATTTTTTGGACTGTACCAAAAATGATTCAAAATGTCAATTGGATCGTGCCTCATGTTGAATAACCACTTTTTAAACCCTCACAGTGACCAAAATTGCCAATTTTACACAGTTTTGCTTACTCAAAAGCTTCAATTTTGACCCATTTCAGGCACAGAAATGACTTTAAACACACTTATTTTAGTTGACAAAGCCATAATTCACATCCAACAGTCATTTAGAGTCAAAAGATTAAATGTTAAAATTTCATCATTATAGACCATTTTGGGAACGTTCGACAGGTCCGGAGTCATCGTTTTTCGTCTGAAAATTGATTTTTTGGACTGTACCAAAAATGATTCAAAATGTCAATTGGATCGTGCCTCATGTTGAATAACCACTTTTTAAACCCTCAGAGTGACCAAAATTGCCATTTTTACAGAGTTTTGATTACTCAAAAGCTTCAATTTTTACCCCTTTGAGGCACAGAAATGACTTTAAACACACTTATTTTAGTTGACAAAGTCATAATTCACATCCAACAGTCATTTACAGTCAAAAGATTAAATGTTAAAATTTCATCCATATTGACCATTTTGGGATCGTTCGACATGTCAAGAGTCATCGTTTTTCATCCGAAAATTGATTTTTTGGACTGTACCAAAAATGATTCAAAATGTCAATTGGATCGTGCCTCATGTTGAATAACCACTTTTTAAACCCTCACAGTGACCAAAATTGCCATTTTTACAGAGTTTTGATTACTCAAAAGCTTCAATTTTGACCCATTTCAGGCACAGAAATGACTTTAAACACACTTATTTTAGTTGACAAAGTCATAATTCACATCCAACAGTCATTTACAGTCAAAAGATTAAATGTTAAAATTTCATCCATATTGACCATTTTGGGATCGTTCGACATGTCCGGAGTCATCGTTTTTCATCCGAAAATTGATTTTTTTGGACTGTACCAAAAATGATTCAAAATGTCAATTGAATCGTGCCTCATTTTGAATAACCACTTTTTAAACCCTCACAGTGACCAAAATTGCCAATTTTACAGAGTTTTGCTTACACAAAAGCTTCGATTTTGACCCGTTTCAGGCACAGAAATGACTTTAAACACACTTATTTTAGTTGACAAAGTCATTATTCACATCCAACAGTCATTTAGAGTCAAAAGATTAAATGTTAAAATTTCATCCATATTGACCATTTTGGGATCGTTCGACATGTCCGGAGTCATCGTTTTTCATCCGAAAATTGATTTTTTGGACTGTACCAAAAATGATTCAAAATGTCAATTGGATCGTGCCTCATGTTGAATAACCACTTTTTAAACCCTCACAGTGACCAAAATTGCCATTTTTACAGAGTTTTGATTACTCAAAAGCTTCAATTTTGACCCATTTCAGGCACAGAAATGACTTTAAACACACTTATTTTAGTTGACAAAGTCATAATTCACATCCAACAGTCATTTACAGTCAAAAGATTAAATGTTAAAATTTCATCCATATTGACCATTTTGGGATCGTTCGACATGTCCGGAGTCATCGTTTTTCATCCGAAAATTCATTTTTTGGACTGTACCAAAAATGATTCAAAATGTCAATTGGATCGTGCCTCATGTTGAATAACCACTTTTTAAACCCTCACAGTGACCAAAATTGCCATTTTTACAGAGTTTTGCTTACTCAAAAGCTTCAATTTTGACCCATTTCAGGCACAGAAATGACTTTAAACACACTTATTTTAGTTGACAAAGTCATAATTCACATCCAACAGTCATTTACAGTCAAAAGATTAAATGTTAACATTTCATCCATATTGACCATTTTGGGATCGTGCGACATGTCCGGAGTCATCGTTTTTCATCCGAAAATTGATTTTTTGGACTGTACCAAAAATGATTCAAAATGTCAATTGGATCGTGCCTCATGTTGAATAACCACTTTTTAAACCCTCACAGTGACCAAAATTGCCATTTTTACAGAGTTTTGCTTACTCAAAAGCTTCAATTTTGACCCATTTCAGGCACAGAAATGACTTTAAACACACTTATTTTAGTTGACAAAGTCATAATTCACATCCAACAGTCATTTACAGTCAAAAGATTAAATGTTAAAATTTCATCCATATTGACCATTTTGGGATCGTTCGACATGTCCGGAGTCATCGTTTTTCATCCGAAAATTGATTTTTTGGACTGTACCAAAAATGATTCAAAATGTCAATTGGATCATGCCTCATGTTGAATAACCACTTTTTAAACCCTCACAGTGACCAAAATTGCCATTTTTACAGAGTTTTGTTTACTCAAAAGCTTCAATTTTTACCCCTTTGAGGCACAGAAATGACTTTAAACACACTTATTTTAGTTGACAAAGTCATAATTCACATCCAACAGTCATTTACAGTCAAAAGATTAAATGTTAAAATGTCATCCATATTGACCATTTTGGGATCGTTCTACATGTCCGGAGTCATCGTTTTATATCCGAAAATTGTTTTTTTGAACTGTACCAAAAATGATTCAAAATGTCAATTGGAT
Organism: Lissotriton vulgaris; assembly: GCF_964263255.1. NCBI lineage: Eukaryota > Metazoa > Chordata > Amphibia > Caudata > Salamandridae > Lissotriton > Lissotriton vulgaris. Next base: position 538,022 of record NW_028252051.1, on the reverse strand, counting down.
CGTGCCTCATGTTGAATAACCACTTTTTAAACCCTCACAGTGACCAAAATTGCCAATTTTACACAGTTTTGCTTACTCAAAAGCTTCAATTTTGACCCATTTCAGGCACAGAAATGACTTTAAACACACTTATTTTAGTTGACAAAGCCATAATTCACATCCAACAGTCATTTAGAGTCAAAAGATTAAATGTTAACATTTCATCATTATAGACCATTTTGGGAACGTTCGACAGGTCCGAAGTCATCGTTTTTCGTCTAAAAATTGATTTTTTTGGACTGTACCAAAAATGATTCAAAATGTCAATTGGATCGTGCCTCATGTTGAATAACCACTTTTTAAACCCTCACAGTGACCAAAATTGCCATTTTTACAGAGTTTTGATTACTCAAAAGCTTCAATTTTGACCCATTTCAGGCACAGAAATGACTTTAAACACACTTATTTTAGTCGACAAAGTCATAATTCACATCCAACAGTCATTTACAGTCAAAAGATTAAATGTTAAAATTTCATCCATATTGACCATTTTGGGATCGTGCGACATGTCCGGAGTCATCGTTTTTCATCCGAAAATTGATTTTTTGGACTGTACCAAAAATGATTCAAAATGTCAATTGGATCGTGCCTCATGTTCAATAACCACTTTTTAAACCCTCACAGTGACCAAAATTGCCATTTTTACAGAGTTTTGCTTACTCAAAAGCTTCAATTTTGACCCATTTCAGGCACAGAAATGACTTTAAACACACTTATTTTAGTTGACAAAGTCATAATTCACATCCAACAGTCATTTACATTCAAAAGATTAAATGTTAAAATTTCATCCATATTGACCATTTTGGGATCGTTCGACATGTCCGGAGTCATCGTTTTTCATCCGAAAATTGATTTTTTGGACTGTACCAAAAATGATTCAAAATGTCAATTGGATCATGCCTCATGTTGAATAACCACTTTTTAAACCCTCACAGTGACCAAAATTGCCATTTTTACAGAGTTTTGATTACTCAAAAGCTTCAATTTTCACCCCTTTGAGGCACAGAAATGACTTTAAACACACTTATTTTAGTTGACAAAGTCATAATTCACATCCAACAGTCATTTACAGTCAAAAGATTAAATGTTAAAATTTCATCCATATTGACCATTTTGGGATCGTTCTACATGTCCGGAGTCATCGTTTTATATCCGCAAATTGATTTTTTGAACTGTACCAAAAATGATTCAAAATGTCAATTGGATCGTGCCTCATGTTGAATAACCACTTTTTAAACCCTCAGAGTGACCAAAATTGCCAATTTTACACAGTTTTGCTTACTCAAAAGCTTCAATTTTGACCCATTTCAGGCACAGAAATGACTTTAAACACACTTATTTTAGTTGACAAAGCCATAATTCACATCCAACAGTCATTTAGAGTCAAAAGATTAAATGTTAACATTTCATCATTATAGACCATTTTGGGAACGTTCGACAGGTCCGAAGTCATCGTTTTTCGTCTAAAAATTGATTTTTTTGGACTGTACCAAAAATGATTCAAAATGTCAATTGGATCGTGCCTCATGTTGAATAACCACTTTTTAAACCCTCACAGTGACCAAAATTGCCATTTTTACAGAGTTTTGATTACTCAAAAGCTTCAATTTTGACCCATTTCAGGCACAGAAATGACTTTAAACACACTTATTTTAGTTGACAAAGTCATAATTCACATCCAACAGTCATTTACAGTCAAAAGATTAAATGTTAAAATTTCATCCATATTGACCATTTTGGGATCGTGCGACATGTCCGGAGTCATCGTTTTTCATCCGAAAATTGATTTTTTGGACTGTACCAAAAATGATTCAAAATGTCAATTGGATCGTGCCTCATGTTGAATAACCACTTTTTAAACCCTCACAGTGACCAAAATTGCCATTTTTACAGAGTTTTGCTTACTCAAAAGCTTCAATTTTGACCCATTTCAGGCACAGAAATGACTTTAAACACACTTATTTTAGTTGACAAAGTCATAATTCACATCCAACAGTCATTTACATTCAAAAGATTAAATGTTAAAATTTCATCCATATTGACCATTTTGGGATCGTTCGACATGTCCGGAGTCATCGTTTTTCATCCGAAAATTGATTTTTTGGACTGTACCAAAAATGATTCAAAATGTCAATTGGATCATGCCTCATGTTGAATAACCACTTTTTAAACCCTCACAGTGACCAAAATTGCCATTTTTACAGAGTTTTGATTACTCAAAAGCTTCAATTTTGACCCCTTTGAGGCACAGAAATGACTTTAAACACACTTATTTTAGTTGACAAAGTCATAATTCACATCCAACAGTCATTTACAGTCAAAAGATTAAATGTTAAAATTTCATCCATATTGACCATTTTGGGAACGTTCGACAGGTCCGAAGTCATCGTTTTTCGTCTAAAAATTGATTTTTTTGGACTGTACCAAAAATGATTCAAAATGTCAATTGGATCGTGCCTCATGTTGAATAACCACTTTTTAAACCCTCAGAGTGACCAAAATTGCCATTTTTACAGAGTTTTGATTACTCAAAAGCTTCAATTTTGACCCCTTTGAGGCACAGAAATGACTTTAAACACACTTATTTTAGTTGACAAAGTCATAATTCACATCCAACAGTCATTTACATTCAAAAGATTAAATGTTAAAATTTCATCCATATTGACCATTTTGGGATCGTTCGACATGTCTGGAGTCATCGTTTTTCATCCGAAAATTGATTTTTTGAACTGTACCAAAAATGATTCAAAATGTCAATTGGATCATGCCTCATGTTAAATAACCACTTTTTAAACCCTCACAGTGACCAAAATTGCCATTTTTACAGAGTTTTGATTACTCAAAAGCTTCAATTTTGACCCCTTTGAGGCACAGAAATGACTTTAAACACACTTATTTTAGTTGACAAAGTCATAATTCACATCCAACAGTCATTTACAGTCAAAAGATTAAATGTTAAAATTTCATCCATATTGACCATTTTGGGAACGTTCGACAGGTCCGAAGTCATCGTTTTTCGTCTAAAAATTGATTTTTTTGGACTGTACCAAAAATGATTCAAAATGTCAATTGGATCGTGCCTCATGTTGAATAACCACTTTTTAAACCCTCAGAGTGACCAAAATTGCCATTTTTACAGAGTTTTGATTACTCAAAAGCTTCAATTTTGACCCCTTTGAGGCACAGAAATGACTTTAAACACACTTATTTTAGTTGACAAAGTCATAATTCACATCCAACAGTCATTTACAGTCAAAAGATTAAATGTTAAAATTTCATCCATATTGACCATTTTGGGATCGTTCGACATGTCCGGAGTCATCGTTTTTCATCCGAAAATTGATTTTTTGGACTGTACCAAAAATGATTCAAAATGTCAATTGGATCGTCCCTCATGTTGAATAACCACTTTTTAAACCCTCACAGTGACCAAAATAGCCATTTTTACAGAGTTTTGATTACTCAAAAGCTTCAATTTTGACCCATTTCAGGCACAGAAATGACTTTAAACACACTTATTTTAGTTGACAAAGTCATAATTCACATCCAACAGTCATTTACAGTCAAAAGATTAAATGTTAAAATTTCATCCATATTGACCATTTTGGGATCGTTCGACATTTCCGGAGTCATCGTTTTTCATCCGAAAATTGATTTTTTGGACTGTACCAAAAATGATTCAAAATGTCAATTGGATCGTGCCTCATTTTGAATAACCACTTTTTAAACCCTCACAGTGACCAAAATTGCCAATTTTACAGAGTTTTGCTTACACAAAAGCTTCAATTTTGACCCGTTTCAGGCACAGAAATGACTTTAAACACACTTATTTTAGTTGACAAAGTCATTATTCACATCCAACAGTCATTTAGAGTCGAAAGATTAAATGTTAAAATTTCATCCATATTGACCATTTTGGGATCGTTCGACATGTCCGGAGTCATCGTTTTTCATCCGAAAATAGATTTTTTGAACTGTACCAAAAATGATTCAAAATGTCAATTGGATCGTGCCTCATGTTGAATAACCACTTTTTAAACCCTCACAGTGACCAAAATTGCCATTTTTACAGAGTTTTGATTACTCAAAAGCTTCAATTTTGACCCCTTTCAGGCACAGAAATGACTTTAAACACACTTATTTTAGTTGACAAAGTCATAATTCACATCCAACAGTCATTTACAGTCAAAAGATTAAATGTTAAAATTTCATCCATATTGACCATTTTGGGATCGTTCGACATGTCCGGAGTCATCGTTTTTCATCCGAAAATTGATTTTTTGGACTGTACCAAAAATGATTCAAAATGTCAATTGGATCGTGCCTCATGTTGAATAACCACTTTTTAAACCCTCACAGTGACCAAAATTGCCATTTTTACAGAGTTTTGCTTACTCAAAAGCTTCAATTTTGACCCATTTCAGGCACAGAAATGACTTTAAACACACTTATTTTAGTTGACAAAGTCATAATTCACATCCAACAGTCATTTACAGTCAAAAGATTAAATGTTAAAATTTCATCCATATTGACCATTTTGGGATCGTTCGACATGTCCGGAGTCATCGTTTTTCATCCGAAAATTGATTTTTTGGACTGTACCAAAAATGATTCAAAATGTCAATTGGATCGTGCCTCATGTTGAATAACCACTTTTTAAACCCTCACAGTGACCAAAATTGCCATTTTTACAGAGTTTTGCTTACTCAAAAGCTTCAATTTTGACCCATTTCAGGCACAGAAATGACTTTAAACACACTTATTTTAGTTGACAAAGTCATAATTCACATCCAACAGTCATTTACAGTCAAAAGATTAAATGTTAAAATTTCATCCATATTGACCATTTTGGGATCGTTCGACATGTCCGGAGTCATCGTTTTTCATCCGAAAATTGATTTTTTGGACTGTACCAAAAATGATTCAAAATGTCAATTGGATCATGCCTCATGTTGAATAACCACTTTTTAAACCCTCACAGTGACCAAAATTGCCATTTTTACAGAGTTTTGATTACTCAAAAGCTTCAATTTTTACCCCTTTGAGGCACAGAAATGACTTTAAACACACTTATTTTAGTTGACAAAGTCATAATTCACATCCAACAGTCATTTACAGTCAAAAGATTAAATGTTAAAATTTCATCCATATTGACCATTTTGGGAACGTTCGACAGGTCCGAAGTCATCGTTTTTCGTCTAAAAATTGATTTTTTTGGACTGTACCAAAAATGATTCAAAATGTCAATTGGATCGTGCCTCATGTTGAATAACCACTTTTTAAACCCTCAGAGTGACCAAAATTGCCATTTTTACAGAGTTTTGATTACTCAAAAGCTTCAATTTTGACCCCTTTGAGGCACAGAAATGACTTTAAACACACTTATTTTAGTTGACAAAGTCATAATTCACATCCAACAGTCATTTACAGTCAAAAGATTAAATGTTAAAATTTCATCCATATTGACCATTTTGGGATCGTTCGACATGTCCGGAGTCATCGTTTTTCATCCGAAAATTGATTTTTTGGACTGTACCAAAAATGATTCAAAATGTCAATTGGATCGTCCCTCATGTTGAATAACCACTTTTTAAACCCTCACAGTGACCAAAATAGCCATTTTTACAGAGTTTTGATTACTCAAAAGCTTCAATTTTGACCCATTTCAGGCACAGAAATGACTTTAAACACACTTATTTTAGTTGACAAAGTCATAATTCACATCCAACAGTCATTTACAGTCAAAAGATTAAATGTTAAAATTTCATCCATATTGACCATTTTGGGATCGTTCGACATTTCCGGAGTCATCGTTTTTCATCCGAAAATTGATTTTTTGGACTGTACCAAAAATGATTCAAAATGTCAATTGGATCGTGCCTCATTTTGAATAACCACTTTTTAAACCCTCACAGTGACCAAAATTGCCAATTTTACAGAGTTTTGCTTACACAAAAGCTTCAATTTTGACCCGTTTCAGGCACAGAAATGACTTTAAACACACTTATTTTAGTTGACAAAGTCATTATTCACATCCAACAGTCATTTAGAGTCGAAAGATTAAATGTTAAAATTTCATCCATATTGACCATTTTGGGATCGTTCGACATGTCCGGAGTCATCGTTTTTCATCCGAAAATAGATTTTTTGAACTGTACCAAAAATGATTCAAAATGTCAATTGGATCGTGCCTCATGTTGAATAACCACTTTTTAAACCCTCACAGTGACCAAAATTGCCATTTTTACAGAGTTTTGATTACTCAAAAGCTTCAATTTTGACCCCTTTCAGGCACAGAAATGACTTTAAACACACTTATTTTAGTTGACAAAGTCATAATTCACATCCAACAGTCATTTACAGTCAAAAGATTAAATGTTAAAATTTCATCCATATTGACCATTTTGGGATCGTTCGACATGTCCGGAGTCATCGTTTTTCATCCGAAAATTGATTTTTTGGACTGTACCAAAAATGATTCAAAATGTCAATTGGATCGTGCCTCATGTTGAATAACCACTTTTTAAACCCTCACAGTGACCAAAATTGCCATTTTTACAGAGTTTTGCTTACTCAAAAGCTTCAATTTTGACCCATTTCAGGCACAGAAATGACTTTAAACACACTTATTTTAGTTGACAAAGTCATAATTCACATCCAACAGTCATTTACAGTCAAAAGATTAAATGTTAAAATTTCATCCATATTGACCATTTTGGGATCGTTCGACATGTCCGGAGTCATCGTTTTTCATCCGAAAATTGATTTTTTGGACTGTACCAAAAATGATTCAAAATGTCAATTGGATCGTGCCTCATGTTGAATAACCACTTTTTAAACCCTCACAGTGACCAAAATTGCCATTTTTACAGAGTTTTGCTTACTCAAAAGCTTCAATTTTGACCCATTTCAGGCACAGAAATGACTTTAAACACACTTATTTTAGTTGACAAAGTCATAATTCACATCCAACAGTCATTTACAGTCAAAAGATTAAATGTTAAAATTTCATCCATATTGACCATTTTGGGATCGTTCGACATGTCCGGAGTCATCGTTTTTCATCCGAAAATTGATTTTTTGGACTGTACCAAAAATGATTCAAAATGTCAATTGGATCATGCCTCATGTTGAATAACCACTTTTTAAACCCTCACAGTGACCAAAATTGCCATTTTTACAGAGTTTTGATTACTCAAAAGCTTCAATTTTTACCCCTTTGAGGCACAGAAATGACTTTAAACACACTTATTTTAGTTGATAAAGTCATAATTCACATCCAACAGTCATTTACAGTCAAAAGATTAAATGTTAAAATTTCATCCATATTGACCATTTTGGGATCGTTCGACATGTCCGGAGTCATCGTTTTATATCCGAAAATTGATTTTTTGAACTGTACCAAAAATGATTCAAAATGTCAATTGGATCGTGCCTCATGTTGAATAACCACTTTTTAAACCCTCACAGTGACCAAAATTGCCAATTTTACACAGTTTTGCTTACTCAAAAGCTTCAATTTTGACCCATTTCAGGCACAGAAATGACTTTAAACACACTTATTTTAGTTGACAAAGCCATAATTCACATCCAACAGTCATTTAGAGTCAAAAGATTAAATGTTAAAATTTCATCATTATAGACCATTTTGGGAACGTTCGACAGGTCCGAAGTCATCGTTTTTCGTCTAAAAATTGATTTTTTTGGACTGTACCAAAAATGATTCAAAATGTCAATTGGATCGTGCCTCATGTTGAATAACCACTTTTTAAACCCTCAGAGTGACCAAAATTGCCATTTTTACAGAGTTTTGATTACTCAAAAGCTTCAATTTTTACCCCTTTGAGGCACAGAAATGACTTTAAACACACTTATTTTAGTTGACAAAGTCATAATTCACATCCAACAGTCATTTACAGTCAAAAGATTAAATGTTAAAATTTCATCCATATTGACCATTTTGGGATCGTTCGACATGTCCGGAGTCATCGTTTTTCATCCGAAAATTGATTTTTTGGACTGTACCAAAAATGATTCAAAATGTCAATTGGATCGTGCCTCATGTTGAATAATCACTTTTTAAACCCTCACAGTGACCAAAATTGCCATTTTTACAGAGTTTTGATTACTCAAAAGCTTCAATTTTGACCCATTTCAGGCACAGAAATGACTTTAAACACACTTATTTTAGTTGACAAAGTCATAATTCACATCCAACAGTCATTTACAGTCAAAAGATTAAATGTTAAAATTTCATCCATATTGACCATTTTGGGATCGTTCGACATGTCCGGAGTCATCGTTTTTCATCCGAAAATTGATTTTTTGAACTGTACCAAAAATGATTCAAAATGTCAATTGGATCGTGCCTCATGTTGAATAACCACTTTTTAAACCCTCACAGTGACCAAAATTGCCATTTTTACAGAGTTTTGATTACTCAAAAGCTTCAATTTTGACCCCTTTCAGGCACAGAAATGACTTTAAACACACTTATTTTAGTTGACAAAGTCATAATTCACATCCAACAGTCATTTACAGTCAAAAGATTAAATGTTAAAATTTCATCCATATTGACCATTTTGGGATCGTTCGACATGTCCGGAGTCATCGTTTTTCATCCGAAAATTGATTTTTTGGACTGTACCAAAAATGATTCAAAATGTCAATTGGATCGTGCCTCATGTTGAATAACCACTTTTTAAACCCTCACAGTGACCAAAATTGCCATTTTTACAGAGTTTTGCTTACTCAAAAGCTTCAATTTTGACCCATTTCAGGCACAGAAATGACTTTAAACACACTTATTTTAGTTGACAAAGTCATAATTCACATCCAACAGTCATTTACAGTCAAAAGATTAAATGTTAAAATTTCATCCATATTGACCAATTTGGGATCGTTCGACATGTCCGGAGTCATCGTTTTTCATCCGAAAATTGATTTTTTGGACTGTACCAAAAATGATTCAAAATGTCAATTGGATCATGCCTCATGTTGAATAACCACTTTTTAAACCCTCACAGTGACCAAAATTGCCATTTTTACAGAGTTTTGATTACTCAAAAGCTTCAATTTTTACCCCTTTGAGGCACAGAAATGACTTTAAACACACTTATTTTAGTTGATAAAGTCATAATTCACATCCAACAGTCATTTACAGTCAAAAGATTAAATGTTAAAATTTCATCCATATTGACCATTTTGGGATCGTTCGACATGTCCGGAGTCATCGTTTTATATCCGAAAATTGATTTTTTGAACTGTACCAAAAATGATTCAAAATGTCAATTGGATCGTGCCTCATGTTGAATAACCACTTTTTAAACCCTCACAGTGACCAAAATTGCCAATTTTACACAGTTTTGCTTACTCAAAAGCTTCAATTTTGACCCATTTCAGGCACAGAAATGACTTTAAACACACTTATTTTAGTTGACAAAGCCATAATTCACATCCAACAGTCATTTAGAGTCAAAAGATTAAATGTTAAAATTTCATCATTATAGACCATTTTGGGAACGTTCGACAGGTCCGAAGTCATCGTTTTTCGTCTAAAAATTGATTTTTTTGGACTGTACCAAAAATGATTCAAAATGTCAATTGGATCGTGCCTCATGTTGAATAACCACTTTTTAAACCCTCAGAGTGACCAAAATTGCCATTTTTACAGAGTTTTGATTACTCAAAAGCTTCAATTTTGACCCATTTCAGGCACAGAAATGACTTTAAACACACTTATTTTAGTTGACAAAGTCATAATTCACATCCAACAGTCATTTACAGTCAAAATAATTAAATGTTAAAATTTCATCCATATTGACCATTTTGGGATCGTTCGACATGTCCGGAGTCATCGTTTTTCATCCGAAAATTGATTTTTTGGACTGTACCAAAAATGATTCAAAATGTCAATTGGATCGTGCCTCATTTTGAATAACCACTTTTTAAACCCTCACAGTGACCAAAATTGCCAATTTTACAGAGTTTTGCTTACACAAAAGCTTCAATTTTGACCCGTTTCAGGCACAGAAATGACTTTAAACACACTTATTTTAGTTGACAAAGTCATTATTCACATCCAACAGTCATTTAGAGTCAAAAGATTAAATGTTAAAATTTCATCCATATTGACCATTTTGGGATCGTTCGACATGTCCGGAGTCATCGTTTTTCATCCGAAAATTGATTTTTTGGACTGTACCAAAAATGATTCAAAATGTCAATTGGATCGTGCCTCATGTTGAATAACCACTTTTTAAACCCTCACAGTGACCAAAATTGCCATTTTTACAGAGTTTTGCTTACTCAAAAGCTTCAATTTTGACCCATTTCAGGCACAGAAATGACTTTAAACACACTTATTTTAGTTGACAAAGTCATAATTCACATCCAACAGTCATTTACAGTCAAAAGATTAAATGTTAAAATTTCATCCATATTGACCATTTTGGGATCGTTCGACATGTCCGGAGTCATCGTTTTTCATCCGAAAATTGATTTTTTGGACTGTACCAAAAATGATTCAAAATGTCAATTGGATCATGCCTCATGTTGAATAACCACTTTTTAAACCCTCACAGTGACCAAAATTGCCAATTTTACACAGTTTTGCTTACTCAAAAGCTTCAATTTTGACCCATTTCAGGCACAGAAATGACTTTAAACACACTTATTTTAGTTGACAAAGCCATAATTCACATCCAACAGTCATTTAGAGTCAAAAGATTAAATGTTAAAATTTCATCATTATAGACCATTTTGGGAACGTTCGACAGGTCGGGAGTCATCGTTTTTCGTCTGAAAATTGATTTTTTGGACTGTACCAAAAATGATTCAAAATGTTAATTGGATCGTGCCTCATGTTGAATAACCACTTTTTAAACCCTCAGAGTGACCAAAATTGGCATTTTTACAGAGTTTTGATTACTCAAAAGCTTCAATTTTTACCCCTTTGAGGCACAGAAATGACTTTAAACACACTTATTTTAGTTGACAAAGTCATAATTCACATCCAACAGTCATTTACAGTCAAAAGATTAAATGTTAAAATTTCATCCATATTGACCATTTTGGGATCGTTCGACATGTCCGGAGTCATCGTTTTTCATCCAAAAATTGATTTTTTGGACTGTACCAAAAATGATTCAAAATGTCAATTGGATCGTGCCTCATGTTGAATAACCACTTTTTAAACCCTCACAGTGACCAAAAGTGCCATTTTTACAGAGTTTTGCTTACTCAAAAGCTTCAATTTTGACCCATTTCAGGCACAGAAATGACTTTAAACACACTTATTTTAGTTGACAAAGTCATAATTCACATCCAACAGTCATTTACAGTCAAAAGATTAAATGTTAAAATTTCATCCATATTGACCATTTTGGGATCGTTCGACATGTCCGGAGTCATCGTTTTTCATCCGAAAAATGATTTTTTGGACTGTACCAAAAATGATTCAAAATGTCAATTGGATCGTGCCTCATGTTGAATAACCACTTTTTAAACCCTCACAGTGACCAAAATTGCCATTTTTACAGAGTTTTGCTTACTTAAAAGCTTCAATTTTGACCCATTTCAGGCACAGAAATGACTTTAAACACACTTATTTTAGTTGACAAAGTCATAATTCACATCCAACAGTCATTTACAGTCAAAAGATTAAATGTTAAAATTTCATCCATATTGACCATTTTGGGATCGTTCGACATGTCCGGAGTCATCGTTTTTCATCCGAAAATTGATTTTTTGAACTGTACCAAAAATGTTTCAAAATGTCAATTGGATCGTGCCTCATGTTGAATAACCACTTTTTAAACCCTCACAGTGACCAAAATTGCCAATTTTACACAGTTTTACTTACTCAAAAGCTTCAATTTTGACCCATTTCAGGCACAGAAATGACTTTAAACACACTTATTTTAGTTGACAAAGCCATAATCACACATCCAACAGTCATTTAGAGTCAAAAGATTAAATGTTAAAATTTCATCATTATAGACCATTTTGGGAACGTTCGACAGGTCCGGAGTCATCGTTTTTCGTCTGAAAATTGATTTTTTGGACTGTACCAAAAATGATTCAAAATGTCAATTGGATCGTGCCTCATGTTGAATAACCACTTTTTAAACCCTCAGAGTGACCAAAATTGCCATTTTTACAGAGTTTTGATTACTCAAAAGCTTCAATTTTTACCCCTTTGAGGCACAGAAATGACTTTAAACACACTTATTTTAGTTGACAAAGTCATAATTCACATCCAACAGTCATTTACAGTCAAAAGATTAAATGTTAAAATTTCATCCATATTGACCATTTTGGGATCGTTCGACATGTCCGGAGTCATCGTTTTTCATCCGAAAATTGTTTGTTTGGACTGTACCAAAAATGATTCAAAATGTCAATTGGATCGTGCCTCATGTTGAATAACCACTTTTTAAACCCTCACAGTGACCAAAATTGCCATTTTTACAGAGTTTTGATTACTCAAAAGCTTCAATTTTGACCCATTTCAGGCACAGAAATGACTTTAAACACACTTATTTTAGTTGACAAAGTCATAATTCACATCCAACAGTCATTTACAGTCAAAAGATTAAATGTTAAAATTTCATCCATATTGACCATTTTGGGATCGTTCGACATGTCCGGAGTCATTGTTTTTCATCCGAAAATTGATTTTTTTGGACTGTACCAAAAATGATTCAAAATGTCAATTGAATCGTGCCTCATTTTGAATAACCACTTTTTAAACCCTCACAGTGACCAAAATTGCCAATTTTACAGAGTTTTGCTTACACAAAAGCTTCAATTTTGACCCGTTTCAGGCACAGAAATGACTTTAAACACACTTATTTTAGTTGACAAAGTCATTATTCACATCCAACAGTCATTTAGAGTCAAAAGATTAAATGTTAAAATTTCATCCATATTGACCATTTTGGGATCGTTCGACATGTCCGGAGTCATCGTTTTTCATCCGAAAATTGATTTTTTGGACTGTACCAAAAATGATTCAAAATGTCAATTGGATCGTGCCTCATGTTGAATAACCACTTTTTAAACCCTCACAGTGACCAAAATTGCCATTTTTACAGAGTTTTGATTACTCAAAAGCTTCAATTTTGACCCATTTCAGGCACAGAAATGACTTTAAACACACTTATTTTAGTTGACAAAGTCATAATTCACATCCAACAGTCATTTACAGTCAAAAGATTAAATGTTAACATTTCATCCATATTGACCATTTTGGGATCGTGCGACATGTCCGGAGTCATCGTTTTTCATCCGAAAATTGATTTTTTGGACTGTACCAAAAATGATTCAAAATGTCAATTGGATCGTGCCTCATGTTGAATAACCACTTTTTAAACCCTCACAGTGACCAAAATTGCCATTTTTACAGAGTTTTGCTTACTCAAAAGCTTCAATTTTGACCCATTTCAGGCACAGAAATGACTTTAAACACACTTATTTTAGTTGACAAAGTCATAATTCACATCCAACAGTCATTTACAGTCAAAAGATTAAATGTTAAAATTTCATCCATATTGACCATTTTGGGATCGTTCGACATGTCCGGAGTCATCGTTTTTCATCCGAAAATTGATTTTTTGGACTGTACCAAAAATGATTCAAAATGTCAATTGGATCATGCCTCATGTTGAATAACCACTTTTTAAACCCTCACAGTGACCAAAATTGCCATTTTTACAGAGTTTTGATTACTCAAAAGCTTCAATTTTTACCCCTTTGAGGCACAGAAATGACTTTAAACACACTTATTTTAGTTGACAAAGTCATAATTCACATCCAACAGTCATTTACAGTCAAAATAATTAAATGTTAAAATTTCATCCATATTGACCATTTTGGGATCGTTCGACATGTCCGGAGTCATCGTTTTTCATCCGAAAATTGATTTTTTGGACTGTACCAAAAATGATTCAAAATGTCAATTGAATCGTGCCTCATTTTGAATAACCACTTTTTAAACCCTCACAGTGACCAAAATTGCCAATTTTACAGAGTTTTGCTTACACAAAAGCTTCAATTTTGACCCGTTTCAGGCACAGAAATGACTTTAAACACACTTATTTTAGTTGACAAAGTCATTATTCACATCCAACAGTCATTTAGAGTCAAAAGATTAAATGTTAAAATTTCATCCATATTGACCATTTTGGGATCGTTCGACATGTCCGGAGTCATCGTTTTTCATCCGAAAATTGATTTTTTGGACTGTACCAAAAATGATTCAAAATGTCAATTGGATCGTGCCTCATGTTGAATAACCACTTTTTAAACCCTCACAGTGACCAAAATTGCCATTTTTACAGAGTTTTGATTACTCAAAAGCTTCAATTTTGACCCATTTCAGGCACAGAAATGACTTTAAACACACTTATTTTAGTTGACAAAGTCATAATTCACATCCAACAGTCATTTACAGTCAAAAGATTAAATGTTAACATTTCATCCATATTGACCATTTTGGGATCGTGCGACATGTCCGGAGTCATCGTTTTTCATCCGAAAATTGATTTTTTGGACTGTACCAAAAATGATTCAAAATGTCAATTGGATCGTGCCTCATGTTGAATAACCACTTTTTAAACCCTCACAGTGACCAAAATTGCCATTTTTACAGAGTTTTGCTTACTCAAAAGCTTCAATTTTGACCCATTTCAGGCACAGAAATGACTTTAAACACACTTATTTTAGTTGACAAAGTCATAATTCACATCCAACAGTCATTTACAGTCAAAAGATTAAATGTTAAAATTTCATCCATATTGACCATTTTGGGATCGTTCGACATGTCCGGAGTCATCGTTTTTCATCCGAAAATTGATTTTTTGGACTGTACCAAAAATGATTCAAAATGTCAATTGGATCATGCCTCATGTTGAATAACCACTTTTTAAACCCTCACAGTGACCAAAATTGCCATTTTTACAGAGTTTTGATTACTCAAAAGCTTCAATTTTTACCCCTTTGAGGCACAGAAATGACTTTAAACACACTTATTTTAGTTGACAAAGTCATAATTCACATCCAACAGTCATTTACAGTCAAAAGATTAAATGTTAAAATTTCATCCATATTGACCATTTTGGGATCGTTCTACATGTCCGGAGTCATCGTTTTATATCCGAAAATTGATTTTTTGAACTGTACCAAAAATGATTCAAAATGTCAATTGGATCGTGCCTCATGTTGAATAACCACTTTTTAAACCCTCACAGTGACCAAAATTGCCAATTTTACACAGTTTTGCTTACTCAAAAGCTTCAATTTTGACCCATTTCAGGCACAGAAATGACTTTAAACACACTTATTTTAGTTGACAAAGCCATAATTCACATCCAACAGTCATTTAGAGTCAAAAGATTAAATGTTAACATTTCATCATTATAGACCATTTTGGGAACGTTCGACAGGTCCGAAGTCATCGTTTTTCGTCTAAAAATTGATTTTTTTGGACTGTACCAAAAATGATTCAAAATGTCGATTGGATCGTGCCTCATGTTGAATAACCACTTTTTAAACCCTCACAGTGACCAAAATTGCCATTTTTACAGAGTTTTGATTACTCAAAAGCTTCAATTTTGACCCATTTCAGGCACAGAAATGACTTTAAACACACTTATTTTAGTTGACAAAGTCATAATTCACATCCAACAGTCATTTACAGTCAAAAGATTAAATGTTAAAATTTCATCCATATTGACCATTTTGGGATCGTGCGACATGTCCCGAGTCATCGTTTTTCATCCGAAAATTGATTTTTTGGACTGTACCAAAAATGATTCAAAATGTCAATTGGATCGTGCCTCATGTTGAATAACCACTTTTTAAACCCTCACAGTGACCAAAATTGCCATTTTTACAGAGTTTTGCTTACTCAAAAGCTTCAATTTTGACCCATTTCAGGCACAGAAATGACTTTAAACACACTTATTTTAGTTGACAAAGTCATAATTCACATCCAACAGTCATTTACATTCAAAAGATTAAATGTTAAAATGTCATCCATATTGACCATTTTGGGATCGTTCGACATGTCCGGAGTCATCGTTTTTCATCCGAAAATTGATTTTTTGGACTGTACCAAAAATGATTCAAAATGTCAATTGGATCATGCCTCATGTTGAATAACCACTTTTTAAACCCTCACAGTGACCAAAATTGCCATTTTTACAGAGTTTTGATTACTCAAAAGCTTCAATTTTGACCCCTTTGAGGCACAGAAATGACTTTAAACACACTTATTTTAGTTGACAAAGTCATAATTCACATCCAACAGTCATTTACAGTCAAAAGATTAAATGTTAAAATTTCATCCATATTGACCATTTTGGGATCGTTCTACATGTCCGGAGTCATCGTTTTATATCCGAAAATTGATTTTTTGAACTGTACCAAAAATGATTCAAAATGTCAATTGGATCGTGCCTCATGTTGAATAACCACTTTTTAAACCCTCACAGTGACCAAAATTGCCAATTTTACACAGTTTTGCTTACTCAAAAGCTTCAATTTTGACCCATTTCAGGCACAGAAATGACTTTAAACACACTTATTTTAGTTGACAAAGCCATAATTCACATCCAACAGTCATTTAGAGTCAAAAGATTAAATGTTAACATTTCATCATTATAGACCATTTTGGGAACGTTCGACAGGTCCGAAGTCATTGTTTTTCGTCTAAAAATTGATTTTTTTGGACTGTACCAAAAATGATTCAAAATGTCAATTGGATCGTGCCTCATGTTGAATAACCACTTTTTAAACCCTCAGAGTGACCAAAATTGCCATTTTTACAGAGTTTTGATTACTCAAAAGCTTCAATTTTTACCCCTTTGAGGCACAGAAATGACTTTAAACACACTTATTTTAGTTGACAAAGTCATAATTCACATCCAACAGTCATTTACAGTCAAAAGATTAAATGTTAACATTTCATCCATATTGACCATTTTGGGATCGTTCGACATGTCCGGAGTCATCGTTTTTCATCCGAAAATTGATTTTTTGGACTGTACCAAAAATGATTCAAAATGTCAATTGGATCGTGCCTCATGTTGAATAACCACTTTTTAAACCCTCACAGTGACCAAAATAGCCATTTTTACAGAGTTTTGATTACTCAAAAGCTTCAATTTTGACCCATTTCAGGCACAGAAATGACTTTAAACACACTTATTTTAGTTGACAAAGTCATAATTCACATCCAACAGTCATTTACAGTCAAAAGATTAAATGTTAAAATTTCATCCATATTGACCATTTTGGGATCGTTCGACATGTCCGGAGTCATCGTTTTTCATCCGAAAATTGATTTTTTGGACTGTACCAAAAATGATTCAAAATGTCAATTGGATCGTGCCTCATTTTGAATAACCACTTTTTAAACCCTCACAGTGACCAAAATTGCCAATTTTACAGAGTTTTGCTTACACAAAAGCTTCAATTTTGACCCGTTTCAGGCACAGAAATGACTTTAAACACACTTATTTTAGTTGACAAAGTCATTATTCACATCCAACAGTCATTTAGAGTCGAAAGATTAAATGTTAAAATTTCATCCATATTGACCATTTTGGGATCGTTCGACATGTCCGGAGTCATCGTTTTTCATCCAAAAATTGATTTTTTGGACTGTACCAAAAATGATTCAAAATGTCAATTGGATCGTGCCTCATGTTGAATAACCACTTTTTAAACCCTCACAGTGACCAAAAGTGCCATTTTTACAGAGTTTTGCTTACTCAAAAGCTTCAATTTTGACCCATTTCAGGCACAGAAATGACTTTAAACACACTTATTTTAGTTGACAAAGTCATAATTCACATCCAACAGTCATTTACAGTCAAAAGATTAAATGTTAAAATTTCATCCATATTGACCATTTTGGGATCGTTCGACATGTCCGGAGTCATCGTTTTTCATCCGAAAAATGATTTTTTGGACTGTACCAAAAATGATTCAAAATGTCAATTGGATCGTGCCTCATGTTGAATAACCACTTTTTAAACCCTCACAGTGACCAAAATTGCCATTTTTACAGAGTTTTGCTTACTTAAAAGCTTCAATTTTGACCCATTTCAGGCACAGAAATGACTTTAAACACACTTATTTTAGTTGACAAAGTCATAATTCACATCCAACAGTCATTTACAGTCAAAAGATTAAATGTTAAAATTTCATCCATATTGACCATTTTGGGATCGTTCGACATGTCCGGAGTCATCGTTTTTCATCCGAAAATTGATTTTTTGAACTGTACCAAAAATGTTTCAAAATGTCAATTGGATCGTGCCTCATGTTGAATAACCACTTTTTAAACCCTCACAGTGACCAAAATTGCCAATTTTACACAGTTTTACTTACTCAAAAGCTTCAATTTTGACCCATTTCAGGCACAGAAATGACTTTAAACACACTTATTTTAGTTGACAAAGCCATAATCACACATCCAACAGTCATTTAGAGTCAAAAGATTAAATGTTAAAATTTCATCATTATAGACCATTTTGGGAACGTTCGACAGGTCCGGAGTCATCGTTTTTCGTCTGAAAATTGATTTTTTGGACTGTACCAAAAATGATTCAAAATGTCAATTGGATCGTGCCTCATGTTGAATAACCACTTTTTAAACCCTCAGAGTGACCAAAATTGCCATTTTTACAGAGTTTTGATTACTCAAACGCTTCAATTTTTACCCCTTTGAGGCACAGAAATGACTTTAAACACACTTATTTTAGTTGACAAAGTCATAATTCACATCCAACAGTCATTTACAGTCAAAAGATTAAATGTTAAAATTTCATCCATATTGACCATTTTGGGATCGTTCGACATGTCCGGAGTCATCGTTTTTCATCCGAAAATTGTTTGTTTGGACTGTACCAAAAATGATTCAAAATGTCAATTGGATCGTGCCTCATGTTGAATAACCACTTTTTAAACCCTCACAGTGACCAAAATTGCCATTTTTACAGAGTTTTGATTACTCAAAAGCTTCAATTTTGACCCATTTCAGGCACAGAAATGACTTTAAACACACTTATTTTAGTTGACAAAGTCATAATTCACATCCAACAGTCATTTACAGTCAAAAGATTAAATGTTAAAATTTCATCCATATTGACCATTTTGGGATCGTTCGACATGTCCGGAGTCATCGTTTTTCATCCGAAAATTGATTTTTTTGGACTGTACCAAAAATGATTCAAAATGTCAATTGAATCGTGCCTCATTTTGAATAACCACTTTTTAAACCCTCACAGTGACCAAAATTGCCAATTTTACAGAGTTTTGCTTACACAAAAGCTTCAATTTTGACCCGTTTCAGGCACAGAAATGACTTTAAACACACTTATTTTAGTTGACAAAGTCATTATTCACATCCAACAGTCATTTAGAGTCAAAAGATTAAATGTTAAAATTTCATCCATATTGACCATTTTGGGATCGTTCGACATGTCCGGAGTCATCGTTTTTCATCCGAAAATTGATTTTTTGGACTGTACCAAAAATGATTCAAAATGTCAATTGGATCGTGCCTCATGTTGAATAACCACTTTTTAAACCCTCACAGTGACCAAAATTGCCATTTTTACAGAGTTTTGATTACTCAAAAGCTTCAATTTTGACCCATTTCAGGCACAGAAATGACTTTAAACACACTTATTTTAGTTGACAAAGTCATAATTCACATCCAACAGTCATTTACAGTCAAAAGATTAAATGTTAACATTTCATCCATATTGACCATTTTGGGATCGTGCGACATGTCCGGAGTCATCGTTTTTCATCCGAAAATTGATTTTTTGGACTGTACCAAAAATGATTCAAAATGTCAATTGGATCGTGCCTCATGTTGAATAACCACTTTTTAAACCCTCACAGTGACCAAAATTGCCATTTTTACAGAGTTTTGCTTACTCAAAAGCTTCAATTTTGACCCATTTCAGGCACAGAAATGACTTTAAACACACTTATTTTAGTTGACAAAGTCATAATTCACATCCAACAGTCATTTACAGTCAAAAGATTAAATGTTAAAATTTCATCCATATTGACCATTTTGGGATCGTTCGACATGTCCGGAGTCATCGTTTTTCATCCGAAAATTGATTTTTTGGACTGTACCAAAAATGATTCAAAATGTCAATTGGATCATGCCTCATGTTGAATAACCACTTTTTAAACCCTCACAGTGACCAAAATTGCCATTTTTACAGAGTTTTGATTACTCAAAAGCTTCAATTTTTACCCCTTTGAGGCACAGAAATGACTTTAAACACACTTATTTTAGTTGACAAAGTCATAATTCACATCCAACAGTCATTTACAGTCAAAAGATTAAATGTTAAAATTTCATCCATATTGACCATTTTGGGATTGTTCTACATGTCCGGAGTCATCGTTTTATATCCGAAAATTGATTTTTTGAACTGTACCAAAAATGATTCAAAATGTCAATTGGATCGTGCCTCATGTTGAATAACCACTTTTTAAACCCTCACAGTGACCAAAATTGCCAATTTTACACAGTTTTGCTTACTCAAAAGCTTCAATTTTGACCCATTTCAGGCACAGAAATGACTTTAAACACACTTATTTTAGTTGACAAAGCCATAATTCACATCCAACAGTCATTTAGAGTCAAAAGATTAAATGTTAACATTTCATCATTATAGACCATTTTGGGAACGTTCGACAGGTCCGAAGTCATCGTTTTTCGTCTAAAAATTGATTTTTTTGGACTGTACCAAAAATGATTCAAAATGTCGATTGGATCGTGCCTCATGTTGAATAACCACTTTTTAAACCCTCACAGTGACCAAAATTGCCATTTTTACAGAGTTTTGATTACTCAAAAGCTTCAATTTTGACCCATTTCAGGCACAGAAATGACTTTAAACACACTTATTTTAGTTGACAAAGTCATAATTCACATCCAACAGTCATTTACAGTCAAAAGATTAAATGTTAAAATTTCATCCATATTGACCATTTTGGGATCGTGCGACATGTCCCGAGTCATCGTTTTTCATCCGAAAATGGATTTTTTGGACTGTACCAAAAATGATTCAAAATGTCAATTGGATCGTGCCTCATGTTGAATAACCACTTTTTAAACCCTCACAGTGACCAAAATTGCCATTTTTACAGAGTTTTGCTTACTCAAAAGCTTCAATTTTGACCCATTTCAGGCACAGAAATGACTTTAAACACACTTATTTTAGTTGACAAAGTCATAATTCACATCCAACAGTCATTTACATTCAAAAGATTAAATGTTAAAATGTCATCCATATTGACCATTTTGGGATCGTTCGACATGTCCGGAGTCATCGTTTTTCATCCGAAAATTGATTTTTTGGACTGTACCAAAAATGATTCAAAATGTCAATTGGATCATGCCTCATGTTGAATAACCACTTTTTAAACCCTCACAGTGACCAAAATTGCCATTTTTACAGAGTTTTGATTACTCAAAAGCTTCAATTTTGACCCCTTTGAGGCACAGAAATGACTTTAAACACACTTATTTTAGTTGACAAAGTCATAATTCACATCCAACAGTCATTTACAGTCAAAAGATTAAATGTTAAAATTTCATCCATATTGACCATTTTGGGATCGTTCTACATGTCCGGAGTCATCGTTTTATATCCGAAAATTGATTTTTTGAACTGTACCAAAAATGATTCAAAATGTCAATTGGATCGTGCCTCATGTTGAATAACCACTTTTTAAACCCTCACAGTGACCAAAATTGCCAATTTTACACAGTTTTGCTTACTCAAAAGCTTCAATTTTGACCCATTTCAGGCACAGAAATGACTTTAAACACACTTATTTTAGTTGACAAAGCCATAATTCACATCCAACAGTCATTTAGAGTCAAAAGATTAAATGTTAACATTTCATCATTATAGACCATTTTGGGAACGTTCGACAGGTCCGAAGTCATCGTTTTTCGTCTAAAAATTGATTTTTTTGGACTGTACCAAAAATGATTCAAAATGTCAATTGGATCGTGCCTCATGTTGAATAACCACTTTTTAAACCCTCACAGTGACCAAAAGTGCCATTTTTACAGAGTTTTGCTTACTCAAAAGCTTCAATTTTGACCCATTTCAGGCACAGAAATGACTTTAAACACACTTATTTTAGTTGACAAAGTCATAATTCACATCCAACAGTCATTTACAGTCAAAAGATTAAATGTTAAAATTTCATCCATATTGACCATTTTGGGATCGTTCGACATGTCCGGAGTCATCGTTTTTCATCCGAAAAATGATTTTTTGGACTGTACCAAAAATGATTCAAAATGTCAATTGGATCGTGCCTCATGTTGAATAACCACTTTTTAAACCCTCACAGTGACCAAAATTGCCATTTTTACAGAGTTTTGCTTACTTAAAAGCTTCAATTTTGACCCATTTCAGGCACAGAAATGACTTTAAACACACTTATTTTAGTTGACAAAGTCATAATTCACATCCAACAGTCATTTACAGTCAAAAGATTAAATGTTAAAATTTCATCCATATTGACCATTTTGGGATCGTTCGACATGTCCGGAGTCATCGTTTTTCATCCGAAAATTGATTTTTTGAACTGTACCAAAAATGTTTCAAAATGTCAATTGGATCGTGCCTCATGTTGAATAACCACTTTTTAAACCCTCACAGTGACCAAAATTGCCAATTTTACACAGTTTTACTTACTCAAAAGCTTCAATTTTGACCCATTTCAGGCACAGAAATGACTTTAAACACACTTATTTTAGTTGACAAAGCCATAATCACACATCCAACAGTCATTTAGAGTCAAAAGATTAAATGTTAAAATTTCATCATTATTGACCATTTTGGGATCGTTCGACATGTCCGGAGTCATCGTTTTTCATCCGAAAATTGTTTGTTTGGACTGTACCAAAAATGATTCAAAATGTCAATTGGATCGTGCCTCATGTTGAATAACCACTTTTTAAACCCTCACAGTGACCAAAATTGCCATTTTTACAGAGTTTTGATTACTCAAAAGCTTCAATTTTGACCCATTTCAGGCACAGAAATGACTTTAAACACACTTATTTTAGTTGACAAAGTCATAATTCACATCCAACAGTCATTTACAGTCAAAAGATTAAATGTTAAAATTTCATCCATATTGACCATTTTGGGATCGTTCGACATGTCCGGAGTCATCGTTTTTCATCCCAAAATTGATTTTTTTGGACTGTACCAAAAATGATTCAAAATGTCAATTGAATCGTGCCTCATTTTGAATAACCACTTTTTAAACCCTCACAGTGACCAAAATTGCCAATTTTACAGAGTTTTGCTTACACAAAAGCTTCAATTTTGACCCGTTTCAGGCACAGAAATGACTTTAAACACACTTATTTTAGTTGACAAAGTCATTATTCACATCCAACAGTCATTTAGAGTCAAAAGATTAAATGTTAAAATTTCATCCATATTGACCATTTTGGGATCGTTCGACATGTCCGGAGTCATCGTTTTTCATCCGAAAATTGATTTTTTGGACTGTACCAAAAATGATTCAAAATGTCAATTGGATCGTGCCTCATGTTGAATAACCACTTTTTAAACCCTCACAGTGACCAAAATTGCCATTTTTACAGAGTTTTGATTACTCAAAAGCTTCAATTTTGACCCATTTCAGGCACAGAAATGACTTTAAACACACTTATTTTAGTTGACAAAGTCATAATTCACATCCAACAGTCATTTACAGTCAAAAGATTAAATGTTAACATTTCATCCATATTGACCATTTTGGGATCGTGCGACATGTCCGGAGTCATCGTTTTTCATCCGAAAATTGATTTTTTGGACTGTACCAAAAATGATTCAAAATGTCAATTGGATCGTGCCTCATGTTGAATAACCACTTTTTAAACCCTCACAGTGACCAAAATTGCCATTTTTACAGAGTTTTGCTTACTCAAAAGCTTCAATTTTGACCCATTTCAGGCACAGAAATGACTTTAAACACACTTATTTTAGTTGACAAAGTCATAATTCACATCCAACAGTCATTTACAGTCAAAAGATTAAATGTTAAAATTTCATCCATATTGACCATTTTGGGATCGTTCGACATGTCCGGAGTCATCGTTTTTCATCCGAAAATTGATTTTTTGGACTGTACCAAAAATGATTCAAAATGTCAATTGGATCATGCCTCATGTTGAATAACCACTTTTTAAACCCTCACAGTGACCAAAATTGCCATTTTTACAGAGTTTTGATTACTCAAAAGCTTCAATTTTTACCCCTTTGAGGCACAGAAATGACTTTAAACACACTTATTTTAGTTGACAAAGTCATAATTCACATCCAACAGTCATTTACAGTCAAAAGATTAAATGTTAAAATTTCATCCATATTGACCATTTTGGGATCGTTCTACATGTCCGGAGTCATCGTTTTATATCCGAAAATTGATTTTTTGAACTGTACCAAAAATGATTCAAAATGTCAATTGGATCGTGCCTCATGTTGAATAACCACTTTTTAAACCCTCACAGTGACCAAAATTGCCAATTTTACACAGTTTTGCTTACTCAAAAGCTTCAATTTTGACCCATTTCAGGCACAGAAATGACTTTAAACACACTTATTTTAGTTGACAAAGCCATAATTCACATCCAACAGTCATTTAGAGTCAAAAGATTAAATGTTAACATTTCATCCATATTGACCATTTTGGGAACGTTCGACAGGTCCGAAGTCATCGTTTTTCGTCTAAAAATTGATTTTTTTGGACTGTACCAAAAATGATTCAAAATGTCGATTGGATCGTGCCTCATGTTGAATAACCACTTTTTAAACCCTCACAGTGACCAAAATTGCCATTTTTACAGAGTTTTGATTACTCAAAAGCTTCAATTTTGACCCATTTCAGGCACAGAAATGACTTTAAACACACTTATTTTAGTTGACAAAGTCATAATTCACATCCAACAGTCATTTACAGTCAAAAGATTAAATGTTAAAATTTCATCCATATTGACCATTTTGGGATCGTGCGACATGTCCCGAGTCATCGTTTTTCATCCGAAAATGGATTTTTTGGACTGTACCAAAAATGATTCAAAATGTCAATTGGATCGTGCCTCATGTTGAATAACCACTTTTTAAACCCTCACAGTGACCAAAATTGCCATTTTTACAGAGTTTTGCTTACTCAAAAGCTTCAATTTTGACCCATTTCAGGCACAGAAATGACTTTAAACACACTTATTTTAGTTGGCAAACTCATAATTCACATCCAACAGTCATTTACATTCAAAAGATTAAATGTTAAAATGTCATCCATATTGACCATTTTGGGATCGTTCGACATGTCCGGAGTCATCGTTTTTCATCCGAAAATTGATTTTTTGGACTGTACCAAAAATGATTCAAAATGTCAATTGGATCATGCCTCATGTTGAATAACCACTTTTTAAACCCTCACAGTGACCAAAATTGCCATTTTTACAGAGTTTTGATTACTCAAAAGCTTCAATTTTGACCCCTTTGAGGCACAGAAATGACTTTAAACACACTTATTTTAGTTGACAAAGTCATAATTCACATCCAACAGTCATTTACAGTCAAAAGATTAAATGTTAAAATTTCATCCATATTGACCATTTTGGGATCGTTCTACATGTCCGGAGTCATCGTTTTATATCCGAAAATTGATTTTTTGAACTGTACCAAAAATGATTCAAAATGTCAATTGGATCGTGCCTCATGTTGAATAACCACTTTTTAAACCCTCACAGTGACCAAAATTGCCAATTTTACACAGTTTTGCTTACTCAAAAGCTTCAATTTTGACCCATTTCAGGCACAGAAATGACTTTAAACACACTTATTTTAGTTGACAAAGCCATAATTCACATCCAACAGTCATTTAGAGTCAAAAGATTAAATGTTAACATTTCATCATTATAGACCATTTTGGGAACGTTCGACAGGTCCGAAGTCATCGTTTTTCGTCTAAAAATTGATTTTTTTGGACTGTACCAAAAATGATTCAAAATGTCAATTGGATCGTGCCTCATGTTGAATAACCACTTTTTAAACCCTCACAGTGACCAAAATAGCCATTTTTACAGAGTTTTGATTACTCAAAAGCTTCAATTTTGACCCATTTCAGGCACAGAAATGACTTTAAACACACTTATTTTAGTTGACAAAGTCATAATTCACATCCAACAGTCATTTACAGTCAAAAGATTAAATGTTAAAATTTCATCCATATTGACCATTTTGGGATCGTTCGACATGTCCGGAGTCATCGTTTTTCATCCGAAAATTGATTTTTTGGACTGTACCAAAAATGATTCAAAATGTCAATTGGATCGTGCCTCATTTTGAATAACCACTTTTTAAACCCTCACAGTGACCAAAATTGCCAATTTTACAGAGTTTTGCTTACACAAAAGCTTCAATTTTGACCCGTTTCAGGCACAGAAATGACTTTAAACACACTTATTTTAGTTGACAAAGTCATTATTCACATCCAACAGTCATTTAGAGTCGAAAGATTAAATGTTAAAATTTCATCCATATTGACCATTTTGGGATCGTTCGACATGTCCGGAGTCATCGTTTTTCATCCGAAAATTGATTTTTTGAACTGTACCAAAAATGATTCAAAATGTCAATTGGATCGTGCCTCATGTTGAATAACCACTTTTTAAACCCTCACAGTGACCAAAATTGCCATTTTTACAGAGTTTTGATTACTCAAAAGCTTCAATTTTGACCCCTTTCAGGCACAGAAATGACTTTAAACACACTTATTTTAGTTGACAAAGTCATAATTCACATCCAACAGTCATTTACAGTCAAAAGATTAAATGTTAAAATTTCATTCATATTGACCATTTTGGGATCGTTCGACATGTCCGGAGTCATCGTTTTTCATCCGAAAATTGATTTTTTGGACTGTACCAAAAATGATTCAAAATGTCAATTGGATCATGCCTCATGTTGAATAACCACTTTTTAAACCCTCACAGTGACCAAAATTGCCATTTTTACAGAGTTTTGATTACTCAAAAGCTTCAATTTTTACCCCTTTGAGGCACAGAAATGACTTTAAACACACTTATTTTAGTTGATAAAGTCATAATTCACATCCAACAGTCATTTACAGTCAAAAGATTAAATGTTAAAATTTCATCCATATTGACCATTTTGGGATTGTTCGACATGTCCGGAGTCATCGTTTTATATCCGAAAATTGATTTTTTGAACTGTACCAAAAATGATTCAAAATGTCAATTGGATCGTGCCTCATGTTGAATAACCACTTTTTAAACCCTCACAGTGACCAAAATTGCCAATTTTACACAGTTTTGCTTACTCAAAAGCTTCAATTTTGACCCATTTCAGGCACAGAAATGACTTTAAACACACTTATTTTAGTTGACAAAGCCATAATTCACGTCCAACAGTCATTTAAAGTCAAAAGATTAAATGTTAAAATTTCATCATTATAGACCATTTTGGGAACGTTCGACAGGTCCGAAGTCATCGTTTTTCGTCTAAAAATTGATTTTTTTGGACTGTACCAAAAATGATTCAAAATGTCAATTGGATCGTGCCTCATGTTGAATAACCACTTTTTAAACCCTCAGAGTGACCAAAATTGCCATTTTTACAGAGTTTTGATTACTCAAAAGCTTCAATTTTTACCCCTTTGAGGCACAGAAATGACTTTAAACACACTTATTTTAGTTGACAAAGTCATAATTCACATCCAACAGTCATTTACAGTCAAAAGATTAAATGTTAAAATTTCATCCATATTGACCATTTTGGGATCGTTCGACATGTCCGGAGTCATCGTTTTTCATCCGAAAATTGATTTTTTGGACTGTACCAAAAATGATTCAAAATGTCAATTGGATCGTGCCTCATGTTGAATAACCACTTTTTAAACCCTCACAGTGACCAAAAGTGCCATTTTTACAGAGTTTTGCTTACTCAAAAGCTTCAATTTTGACCCATTTCAGGCACAGAAATGACTTTAAACACACTTATTTTAGTTGACAAAGTCATAATTCACATCCAACAGTCATTTACAGTCAAAAGATTAAATGTTAAAATTTCATCCATATTGACCATTTTGGGATCGTTCGACATGTCCGGAGTCATCGTTTTTCATCCGAAAATTGATTTTTTGGACTGTACCAAAAATGATTCAAAATGTCAATTGGATCGTGCCTCATGTTGAATAACCACTTTTTAAACCCTCACAGTGACCAAAATTGCCATTTTTACAGAGTTTTGCTTACTCAAAAGCTTCAATTTTGACCCATTTCAGGCACAGAAATGACTTTAAACACACTTATTTTAGTTGACAAAGTCATAATTCACATCCAGCAGTCATTTACAGTCAAAAGATTAAATGTTAAAATTTCATTCATATTGACCATTTTGGGATCGTTCGACATGTCCGGAGTCATCGTTTTTCATCCGAAAATTGATTTTTTGGACTGTACCAAAAATGATTCAAAATGTCAATTGGATCATGCCTCATGTTGAATAACCACTTTTTAAACCCTCACAGTGACCAAAATTGTCATTTTTACAGAGTTTTGATTACTCAAAAGCTTCAATTTTTACCCCTTTGAGGCACAGAAATGACTTTAAACACACTTATTTTAGTTGATAAAGTCATAATTCACATCCAACAGTCATTTACAGTCAAAAGATTAAATGTTAAAATTTCATCCATATTGACCATTTTGGGATTGTTCGACATGTCCGGAGTCATCGTTTTATATCCGAAAATTGATTTTTTGAACTGTACCAAAAATGATTCAAAATGTCAATTGGATCGTGCCTCATGTTGAATAACCACTTTTTAAACCCTCACAGTGACCAAAATTGCCAATTTTACACAGTTTTGCTTACTCAAAAGCTTCAATTTTGACCCATTTCAGGCACAGAAATGACTTTAAACACACTTATTTTAGTTGACAAAGCCATAATTCACATCCAACAGTCATTTAGAGTCAAAAGATTAAATGTTAAAATTTCATCATTATAGACCATTTTGGGAACGTTCGACAGGTCCGAAGTCATCGTTTTTCGTCTAAAAATTGATTTTTTTGGACTGTACCAAAAATGATTCAAAATGTCAATTGGATCGAGCCTCATGTTGAACAACCACTTTTTAAACCCTCAGAGTGACCAAAATTGCCATTTTTACAGAGTTTTGATTACTCAAAAGCTTCAATTTTTACCCCTTTGAGGCACAGAAATGACTTTAAACACACTTATTTTAGTTGACAAAGTCATAATTCACATCCAACAGTCATTTACAGTCAAAAGATTAAATGTTAAAATTTCATCCATATTGACCATTTTGGGATCGTTCGACATGTCCGGAGTCATCGTTTTTCATCCGAAAATTGATTTTTTGGACTGTACCAAAAATGATTCAAAATGTCAATTGGATCGTGCCTCATGTTGAATAACCACTTTTTAAACCCTCACAGTGACCAAAAGTGCCATTTTTACAGAGTTTTGCTTACTCAAAAGCTTCAATTTTGACCCATTTCAGGCACAGAAATTACTTTAAACACACTTATTTTAGTTGACAAAGTCATAATTCACATCCAACAGTCATTTACAGTCAAAAGATTAAATGTTAAAATTTCATCCATATTGACCATTTTGGGATCGTTCGACATGTCCGGAGTCATCGTTTTTCATCCGAAAATTGATTTTTTGAACTGTACCAAAAATGATTCAAAATGTCAATTGGATCGTGCCTCATGTTGAATAACCACTTTTTAAACCCTCACAGTGACCAAAATTGCCAATTTTACACAGTTTTACTTACTCAAAAGCTTCAATTTTGACCCATTTCAGGCACAGAAATGACTTTAAACACACTTATTTTAGTTGACAAAGCCATAATTCACATCCAACAGTCATTTAGAGTCAAAAGATTAAATGTTAAAATTTCATCATTATAGACCATTTTGGGAACGTTCGACAGGTCCGGAGTCATCGTTTTTCGTCTGAAAATTGATTTTTTGGACTGTACCAAAAATGATTCAAAATGTCAATTGGATCGTGCCTCATGTTGAATAACCACTTTTTAAACCCTCAGAGTGACCAAAATTGCCATTTTTACAGAGTTTTGATTACTCAAAAGCTTCAATTTTGACCCATTTCAGGCACAGAAATGACTTTAAACACACGTATTTTAGTTGACAAAGTCATAATTCACATCCAACAGTCATTTACAGTCAAAAGATTAAATGTCAAAATTTCATCCATATTGACCATTTTGGGATCGTTCGACATGTCCGGAGTCATCGTTTTTCATCCGAAAATTGATTTTTTTGGACTGTACCAAAAATGATTCAAAATGTCAATTGAATCATGCCTCATTTTGAATAACCACTTTTTAAACCCTCACAGTGACCAAAATTGCCAATTTTACAGAGTTTTGCTTACACAAAAGCTTCAATTTTGACCCGTTTCAGGCACAGAAATGACTTTAAACACACTTATTTTAGTTGACAAAGTCATTATTCACATCCAACAGTCATTTAGAGTCAAAAGATTAAATGTTAAAATTTCATCCATATTGACCATTTTGGGATCGTTCGACATGTCCGGAGTCATCGTTTTTCATCCGAAAATTGATTTTTTGGACTGTACCAAAAATGATTCAAAATGTCAATTGGATCGTGCCTCATGTTGAATAACCACTTTTTAAACCCTCACAGTGACCAAAATTGCCATTTTTACAGAGTTTTGATTACTCAAAAGCTTCAATTTTGACCCATTTCAGGCACAGAAATGACTTTAAACACACTTATTTTAGTTGACAAAGTCATAATTCACATCCAACAGTCATTTACAGTCAAAATAATTAAATGTTAAAATTTCATCCATATTGACCATTTTGGGATCGTTCGACATGTCCGGAGTCATCGTTTTTCATCCGAAAATTGATTTTTTGGACTGTACCAAAAATGATTCAAAATGTCAATTGGATCGTGCCTCATTTTGAATAACCACTTTTTAAACCCTCACAGTGACCAAAATTGCCAATTTTACAGAGTTTTGCTTACACAAAAGCTTCAATTTTGACCCGTTTCAGGCACAGAAATGACTTTAAACACACTTATTTTAGTTGACAAAGTCATTATTCACATCCAACAGTCATTTAGAGTCAAAAGATTAAATGTTAAAATTTCATCCATATTGACCATTTTGGGATCGTTCGAAATGTCCGGAGTCATCGTTTTTCATCCGAAAATTGATTTTTTGGACTGTACCAAAAATGATTCAAAATGTCAATTGGATCGTGCCTCATGTTGAATAACCACTTTTTAAACCCTCACAGTGACCAAAATTGCCATTTTTACAGAGTTTTGCTTACTCAAAAGCTTCAATTTTGACCCATTTCAGGCACAGAAATGACTTTAAACACACTTATTTTAGTTGACAAAGTCATAATTCACATCCAACAGTCATTTACAGTCAAAAGATTAAATGTTAAAATTTCATCCATATTGACCATTTTGGGATCGTTCGACATGTCCGGAGTCATCGTTTTTCATCCGAAAATTGATTTTTTGGACTGTACCAAAAATGATTCAAAATGTCAATTGGATCATGCCTCATGTTGAATAACCACTTTTTAAACCCTCACAGTGACCAAAATTGCCAATTTTACACAGTTTTGCTTACTCAAAAGCTTCAATTTTGACCCATTTCAGGCACAGAAATGACTTTAAACACACTTATTTTAGTTGACAAAGCCATAATTCACATCCAACAGTCATTTAGAGTCAAAAGATTAAATGTTAAAATTTCATCATTATAGACCATTTTGGGAACGTTCGACAGGTCGGGAGTCATCGTTTTTCGTCTGAAAATTGATTTTTTGGACTGTACCAAAAATGATTCAAAATGTTAATTGGATCGTTCCTCATGTTGAATAACCACTTTTTAAACCCTCAGAGTGACCAAAATTGGCATTTTTACAGAGTTTTGATTACTCAAAAGCTTCAATTTTTACCCCTTTGAGGCACAGAAATGACTTTAAACACACTTATTTTAGTTGATAAAGTCATAATTCACATCCAACAGTCATTTACAGTCAAAAGATTAAATGTTAAAATTTCATCCATATTGACCATTTTGGGATTGTTCGACATGTCCGGAGTCATCGTTTTATATCCGAAAATTGATTTTTTGAACTGTACCAAAAATGATTCAAAATGTCAATTGGATCGTGCCTCATGTTGAATAACCACTTTTTAAACCCTCACAGTGACCAAAATTGCCAATTTTACACAGTTTTGCTTACTCAAAAGCTTCAATTTTGACCCATTTCAGGCACAGAAATGACTTTAAACACACTTATTTTAGTTGACAAAGCCATAATTCACGTCCAACAGTCATTTAAAGTCAAAAGATTAAATGTTAAAATTTCATCATTATAGACCATTTTGGGAACGTTCGACAGGTCCGAAGTCATCGTTTTTCGTCTAAAAATTGATTTTTTTGGACTGTACCAAAAATGATTCAAAATGTCAATTGGATCGTGCCTCATGTTGAATAACCACTTTTTAAACCCTCAGAGTGACCAAAATTGCCATTTTTACAGAGTTTTGATTACTCAAAAGCTTCAATTTTTACCCCTTTGAGGCACAGAAATGACTTTAAACACACTTATTTTAGTTGACAAAGTCATAATTCACATCCAACAGTCATTTACAGTCAAAAGATTAAATGTTAAAATTTCATCCATATTGACCATTTTGGGATCGTTCGACATGTCCGGAGTCATCGTTTTTCATCCGAAAATTGATTTTTTGGACTGTACCAAAAATGATTCAAAATGTCAATTGGATCGTGCCTCATGTTGAATAACCACTTTTTAAACCCTCACAGTGACCAAAAGTGCCATTTTTACAGAGTTTTGCTTACTCAAAAGCTTCAATTTTGACCCATTTCAGGCACAGAAATGACTTTAAACACACTTATTTTAGTTGACAAAGTCATAATTCACATCCAACAGTCATTTACAGTCAAAAGATTAAATGTTAAAATTTCATCCATATTGACCATTTTGGGATCGTTCGACATGTCCGGAGTCATCGTTTTTCATCCGAAAATTGATTTTTTGGACTGTACCAAAAATGATTCAAAATGTCAATTGGATCGTGCCTCATGTTGAATAACCACTTTTTAAACCCTCACAGTGACCAAAATTGCCATTTTTACAGAGTTTTGCTTACTCAAAAGCTTCAATTTTGACCCATTTCAGGCACAGAAATGACTTTAAACACACTTATTTTAGTTGACAAAGTCATAATTCACATCCAGCAGTCATTTACAGTCAAAAGATTAAATGTTAAAATTTCATTCATATTGACCATTTTGGGATCGTTCGACATGTCCGGAGTCATCGTTTTTCATCCGAAAATTGATTTTTTGGACTGTACCAAAAATGATTCAAAATGTCAATTGGATCATGCCTCATGTTGAATAACCACTTTTTAAACCCTCACAGTGACCAAAATTGTCATTTTTACAGAGTTTTGATTACTCAAAAGCTTCAATTTTTACCCCTTTGAGGCACAGAAATGACTTTAAACACACTTATTTTAGTTGATAAAGTCATAATTCACATCCAACAGTCATTTACAGTCAAAAGATTAAATGTTAAAATTTCATCCATATTGACCATTTTGGGATTGTTCGACATGTCCGGAGTCATCGTTTTATATCCGAAAATTGATTTTTTGAACTGTACCAAAAATGATTCAAAATGTCAATTGGATCGTGCCTCATGTTGAATAACCACTTTTTAAACCCTCACAGTGACCAAAATTGCCAATTTTACACAGTTTTGCTTACTCAAAAGCTTCAATTTTGACCCATTTCAGGCACAGAAATGACTTTAAACACACTTATTTTAGTTGACAAAGCCATAATTCACATCCAACAGTCATTTAGAGTCAAAAGATTAAATGTTAAAATTTCATCATTATAGACCATTTTGGGAACGTTCGACAGGTCCGAAGTCATCGTTTTTCGTCTAAAAATTGATTTTTTTGGACTGTACCAAAAATGATTCAAAATGTCAATTGGATCGAGCCTCATGTTGAACAACCACTTTTTAAACCCTCAGAGTGACCAAAATTGCCATTTTTACAGAGTTTTGATTACTCAAAAGCTTCAATTTTTACCCCTTTGAGGCACAGAAATGACTTTAAACACACTTATTTTAGTTGACAAAGTCATAATTCACATCCAACAGTCATTTACAGTCAAAAGATTAAATGTTAAAATTTCATCCATATTGACCATTTTGGGATCGTTCGACATGTCCGGAGTCATCGTTTTTCATCCGAAAATTGATTTTTTGGACTGTACCAAAAATGATTCAAAATGTCAATTGGATCGTGCCTCATGTTGAATAACCACTTTTTAAACCCTCACAGTGACCAAAAGTGCCATTTTTACAGAGTTTTGCTTACTCAAAAGCTTCAATTTTGACCCATTTCAGGCACAGAAATTACTTTAAACACACTTATTTTAGTTGACAAAGTCATAATTCACATCCAACAGTCATTTACAGTCAAAAGATTAAATGTTAAAATTTCATCCATATTGACCATTTTGGGATCGTTCGACATGTCCGGAGTCATCGTTTTTCATCCGAAAATTGATTTTTTGAACTGTACCAAAAATGATTCAAAATGTCAATTGGATCGTGCCTCATGTTGAATAACCACTTTTTAAACCCTCACAGTGACCAAAATTGCCAATTTTACACAGTTTTACTTACTCAAAAGCTTCAATTTTGACCCATTTCAGGCACAGAAATGACTTTAAACACACTTATTTTAGTTGACAAAGCCATAATTCACATCCAACAGTCATTTAGAGTCAAAAGATTAAATGTTAAAATTTCATCATTATAGACCATTTTGGGAACGTTCGACAGGTCCGGAGTCATCGTTTTTCGTCTGAAAATTGATTTTTTGGACTGTACCAAAAATGATTCAAAATGTCAATTGGATCGTGCCTCATGTTGAATAACCACTTTTTAAACCCTCAGAGTGACCAAAATTGCCATTTTTACAGAGTTTTGATTACTCAAAAGCTTCAATTTTGACCCATTTCAGGCACAGAAATGACTTTAAACACACGTATTTTAGTTGACAAAGTCATAATTCACATCCAACAGTCATTTACAGTCAAAAGATTAAATGTCAAAATTTCATCCATATTGACCATTTTGGGATCGTTCGACATGTCCGGAGTCATCGTTTTTCATCCGAAAATTGATTTTTTTGGACTGTACCAAAAATGATTCAAAATGTCAATTGAATCATGCCTCATTTTGAATAACCACTTTTTAAACCCTCACAGTGACCAAAATTGCCAATTTTACAGAGTTTTGCTTACACAAAAGCTTCAATTTTGACCCGTTTCAGGCACAGAAATGACTTTAAACACACTTATTTTAGTTGACAAAGTCATTATTCACATCCAACAGTCATTTAGAGTCAAAAGATTAAATGTTAAAATTTCATCCATATTGACCATTTTGGGATCGTTCGACATGTCCGGAGTCATCGTTTTTCATCCGAAAATTGATTTTTTGGACTGTACCAAAAATGATTCAAAATGTCAATTGGATCGTGCCTCATGTTGAATAACCACTTTTTAAACCCTCACAGTGACCAAAATTGCCATTTTTACAGAGTTTTGATTACTCAAAAGCTTCAATTTTGACCCATTTCAGGCACAGAAATGACTTTAAACACACTTATTTTAGTTGACAAAGTCATAATTCACATCCAACAGTCATTTACAGTCAAAATAATTAAATGTTAAAATTTCATCCATATTGACCATTTTGGGATCGTTCGACATGTCCGGAGTCATCGTTTTTCATCCGAAAATTGATTTTTTGGACTGTACCAAAAATGATTCAAAATGTCAATTGGATCGTGCCTCATTTTGAATAACCACTTTTTAAACCCTCACAGTGACCAAAATTGCCAATTTTACAGAGTTTTGCTTACACAAAAGCTTCAATTTTGACCCGTTTCAGGCACAGAAATGACTTTAAACACACTTATTTTAGTTGACAAAGTCATTATTCACATCCAACAGTCATTTAGAGTCAAAAGATTAAATGTTAAAATTTCATCCATATTGACCATTTTGGGATCGTTCGAAATGTCCGGAGTCATCGTTTTTCATCCGAAAATTGATTTTTTGGACTGTACCAAAAATGATTCAAAATGTCAATTGGATCGTGCCTCATGTTGAATAACCACTTTTTAAACCCTCACAGTGACCAAAATTGCCATTTTTACAGAGTTTTGCTTACTCAAAAGCTTCAATTTTGACCCATTTCAGGCACAGAAATGACTTTAAACACACTTATTTTAGTTGACAAAGTCATAATTCACATCCAACAGTCATTTACAGTCAAAAGATTAAATGTTAAAATTTCATCCATATTGACCATTTTGGGATCGTTCGACATGTCCGGAGTCATCGTTTTTCATCCGAAAATTGATTTTTTGGACTGTACCAAAAATGATTCAAAATGTCAATTGGATCATGCCTCATGTTGAATAACCACTTTTTAAACCCTCACAGTGACCAAAATTGCCAATTTTACACAGTTTTGCTTACTCAAAAGCTTCAATTTTGACCCATTTCAGGCACAGAAATGACTTTAAACACACTTATTTTAGTTGACAAAGCCATAATTCACATCCAACAGTCATTTAGAGTCAAAAGATTAAATGTTAAAATTTCATCATTATAGACCATTTTGGGAACGTTCGACAGGTCGGGAGTCATCGTTTTTCGTCTGAAAATTGATTTTTTGGACTGTACCAAAAATGATTCAAAATGTTAATTGGATCGTTCCTCATGTTGAATAACCACTTTTTAAACCCTCAGAGTGACCAAAATTGGCATTTTTACAGAGTTTTGATTACTCAAAAGCTTCAATTTTTACCCCTTTGAGGCACAGAAATGACTTTAAACACACTTATTTTAGTTGACAAAGTCATAATTCACATCCAACAGTCATTTACAGTCAAAAGATTAAATGTTAAAATTTCATCCATATTGACCATTTTGGGATCGTTCGACATGTCCGGAGTCATCGTTTTTCATCCAAAAATTGATTTTTTGGACTGTACCAAAAATGATTCAAAATGTCAATTGGATCGTGCCTCAGGTTGAATAACCACTTTTTAAACCCTCACAGTGACCAAAAGTGCCATTTTTACAGAGTTTTGCTTACTCAAAAGCTTCAATTTTGACCCATTTCAGGCACAGAAATGACTTTAAACACACTTATTTTAGTTGACAAAGTCATAATTCACATCCAACAGTCATTTACAGTCAAAAGATTAAATGTTAAAATTTCATCCATATTGACCAT
Organism: Lissotriton vulgaris; assembly: GCF_964263255.1. Taxonomy (NCBI): domain Eukaryota; kingdom Metazoa; phylum Chordata; class Amphibia; order Caudata; family Salamandridae; genus Lissotriton; species Lissotriton vulgaris. Next base: position 500,456 of record NW_028252051.1, on the reverse strand, counting down.
TTTGGGATCGTTCGACATGTCCGGAGTCATCGTTTTTCATCCGAAAAATGATTTTTTGGACTGTACCAAAAATGATTCAAAATGTCAATTGGATCGTGCCTCATGTTGAATAACCACTTTTTAAACCCTCACAGTGACCAAAATTGCCATTTTTACAGAGTTTTGCTTACTTAAAAGCTTCAATTTTGACCCATTTCAGGCACAGAAATGACTTTAAACACACTTATTTTAGTTGACAAAGTCATAATTCACATCCAACAGTCATTTACAGTCAAAAGATTAAATGTTAAAATTTCATCCATATTGACCATTTTGGGATCGTTCGACATGTCCGGAGTCATCGTTTTTCATCCGAAAATTGATTTTTTGAACTGTACCAAAAATGTTTCAAAATGTCAATTGGATCGTGCCTCATGTTGAATAACCACTTTTTAAACCCTCACAGTGACCAAAATTGCCAATTTTACACAGTATTACTTACTCAAAAGCTTCAATTTTGACCCATTTCAGGCACAGAAATGACTTTAAACACACTTATTTTAGTTGACAAAGCCATAATCACACATCCAACAGTCATTTAGAGTCAAAAGATTAAATGTTAAAATTTCATCATTATAGACCATTTTGGGAACGTTCGACAGGTCCGGAGTCATCGTTTTTCGTCTGAAAATTGATTTTTTGGACTGTACCAAAAATGAATCAAAATGTCAATTGGATCGTGCCTCATGTTGAATAACCACTTTTTAAACCCTCAGAGTGACCAAAATTGCCATTTTTACAGAGTTTTGATTACTCAAAAGCTTCAATTTTTACCCCTTTGAGGCACAGAAATGACTTTAAACACACTTATTTTAGTTGACAAAGTCATAATTCACATCCAACAGTCATTTACAGTCAAAAGATTAAATGTTAAAATTTCATCCATATTGACCATTTTGGGATCGTTCGACATGTCCGGAGTCATCGTTTTTCATCCGAAAATTGTTTGTTTGGACTGTACCAAAAATGATTCAAAATGTCAATTGGATCGTGCCTCATGTTGAATAACCACTTTTTAAACCCTCACAGTGACCAAAATTGCCATTTTTACAGAGTTTTGCTTACTCAAAAGCTTCAATTTTGACCCATTTCAGGCACAGAAATGACTTTAAACACACTTATTTTAGTTGACAAAGTCATAATTCACATCCAACAGTCATTTACAGTCAAAAGATTAAATGTTAAAATTTCATCCATATTGACCATTTTGGGATCGTTCGACATGTCCGGAGTCATCGTTTTTCATCCGAAAATTGATTTTTTGGACTGTACCAAAAATGATTCAAAATGTCAATTGGATCATGCCTCATGTTGAATAACCACTTTTTAAACCCTCACAGTGACCAAAATTGCCATTTTTACAGAGTTTTGATTACTCAAAAGCTTCAATTTTTACCCCTTTGAGGCACAGAAATGACTTTAAACACACTTATTTTAGTTGACAAAGTCATAATTCACATCCAACAGTCATTTACAGTCAAAAGATTAAATGTTAAAATTTCATCCATATTGACCATTTTGGGATCGTTCTACATGTCCGGAGTCATCGTTTTATATCCGAAAATTGATTTTTTGAACTGTACCAAAAATGATTCAAAATGTCAATTGGATCGTGCCTCATGTTGAATAACCACTTTTTAAACCCTCACAGTGACCAAAATTGCCAATTTTACACAGTTTTGCTTACTCAAAAGCTTCAATTTTGACCCATTTCAGGCACAGAAATGACTTTAAACACACTTATTTTAGTTGACAAAGTCATAATTCACATCCAACAGTCATTTACAGTCAAAAGATTAAATGTTAAAATTTCATTCATATTGACCATTTTGGGATCGTTCGACATGTCCGGAGTCATCGTTTTATATCCGAAAATTGATTTTTTGAACTGTACCAAAAATGATTCAAAATGTCAATTGGATCGTGCCTCATGTTGAATAACCACTTTTTAAACCCTCACAGTGACCAAAATTGCCAATTTTACACAGTTTTGCTTACTCAAAAGCTTCAATTTTGACCCATTTCAGGCACAGAAATGACTTTAAACACACTTATTTTAGTTGACAAAGCCATAATTCACATCCAACAGTCATTTAGAGTCAAAAGATTAAATGTTAACATTTCATCATTATAGACCATTTTGGGAACGTTCGACAGGTCCGAAGTCATCGTTTTTCGTCTAAAAATTGATTTTTTTGGACTGTACCAAAAATGATTCAAAATGTCAATTGGATCGTGCCTCATGTTGAATAACCACTTTTTAAACCCTCACAGTGACCAAAATTGCCATTTTTACAGAGTTTTGATTACTCAAAAGCTTCAATTTTGACCCATTTCAGGCACAGAAATGACTTTAAACACACTTATTTTAGTTGACAAAGTCATAATTCACATCCAACAGTCATTTACAGTCAAAAGATTAAATGTTAAAATTTCATCCATATTGACCATTTTGGGATCGTGCGACATGTCCCGAGTCATCGTTTTTCATCCGAAAATTGATTTTTTGGACTGTACCAAAAATGATTCAAAATGTCAATTGGATCGTGCCTCATGTTGAATAACCACTTTTTAAACCCTCACAGTGACCAAAATTGCCATTTTTACAGAGTTTTGCTTACTCAAAAGCTTCAATTTTGACCCATTTCAGGCACAGAAATGACTTTAAACACACTTATTTTAGTTGACAAAGTCATAATTCACATCCAACAGTCATTTACATTCAAAAGATTAAATGTTAAAATGTCATCCATATTGACCATTTTGGGATCGTTCGACATGTCCGGAGTCATCGTTTTTCATCCGAAAATTGATTTTTTGGACTGTACCAAAAATGATTCAAAATGTCAATTGGATCATGCCTCATGTTGAATAACCACTTTTTAAACCCTCACAGTGACCAAAATTGCCATTTTTACAGAGTTTTGATTACTCAAAAGCTTCAATTTTGACCCGTTTCAGGCACAGAAATGACTTTAAACACACTTATTTTAGTTGACAAAGTCATTATTCACATCCAAGAGTCATTTAGAGTCGAAAGATTAAATGTTAAAATTTCATCCATATTGACCATTTTGGGATCGTTCGACATGTCCGGAGTCATCGTTTTTCATCCGAAAATTGATTTTTTGAACTGTACCAAAAATGATTCAAAATGTCAATTGGATCGTGCCTCATGTTGAATAACCACTTTTTAAACCCTCACAGTGACCAAAATTGCCATTTTTACAGAGTTTTGCTTACTCAAAAGCTTCAATTTTGACCCATTTCAGGCACAGAAATGACTTTAAACACACTTATTTTAGTTGACAAAGTCATAATTCACATCGAGCAGTCATTTACAGTCAAAAGATTAAATGTTAAAATTTCATTCATATTGACCATTTTGGGATCGTTCGACATGTCCGGAGTCATCGTTTTTCATCCGAAAATTGATTTTTTGGACTGTACCAAAAATGATTCAAAATGTCAATTGGATCATGCCTCATGTTGAATAACCACTTTTTAAACCCTCACAGTGACCAAAATTGCCATTTTTACAGAGTTTTGATTACTCAAAAGCTTCAATTTTTACCCCTTTGAGGCACAGAAATGACTTTAAACACACTTATTTTAGTTGATAAAGTCATAATTCACATCCAACAGTCATTTACAGTCAAAAGATTAAATGTTAAAATTTCATCCATATTGACCATTTTGGGATTGTTCGACATGTCCGGAGTCATCGTTTTATATCCGAAAATTGATTTTTTGAACTGTACCAAAAATGATTCAAAATGTCAATTGGATCGTGCCTCATGTTGAATAACCACTTTTTAAACCCTCACAGTGACCAAAATTGCCAATTTTACACAGTTTTGCTTACTCAAAAGCTTCAATTTTGACCCATTTCAGGCACAGAAATGACTTTAAACACACTTATTTTAGTTGACAAAGCCATAATTCACATCCAACAGTCATTTAGAGTCAAAAGATTAAATGTTAAAATTTCATCATTATAGACCATTTTGGGAACGTTCGACAGGTCCGAAGTCATCGTTTTTCGTCTAAAAATTGATTTTTTTGGACTGTACCAAAAATGATTCAAAATGTCAATTGGATCGAGCCTCATGTTGAACAACCACTTTTTAAACCCTCAGAGTGACCAAAATTGCCATTTTTACAGAGTTTTGATTACTCAAAAGCTTCAATTTTTACCCCTTTGAGGCACAGAAATGACTTTAAACACACTTATTTTAGTTGACAAAGTCATAATTCACATCCAACAGTCATTTACAGTCAAAAGATTAAATGTTAAAATTTCATCCATATTGACCATTTTGGGATCGTTCGACATGTCCGGAGTCATCGTTTTTCATCCGAAAATTGATTTTTTGGACTGTACCAAAAATGATTCAAAATGTCAATTGGATCGTGCCTCATGTTGAATAACCACTTTTTAAACCCTCACAGTGACCAAAAGTGCCATTTTTACAGAGTTTTGCTTACTCAAAAGCTTCAATTTTGACCCATTTCAGGCACAGAAATTACTTTAAACACACTTATTTTAGTTGACAAAGTCATAATTCACATCCAACAGTCATTTACAGTCAAAAGATTAAATGTTAAAATTTCATCCATATTGACCATTTTGGGATCGTTCGACATGTCCGGAGTCATCGTTTTTCATCCGAAAATTGATTTTTTGAACTGTACCAAAAATGATTCAAAATGTCAATTGGATCGTGCCTCATGTTGAATAACCACTTTTTAAACCCTCACAGTGACCAAAATTGCCAATTTTACACAGTTTTACTTACTCAAAAGCTTCAATTTTGACCCATTTCAGGCACAGAAATGACTTTAAACACACTTATTTTAGTTGACAAAGCCATAATTCACATCCAACAGTCATTTAGAGTCAAAAGATTAAATGTTAAAATTTCATCATTATAGACCATTTTGGGAACGTTCGACAGGTCCGGAGTCATCGTTTTTCGTCTGAAAATTGATTTTTTGGACTGTACCAAAAATGATTCAAAATGTCAATTGGATCGTGCCTCATGTTGAATAACCACTTTTTAAACCCTCAGAGTGACCAAAATTGCCATTTTTACAGAGTTTTGATTACTCAAAAGCTTCAATTTTGACCCATTTCAGGCACAGAAATGACTTTAAACACACGTATTTTAGTTGACAAAGTCATAATTCACATCCAACAGTCATTTACAGTCAAAAGATTAAATGTCAAAATTTCATCCATATTGACCATTTTGGGATCGTTCGACATGTCCGGAGTCATCGTTTTTCATCCGAAAATTGATTTTTTTGGACTGTACCAAAAATGATTCAAAATGTCAATTGAATCATGCCTCATTTTGAATAACCACTTTTTAAACCCTCACAGTGACCAAAATTGCCAATTTTACAGAGTTTTGCTTACACAAAAGCTTCAATTTTGACCCGTTTCAGGCACAGAAATGACTTTAAACACACTTATTTTAGTTGACAAAGTCATTATTCACATCCAACAGTCATTTAGAGTCAAAAGATTAAATGTTAAAATTTCATCCATATTGACCATTTTGGGATCGTTCGACATGTCCGGAGTCATCGTTTTTCATCCGAAAATTGATTTTTTGGACTGTACCAAAAATGATTCAAAATGTCAATTGGATCGTGCCTCATGTTGAATAACCACTTTTTAAACCCTCACAGTGACCAAAATTGCCATTTTTACAGAGTTTTGATTACTCAAAAGCTTCAATTTTGACCCATTTCAGGCACAGAAATGACTTTAAACACACTTATTTTAGTTGACAAAGTCATAATTCACATCCAACAGTCATTTACAGTCAAAATAATTAAATGTTAAAATTTCATCCATATTGACCATTTTGGGATCGTTCGACATGTCCGGAGTCATCGTTTTTCATCCGAAAATTGATTTTTTGGACTGTACCAAAAATGATTCAAAATGTCAATTGGATCGTGCCTCATTTTGAATAACCACTTTTTAAACCCTCACAGTGACCAAAATTGCCAATTTTACAGAGTTTTGCTTACACAAAAGCTTCAATTTTGACCCGTTTCAGGCACAGAAATGACTTTAAACACACTTATTTTAGTTGACAAAGTCATTATTCACATCCAACAGTCATTTAGAGTCAAAAGATTAAATGTTAAAATTTCATCCATATTGACCATTTTGGGATCGTTCGAAATGTCCGGAGTCATCGTTTTTCATCCGAAAATTGATTTTTTGGACTGTACCAAAAATGATTCAAAATGTCAATTGGATCGTGCCTCATGTTGAATAACCACTTTTTAAACCCTCACAGTGACCAAAATTGCCATTTTTACAGAGTTTTGCTTACTCAAAAGCTTCAATTTTGACCCATTTCAGGCACAGAAATGACTTTAAACACACTTATTTTAGTTGACAAAGTCATAATTCACATCCAACAGTCATTTACAGTCAAAAGATTAAATGTTAAAATTTCATCCATATTGACCATTTTGGGATCGTTCGACATGTCCGGAGTCATCGTTTTTCATCCGAAAATTGATTTTTTGGACTGTACCAAAAATGATTCAAAATGTCAATTGGATCATGCCTCATGTTGAATAACCACTTTTTAAACCCTCACAGTGACCAAAATTGCCAATTTTACACAGTTTTGCTTACTCAAAAGCTTCAATTTTGACCCATTTCAGGCACAGAAATGACTTTAAACACACTTATTTTAGTTGACAAAGCCATAATTCACATCCAACAGTCATTTAGAGTCAAAAGATTAAATGTTAAAATTTCATCATTATAGACCATTTTGGGAACGTTCGACAGGTCGGGAGTCATCGTTTTTCGTCTGAAAATTGATTTTTTGGACTGTACCAAAAATGATTCAAAATGTTAATTGGATCGTTCCTCATGTTGAATAACCACTTTTTAAACCCTCAGAGTGACCAAAATTGGCATTTTTACAGAGTTTTGATTACTCAAAAGCTTCAATTTTTACCCCTTTGAGGCACAGAAATGACTTTAAACACACTTATTTTAGTTGACAAAGTCATAATTCACATCCAACAGTCATTTACAGTCAAAAGATTAAATGTTAAAATTTCATCCATATTGACCATTTTGGGATCGTTCGACATGTCCGGAGTCATCGTTTTTCATCCAAAAATTGATTTTTTGGACTGTACCAAAAATGATTCAAAATGTCAATTGGATCGTGCCTCAGGTTGAATAACCACTTTTTAAACCCTCACAGTGACCAAAAGTGCCATTTTTACAGAGTTTTGCTTACTCAAAAGCTTCAATTTTGACCCATTTCAGGCACAGAAATGACTTTAAACACACTTATTTTAGTTGACAAAGTCATAATTCACATCCAACAGTCATTTACAGTCAAAAGATTAAATGTTAAAATTTCATCCATATTGACCATTTTGGGATCGTTCGACATGTCCGGAGTCATCGTTTTTCATCCGAAAAATGATTTTTTGGACTGTACCAAAAATGATTCAAAATGTCAATTGGATCGTGCCTCATGTTGAATAACCACTTTTTAAACCCTCACAGTGACCAAAATTGCCATTTTTACAGAGTTTTGCTTACTTAAAAGCTTCAATTTTGACCCATTTCAGGCACAGAAATGACTTTAAACACACTTATTTTAGTTGACAAAGTCATAATTCACATCCAACAGTCATTTACAGTCAAAAGATTAAATGTTAAAATTTCATCCATATTGACCATTTTGGGATCGTTCGACATGTCCGGAGTCATCGTTTTTCATCCGAAAATTGATTTTTTGAACTGTACCAAAAATGTTTCAAAATGTCAATTGGATCGTGCCTCATGTTGAATAACCACTTTTTAAACCCTCACAGTGACCAAAATTGCCAATTTTACACAGTATTACTTACTCAAAAGCTTCAATTTTGACCCATTTCAGGCACAGAAATGACTTTAAACACACTTATTTTAGTTGACAAAGCCATAATCACACATCCAACAGTCATTTAGAGTCAAAAGATTAAATGTTAAAATTTCATCATTATAGACCATTTTGGGAACGTTCGACAGGTCCGGAGTCATCGTTTTTCGTCTGAAAATTGATTTTTTGGACTGTACCAAAAATGAATCAAAATGTCAATTGGATCGTGCCTCATGTTGAATAACCACTTTTTAAACCCTCAGAGTGACCAAAATTGCCATTTTTACAGAGTTTTGATTACTCAAAAGCTTCAATTTTTACCCCTTTGAGGCACAGAAATGACTTTAAACACACTTATTTTAGTTGACAAAGTCATAATTCACATCCAACAGTCATTTACAGTCAAAAGATTAAATGTTAAAATTTCATCCATATTGACCATTTTGGGATCGTTCGACATGTCCGGAGTCATCGTTTTTCATCCGAAAATTGTTTGTTTGGACTGTACCAAAAATGATTCAAAATGTCAATTGGATCGTGCCTCATGTTGAATAACCACTTTTTAAACCCTCACAGTGACCAAAATTGCCATTTTTACAGAGTTTTGATTACTCAAAAGCTTCAATTTTGACCCATTTCAGGCACAGAAATGACTTTAAACACACTTATTTTAGTTGACAAAGTCATAATTCACATCCAACAGTCATTTACAGTCAAAAGATTAAATGTTAAAATTTCATCCATATTGACCATTTTGGGATCGTTCGACATGTCCGGAGTCATCGTTTTTCATCCCAAAATTGATTTTTTTGGACTGTACCAAAAATGATTCAAAATGTCAATTGAATCGTGCCTCATTTTGAATAACCACTTTTTAAACCCTCACAGTGACCAAAATTGCCAATTTTACAGAGTTTTGCTTACACAAAAGCTTCAATTTTGACCCGTTTCAGGCACAGAAATGACTTTAAACACACTTATTTTAGTTGACAAAGTCATTATTCACATCCAACAGTCATTTAGAGTCAAAAGATTAAATGTTAAAATTTCATCCATATTGACCATTTTGGGATCGTTCGACATGTCCGGAGTCATCGTTTTTCATCCGAAAATTGATTTTTTGGACTGTACCAAAAATGATTCAAAATGTCAATTGGATCGTGCCTCATGTTGAATAACCACTTTTTAAACCCTCACAGTGACCAAAATTGCCATTTTTACAGAGTTTTGATTACTCAAAAGCTTCAATTTTGACCCATTTCAGTGACAGAAATGACTTTAAACACACTTATTTTAGTTGACAAAGTCATAATTCACATCCAACAGTCATTTACAGTCAAAAGATTAAATGTTAACATTTCATCCATATTGACCATTTTGGGATCGTGCGACATGTCCGGAGTCATCGTTTTTCATCCGAAAATTGATTTTTTGGACTGTACCAAAAATGATTCAAAATGTCAATTGGATCGTGCCTCATGTTGAATAACCACTTTTTAAACCCTCACAGTGACCAAAATTGCCATTTTTACAGAGTTTTGCTTACTCAAAAGCTTCAATTTTGACCCATTTCAGGCACAGAAATGACTTTAAACACACTTATTTTAGTTGACAAAGTCATAATTCACATCCAACAGTCATTTACAGTCAAAAGATTAAATGTTAAAATTTCATCCATATTGACCATTTTGGGATCGTTCGACATGTCCGGAGTCATCGTTTTTCATCCGAAAATTGATTTTTTGGACTGTACCAAAAATGATTCAAAATGTCAATTGGATCATGCCTCATGTTGAATAACCACTTTTTAAACCCTCACAGTGACCAAAATTGCCATTTTTACAGAGTTTTGATTACTCAAAAGCTTCAATTTTTACCCCTTTGAGGCACAGAAATGACTTTAAACACACTTATTTTAGTTGACAAAGTCATAATTCACATCCAACAGTCATTTACAGTCAAAAGATTAAATGTTAAAATTTCATCCATATTGACCATTTTGGGATCGTTCTACATGTCCGGAGTCATCGTTTTATATCCGAAAATTGATTTTTTGAACTGTACCAAAAATGATTCAAAATGTCAATTGGATCGTGCCTCATGTTGAATAACCACTTTTTAAACCCTCACAGTGACCAAAATTGCCAATTTTACACAGTTTTGCTTACTCAAAAGCTTCAATTTTGACCCATTTCAGGCACAGAAATGACTTTAAACACACTTATTTTAGTTGACAAAGTCATAATTCACATCCAACAGTCATTTACAGTCAAAAGATTAAATGTTAAAATTTCATTCATATTGACCATTTTGGGATCGTTCGACATGTCCGGAGTCATCGTTTTATATCCGAAAATTGATTTTTTGAACTGTACCAAAAATGATTCAAAATGTCAATTGGATCGTGCCTCATGTTGAATAACCACTTTTTAAACCCTCACAGTGACCAAAATTGCCAATTTTACACAGTTTTGCTTACTCAAAAGCTTCAATTTTGACCCATTTCAGGCACAGAAATGACTTTAAACACACTTATTTTAGTTGACAAAGCCATAATTCACATCCAACAGTCATTTAGAGTCAAAAGATTAAATGTTAACATTTCATCATTATAGACCATTTTGGGAACGTTCGACAGGTCCGAAGTCATCGTTTTTCGTCTAAAAATTGATTTTTTTGGACTGTACCAAAAATGATTCAAAATGTCAATTGGATCGTGCCTCATGTTGAATAACCACTTTTTAAACCCTCACAGTGACCAAAATTGCCATTTTTACAGAGTTTTGATTACTCAAAAGCTTCAATTTTGACCCATTTCAGGCACAGAAATGACTTTAAACACACTTATTTTAGTTGACAAAGTCATAATTCACATCCAACAGTCATTTACAGTCAAAAGATTAAATGTTAAAATTTCATCCATATTGACCATTTTGGGATCGTGCGACATGTCCCGAGTCATCGTTTTTCATCCGAAAATTGATTTTTTGGACTGTACCAAAAATGATTCAAAATGTCAATTGGATCGTGCCTCATGTTGAATAACCACTTTTTAAACCCTCACAGTGACCAAAATTGCCATTTTTACAGAGTTTTGCTTACTCAAAAGCTTCAATTTTGACCCATTTCAGGCACAGAAATGACTTTAAACACACTTATTTTAGTTGACAAAGTCATAATTCACATCCAACAGTCATTTACATTCAAAAGATTAAATGTTAAAATGTCATCCATATTGACCATTTTGGGATCGTTCGACATGTCCGGAGTCATCGTTTTTCATCCGAAAATTGATTTTTTGGACTGTACCAAAAATGATTCAAAATGTCAATTGGATCATGCCTCATGTTGAATAACCACTTTTTAAACCCTCACAGTGACCAAAATTGCCATTTTTACAGAGTTTTGATTACTCAAAAGCTTCAATTTTGACCCGTTTCAGGCACAGAAATGACTTTAAACACACTTATTTTAGTTGACAAAGTCATTATTCACATCCAAGAGTCATTTAGAGTCGAAAGATTAAATGTTAAAATTTCATCCATATTGACCATTTTGGGATCGTTCGACATGTCCGGAGTCATCGTTTTTCATCCGAAAATTGATTTTTTGAACTGTACCAAAAATGATTCAAAATGTCAATTGGATCGTGCCTCATGTTGAATAACCACTTTTTAAACCCTCACAGTGACCAAAATTGCCATTTTTACAGAGTTTTGCTTACTCAAAAGCTTCAATTTTGACCCATTTCAGGCACAGAAATGACTTTAAACACACTTATTTTAGTTGACAAAGTCATAATTCACATCCAGCAGTCATTTACAGTCAAAAGATTAAATGTTAAAATTTCATTCATATTGACCATTTTGGGATCGTTCGACATGTCCGGAGTCATCGTTTTTCATCCGAAAATTGATTTTTTGGACTGTACCAAAAATGATTCAAAATGTCAATTGGATCATGCCTCATGTTGAATAACCACTTTTTAAACCCTCACAGTGACCAAAATTGCCATTTTTACAGAGTTTTGATTACTCAAAAGCTTCAATTTTTACCCCTTTGAGGCACAGAAATGACTTTAAACACACTTATTTTAGTTGATAAAGTCATAATTCACATCCAACAGTCATTTACAGTCAAAAGATTAAATGTTAAAATTTCATCCATATTGACCATTTTGGGATTGTTCGACATGTCCGGAGTCATCGTTTTATATCCGAAAATTGATTTTTTGAACTGTACCAAAAATGATTCAAAATGTCAATTGGATCGTGCCTCATGTTGAATAACCACTTTTTAAACCCTCACAGTGACCAAAATTGCCAATTTTACACAGTTTTGCTTACTCAAAAGCTTCAATTTTGACCCATTTCAGGCACAGAAATGACTTTAAACACACTTATTTTAGTTGACAAAGCCATAATTCACATCCAACAGTCATTTAGAGTCAAAAGATTAAATGTTAAAATTTCATCATTATAGACCATTTTGGGAACGTTCGACAGGTCCGAAGTCATCGTTTTTCGTCTAAAAATTGATTTTTTTGGACTGTACCAAAAATGATTCAAAATGTCAATTGGATCGAGCCTCATGTTGAACAACCACTTTTTAAACCCTCAGAGTGACCAAAATTGCCATTTTTACAGAGTTTTGATTACTCAAAAGCTTCAATTTTTACCCCTTTGAGGCACAGAAATGACTTTAAACACACTTATTTTAGTTGACAAAGTCATAATTCACATCCAACAGTCATTTACAGTCAAAAGATTAAATGTTAAAATTTCATCCATATTGACCATTTTGGGATCGTTCGACATGTCCGGAGTCATCGTTTTTCATCCGAAAATTGATTTTTTGGACTGTACCAAAAATGATTCAAAATGTCAATTGGATCGTGCCTCATGTTGAATAACCACTTTTTAAACCCTCACAGTGACCAAAAGTGCCATTTTTACAGAGTTTTGCTTACTCAAAAGCTTCAATTTTGACCCATTTCAGGCACAGAAATTACTTTAAACACACTTATTTTAGTTGACAAAGTCATAATTCACATCCAACAGTCATTTACAGTCAAAAGATTAAATGTTAAAATTTCATCCATATTGACCATTTTGGGATCGTTCGACATGTCCGGAGTCATCGTTTTTCATCCGAAAATTGATTTTTTGAACTGTACCAAAAATGATTCAAAATGTCAATTGGATCGTGCCTCATGTTGAATAACCACTTTTTAAACCCTCACAGTGACCAAAATTGCCAATTTTACACAGTTTTACTTACTCAAAAGCTTCAATTTTGACCCATTTCAGGCACAGAAATGACTTTAAACACACTTATTTTAGTTGACAAAGCCATAATTCACATCCAACAGTCATTTAGAGTCAAAAGATTAAATGTTAAAATTTCATCATTATAGACCATTTTGGGAACGTTCGACAGGTCCGGAGTCATCGTTTTTCGTCTGAAAATTGATTTTTTGGACTGTACCAAAAATGATTCAAAATGTCAATTGGATCGTGCCTCATGTTGAATAACCACTTTTTAAACCCTCAGAGTGACCAAAATTGCCATTTTTACAGAGTTTTGATTACTCAAAAGCTTCAATTTTGACCCATTTCAGGCACAGAAATGACTTTAAACACACGTATTTTAGTTGACAAAGTCATAATTCACATCCAACAGTCATTTACAGTCAAAAGATTAAATGTCAAAATTTCATCCATATTGACCATTTTGGGATCGTTCGACATGTCCGGAGTCATCGTTTTTCATCCGAAAATTGATTTTTTTGGACTGTACCAAAAATGATTCAAAATGTCAATTGAATCATGCCTCATTTTGAATAACCACTTTTTAAACCCTCACAGTGACCAAAATTGCCAATTTTACAGAGTTTTGCTTACACAAAAGCTTCAATTTTGACCCGTTTCAGGCACAGAAATGACTTTAAACACACTTATTTTAGTTGACAAAGTCATTATTCACATCCAACAGTCATTTAGAGTCAAAAGATTAAATGTTAAAATTTCATCCATATTGACCATTTTGGGATCGTTCGACATGTCCGGAGTCATCGTTTTTCATCCGAAAATTGATTTTTTGGACTGTACCAAAAATGATTCAAAATGTCAATTGGATCGTGCCTCATGTTGAATAACCACTTTTTAAACCCTCACAGTGACCAAAATTGCCATTTTTACAGAGTTTTGATTACTCAAAAGCTTCAATTTTGACCCATTTCAGGCACAGAAATGACTTTAAACACACTTATTTTAGTTGACAAAGTCATAATTCACATCCAACAGTCATTTACAGTCAAAATAATTAAATGTTAAAATTTCATCCATATTGACCATTTTGGGATCGTTCGACATGTCCGGAGTCATCGTTTTTCATCCGAAAATTGATTTTTTGGACTGTACCAAAAATGATTCAAAATGTCAATTGGATCGTGCCTCATTTTGAATAACCACTTTTTAAACCCTCACAGTGACCAAAATTGCCAATTTTACAGAGTTTTGCTTACACAAAAGCTTCAATTTTGACCCGTTTCAGGCACAGAAATGACTTTAAACACACTTATTTTAGTTGACAAAGTCATTATTCACATCCAACAGTCATTTAGAGTCAAAAGATTAAATGTTAAAATTTCATCCATATTGACCATTTTGGGATCGTTCGAAATGTCCGGAGTCATCGTTTTTCATCCGAAAATTGATTTTTTGGACTGTACCAAAAATGATTCAAAATGTCAATTGGATCGTGCCTCATGTTGAATAACCACTTTTTAAACCCTCACAGTGACCAAAATTGCCATTTTTACAGAGTTTTGCTTACTCAAAAGCTTCAATTTTGACCCATTTCAGGCACAGAAATGACTTTAAACACACTTATTTTAGTTGACAAAGTCATAATTCACATCCAACAGTCATTTACAGTCAAAAGATTAAATGTTAAAATTTCATCCATATTGACCATTTTGGGATCGTTCGACATGTCCGGAGTCATCGTTTTTCATCCGAAAATTGATTTTTTGGACTGTACCAAAAATGATTCAAAATGTCAATTGGATCATGCCTCATGTTGAATAACCACTTTTTAAACCCTCACAGTGACCAAAATTGCCAATTTTACACAGTTTTGCTTACTCAAAAGCTTCAATTTTGACCCATTTCAGGCACAGAAATGACTTTAAACACACTTATTTTAGTTGACAAAGCCATAATTCACATCCAACAGTCATTTAGAGTCAAAAGATTAAATGTTAAAATTTCATCATTATAGACCATTTTGGGAACGTTCGACAGGTCGGGAGTCATCGTTTTTCGTCTGAAAATTGATTTTTTGGACTGTACCAAAAATGATTCAAAATGTTAATTGGATCGTTCCTCATGTTGAATAACCACTTTTTAAACCCTCAGAGTGACCAAAATTGGCATTTTTACAGAGTTTTGATTACTCAAAAGCTTCAATTTTTACCCCTTTGAGGCACAGAAATGACTTTAAACACACTTATTTTAGTTGACAAAGTCATAATTCACATCCAACAGTCATTTACAGTCAAAAGATTAAATGTTAAAATTTCATCCATATTGACCATTTTGGGATCGTTCGACATGTCCGGAGTCATCGTTTTTCATCCAAAAATTGATTTTTTGGACTGTACCAAAAATGATTCAAAATGTCAATTGGATCGTGCCTCAGGTTGAATAACCACTTTTTAAACCCTCACAGTGACCAAAAGTGCCATTTTTACAGAGTTTTGCTTACTCAAAAGCTTCAATTTTGACCCATTTCAGGCACAGAAATGACTTTAAACACACTTATTTTAGTTGACAAAGTCATAATTCACATCCAACAGTCATTTACAGTCAAAAGATTAAATGTTAAAATTTCATCCATATTGACCATTTTGGGATCGTTCGACATGTCCGGAGTCATCGTTTTTCATCCGAAAAATGATTTTTTGGACTGTACCAAAAATGATTCAAAATGTCAATTGGATCGTGCCTCATGTTGAATAACCACTTTTTAAACCCTCACAGTGACCAAAATTGCCATTTTTACAGAGTTTTGCTTACTTAAAAGCTTCAATTTTGACCCATTTCAGGCACAGAAATGACTTTAAACACACTTATTTTAGTTGACAAAGTCATAATTCACATCCAACAGTCATTTACAGTCAAAAGATTAAATGTTAAAATTTCATCCATATTGACCATTTTGGGATCGTTCGACATGTCCGGAGTCATCGTTTTTCATCCGAAAATTGATTTTTTGAACTGTACCAAAAATGTTTCAAAATGTCAATTGGATCGTGCCTCATGTTGAATAACCACTTTTTAAACCCTCACAGTGACCAAAATTGCCAATTTTACACAGTATTACTTACTCAAAAGCTTCAATTTTGACCCATTTCAGGCACAGAAATGACTTTAAACACACTTATTTTAGTTGACAAAGCCATAATCACACATCCAACAGTCATTTAGAGTCAAAAGATTAAATGTTAAAATTTCATCATTATAGACCATTTTGGGAACGTTCGACAGGTCCGGAGTCATCGTTTTTCGTCTGAAAATTGATTTTTTGGACTGTACCAAAAATGAATCAAAATGTCAATTGGATCGTGCCTCATGTTGAATAACCACTTTTTAAACCCTCAGAGTGACCAAAATTGCCATTTTTACAGAGTTTTGATTACTCAAAAGCTTCAATTTTTACCCCTTTGAGGCACAGAAATGACTTTAAACACACTTATTTTAGTTGACAAAGTCATAATTCACATCCAACAGTCATTTACAGTCAAAAGATTAAATGTTAAAATTTCATCCATATTGACCATTTTGGGATCGTTCGACATGTCCGGAGTCATCGTTTTTCATCCGAAAATTGTTTGTTTGGACTGTACCAAAAATGATTCAAAATGTCAATTGGATCGTGCCTCATGTTGAATAACCACTTTTTAAACCCTCACAGTGACCAAAATTGCCATTTTTACAGAGTTTTGATTACTCAAAAGCTTCAATTTTGACCCATTTCAGGCACAGAAATGACTTTAAACACACTTATTTTAGTTGACAAAGTCATAATTCACATCCAACAGTCATTTACAGTCAAAAGATTAAATGTTAAAATTTCATCCATATTGACCATTTTGGGATCGTTCGACATGTCCGGAGTCATCGTTTTTCATCCGAAAATTGATTTTTTTGGACTGTACCAAAAATGATTCAAAATGTCAATTGAATCGTGCCTCATTTTGAATAACCACTTTTTAAACCCTCACAGTGACCAAAATTGCCAATTTTACAGAGTTTTGCTTACACAAAAGCTTCAATTTTGACCCGTTTCAGGCACAGAAATGACTTTAAACACACTTATTTTAGTTGACAAAGTCATTATTCACATCCAACAGTCATTTAGAGTCAAAAGATTAAATGTTAAAATTTCATCCATATTGACCATTTTGGGATCGTTCGACATGTCCGGAGTCATCGTTTTTCATCCGAAAATTGATTTTTTGAACTGTACCAAAAATGATTCAAAATGTCAATTGGATCGTGCCTCATGTTGAATAACCACTTTTTAAACCCTCACAGTGACCAAAATTGCCAATTTTACACAGTTTTACTTACTCAAAAGCTTCAATTTTGACCCATTTCAGGCACAGAAATGACTTTAAACACACTTATTTTAGTTGACAAAGCCATAATTCACATCCAACAGTCATTTAGAGTCAAAAGATTAAATGTTAAAATTTCATCATTATAGACCATTTTGGGAACGTTCGACAGGTCCGGAGTCATCGTTTTTCGTCTGAAAATTGATTTTTTGGACTGTACCAAAAATGATTCAAAATGTCAATTGGATCGTGCCTCATGTTGAATAACCACTTTTTAAACCCTCAGAGTGACCAAAATTGGCATTTTTACAGAGTTTTGATTACTCAAAAGCTTCAATTTTTACCCCTTTGAGGCACAGAAATGACTTTAAACACACTTATTTTAGTTGACAAAGTCATAATTCACATCCAACAGTCATTTACAGTCAAAAGATTAAATGTTAAAATTTCATCCATATTGACCATTTTGGGATCGTTCGACATGTCCGGAGTCATCATTTTTCATCCAAAAATTGATTTTTTGGACTGTACCAAAAATGATTCAAAATGTCAATTGGATCGTGCCTCATGTTGAATAACCACTTTTTAAACCCTCACAGTGACCAAAAGTGCCATTTTTACAGAGTTTTGCTTACTCAAAAGCTTCAATTTTGACCCATTTCAGGCACAGAAATGACTTTAAACACACTTATTTTAGTTGACAAAGTCATAATTCACATCCAACAGTCATTTACAGTCAAAAGATTAAATGTTAAAATTTCATCCATATTGACCATTTTGGGATCGTTCGACATGTCCGGAGTCATCGTTTTTCATCCGAAAAATGATTTTTTGGACTGTACCAAAAATGATTCAAAATGTCAATTGGATCGTGCCTCATGTTGAATAACCACTTTTTAAACCCTCACAGTGACCAAAATTGCCATTTTTACAGAGTTTTGCTTACTTAAAAGCTTCAATTTTGACCCATTTCAGGCACAGAAATGACTTTAAACACACTTATTTTAGTTGACAAAGTCATAATTCACATCCAACAGTCATTTACAGTCAAAAGATTAAATGTTAAAATTTCATCCATATTGACCATTTTGGGATCGTTCGACATGTCCGGAGTCATCGTTTTTCATCCGAAAATTGATTTTTTGAACTGTACCAAAAATGTTTCAAAATGTCAATTGGATCGTGCCTCATGTTGAATAACCACTTTTTAAACCCTCACAGTGACCAAAATTGCCAATTTTACACAGTTTTACTTACTCAAAAGCTTCAATTTTGACCCATTTCAGGCACAGAAATGACTTTAAACACACTTATTTTAGTTGACAAAGCCATAATCACACATCCAACAGTCATTTAGAGTCAAAAGATTAAATGTTAAAATTTCATCATTATAGACCATTTTGGGAACGTTCGACAGGTCCGGAGTCATCGTTTTTCGTCTGAAAATTGATTTTTTGGACTGTACCAAAAATGATTCAAAATGTCAATTGGATCGTGCCTCATGTTGAATAGCCACTTTTTAAACCCTCAGAGTGACCAAAATTGCCATTTTTACAGAGTTTTGATTACTCAAAAGCTTCAATTTTTACCCCTTTGAGGCACAGAAATGACTTTAAACACACTTATTTTAGTTGACAAAGTCATAATTCACATCCAACAGTCATTTACAGTCAAAAGATTAAATGTTAAAATTTCATCCATATTGACCATTTTGGGATCGTTCGACATGTCCGGAGTCATCGTTTTTCATCCGAAAATTGTTTGTTTGGACTGTACCAAAAATGATTCAAAATGTCAATTGGATCGTGCCTCATGTTGAATAACCACTTTTTAAACCCTCACAGTGACCAAAATTGCCATTTTTACAGAGTTTTGATTACTCAAAAGCTTCAATTTTGACCCATTTCAGGCACAGAAATGACTTTAAACACACTTATTTTAGTTGACAAAGTCATAATTCACATCCAACAGTCATTTACAGTCAAAAGATTAAATGTTAAAATTTCATCCATATTGACCATTTTGGGATCGTTCGACATGTCCGGAGTCATCGTTTTTCATCCGAAAATTGATTTTTTTGGACTGTACCAAAAATGATTCAAAATGTCAATTGGATCGTGCCTCATGTTGAATAACCACTTTTTAAACCCTCACAGTGACCAAAATTGCCATTTTTACAGAGTTTTGCTTACTCAAAAGCTTCAATTTTGACCCATTTCAGGCACAGAAATGACTTTAAACACACTTATTTTAGTTGACAAAGTCATAATTCACATCCAACAGTCATTTACAGTCAAAAGATTAAATGTTAAAATTTCATCCATATTGACCATTTTGGGATCGTTCGACATGTCCGGAGTCATCGTTTTTCATCCGAAAATTGATTTTTTGGACTGTACCAAAAATGATTCAAAATGTCAATTGGATCGTGCCTCATGTTGAATAACCACTTTTTAAACCCTCACAGTGACCAAAATTGCCATTTTTACAGAGTTTTGATTACTCAAAAGCTTCAATTTTGACCCATTTCAGGCACAGAAATGACTTTAAACACACGTATTTTAGTTGACAAAGTCATAATTCACATCCAACAGTCATTTACAGTCAAAAGATTAAATGTCAACATTTCATCCATATTGACCATTTTGGGATCGTTCGACATGTCCGGAGTCATCGTTTTTCATCCGAAAATTGATTTTTTTGGACTGTACCAAAAATGATTCAAAATGTCAATTGAATCATGCCTCATTTTGAATAACCACTTTTTAAACCCTCACAGTGACCAAAATTGCCAATTTTACAGAGTTTTGCTTACACAAAAGCTTCAATTTTGACCCGTTTCAGGCACAGAAATGACTTTAAACACACTTATTTTAGTTGACAAAGTCATTATTCACATCCAACAGTCATTTAGAGTCAAAAGATTAAATGTTAAAATTTCATCCATATTGACCATTTTGGGATCGTTCGACATGTCCGGAGTCATCGTTTTTTATCCGAAAATTGATTTTTTGGACTGTACCAAAAATGATTCAAAATGTCAATTGGATCGTGCCTCATGTTGAATAACCACTTTTTAAACCCTCACAGTGACCAAAATTGCCATTTTTACAGAGTTTTGATTACTCAAAAGCTTCAATTTTGACCCATTTCAGGCACAGAAATGACTTTAAACACACTTATTTTAGTTGACAAAGTCATAATTCACATCCAACAGTCATTTACAGTCAAAATAATTAAATGTTAAAATTTCATCCATATTGACCATTTTGGGATCGTTCGACATGTCCGGAGTCATCGTTTTTCATCCGAAAATTGATTTTTTGGACTGTACCAAAAATGATTCAAAATGTCAATTGGATCGTGCCTCATTTTGAATAACCACTTTTTAAACCCTCACAGTGACCAAAATTGCCAATTTTACAGAGTTTTGCTTACACAAAAGCTTCAATTTTGACCCGTTTCAGGCACAGAAATGACTTTAAACACACTTATTTTAGTTGACAAAGTCATTATTCACATCCAACAGTCATTTAGAGTCAAAAGATTAAATGTTAAAATTTCATCCATATTGACCATTTTGGGATCGTTCGACATGTCCGGAGTCATCGTTTTTCATCCGAAAATTGATTTTTTGGACTGTACCAAAAATGATTCAAAATGTCAATTGGATCGTGCCTCATGTTGAATAACCACTTTTTAAACCCTCACAGTGACCAAAATTGCCATTTTTACAGAGTTTTGCTTACTCAAAAGCTTCAATTTTGACCCATTTCAGGCACAGAAATGACTTTAAACACACTTATTTTAGTTGACAAAGTCATAATTCACATCCAACAGTCATTTACAGTCAAAAGATTAAATGTTAAAATTTCATCCATATTGACCATTTTGGGATCGTTCGACATGTCCGGAGTCATCGTTTTTCATCCGAAAATTGATTTTTTGGACTGTACCAAAAATGATTCAAAATGTCAATTGGATCATGCCTCATGTTGAATAACCACTTTTTAAACCCTCACAGTGACCAAAATTGCCAATTTTACACAGTTTTGCTTACTCAAAAGCTTCAATTTTGACCCATTTCAGGCACAGAAATGACTTTAAACACACTTATTTTAGTTGACAAAGCCATAATTCACATCCAACAGTCATTTAGAGTCAAAAGATTAAATGTTAAAATTTCATCATTATAGACCATTTTGGGAACGTTCGACAGGTCGGGAGTCATCGTTTTTCGTCTGAAAATTGATTTTTTGGACTGTACCAAAAATGATTCAAAATGTTAATTGGATCGTGCCTCATGTTGAATAACCACTTTTTAAACCCTCAGAGTGACCAAAATTGGCATTTTTACAGAGTTTTGATTACTCAAAAGCTTCAATTTTTACCCCTTTGAGGCACAGAAATGACTTTAAACACACTTATTTTAGTTGACAAAGTCATAATTCACATCCAACAGTCATTTACAGTCAAAAGATTAAATGTTAAAATTTCATCCATATTGACCATTTTGGGATCGTTCGACATGTCCGGAGTCATCGTTTTTCATCCAAAAATTGATTTTTTGGACTGTACCAAAAATGATTCAAAATGTCAATTGGATCGTGCCTCATGTTGAATAACCACTTTTTAAACCCTCACAGTGACCAAAAGTGCCATTTTTACAGAGTTTTGCTTACTCAAAAGCTTCAATTTTGACCCATTTCAGGCACAGAAATGACTTTAAACACACTTATTTTAGTTGACAAAGTCATAATTCACATCCAACAGTCATTTACAGTCAAAAGATTAAATGTTAAAATTTCATCCATATTGACCATTTTGGGATCGTTCGACATGTCCGGAGTCATCGTTTTTCATCCGAAAAATGATTTTTTGGACTGTACCAAAAATGATTCAAAATGTCAATTGGATCGTGCCTCATGTTGAATAACCACTTTTTAAACCCTCACAGTGACCAAAATTGCCATTTTTACAGAGTTTTGCTTACTTAAAAGCTTCAATTTTGACCCATTTCAGGCACAGAAATGACTTTAAACACACTTATTTTAGTTGACAAAGTCATAATTCACATCCAACAGTCATTTACAGTCAAAAGATTAAATGTTAAAATTTCATCCATATTGACCATTTTGGGATCGTTCGACATGTCCGGAGTCATCGTTTTTCATCCGAAAATTGATTTTTTGAACTGTACCAAAAATGTTTCAAAATGTCAATTGGATCGTGCCTCATGTTGAATAACCACTTTTTAAACCCTCACAGTGACCAAAATTGCCAATTTTACACAGTTTTACTTACTCAAAAGCTTCAATTTTGACCCATTTCAGGCACAGAAATGACTTTAAACACACTTATTTTAGTTGACAAAGCCATAATCACACATCCAACAGTCATTTAGAGTCAAAAGATTAAATGTTAAAATTTCATCATTATAGACCATTTTGGGAACGTTCGACAGGTCCGGAGTCATCGTTTTTCGTCTGAAAATTGATTTTTTGGACTGTACCAAAAATGATTCAAAATGTCAATTGGATCGTGCCTCATGTTGAATAACCACTTTTTAAACCCTCAGAGTGACCAAAATTGCCATTTTTACAGAGTTTTGATTACTCAAAAGCTTCAATTTTTACCCCTTTGAGGCACAGAAATGACTTTAAACACACTTATTTTAGTTGACAAAGTCATAATTCACATCCAACAGTCATTTACAGTCAAAAGATTAAATGTTAAAATTTCATCCATATTGACCATTTTGGGATCGTTCGACATGTCCGGAGTCATCGTTTTTCATCCGAAAATTGATTTTTTTGGACTGTACCAAAAATGATTCAAAATGTCAATTGAATCGTGCCTCATTTTGAATAACCACTTTTTAAACCCTCACAGTGACCAAAATTGCCAATTTTACAGAGTTTTGCTTACACAAAAGCTTCAATTTTGACCCGTTTCAGGCACAGAAATGACTTTAAACACACTTATTTTAGTTGACAAAGTCATTATTCCCATCCAACAGTCATTTAGAGTCAAAAGATTAAATGTTAAAATTTCATCCATATTGACCATTTTGGGATCGTTCGACATGTCCGGAGTCATCGTTTTTCATCCGAAAATTGATTTTTTGGACTGTACCAAAAATGATTCAAAATGTCAATTGGATCGTGCCTCATGTTGAATAACCACTTTTTAAACCCTCACAGTGACCAAAATTGCCATTTTTACAGAGTTTTGCTTACTCAAAAGCTTCAATTTTGACCCATTTCAGGCACAGAAATGACTTTAAACACACTTATTTTAGTTGACAAAGTCATAATTCACATCCAACAGTCATTTACAGTCAAAAGATTAAATGTTAAAATTTCATCCATATTGACCATTTTGGGATCGTTCGACATGTCCGGAGTCATCGTTTTTCATCCGAAAATTGATTTTTTGGACTGTACCAAAAATGATTCAAAATGTCAATTGGATCATGCCTCATGTTGAATAACCACTTTTTAAACCCTCACAGTGACCAAAATTGCCAATTTTACACAGTTTTGCTTACTCAAAAGCTTCAATTTTGACCCATTTCAGGCACAGAAATGACTTTAAACACACTTATTTTAGTTGACAAAGCCATAATTCACATCCAACAGTCATTTAGAGTCAAAAGATTAAATGTTAAAATTTCATCATTATAGACCATTTTGGGAACGTTCGACAGGTCGGGAGTCATCGTTTTTCGTCTGAAAATTGATTTTTTGGACTGTACCAAAAATGATTCAAAATGTTAATTGGATAGTGCCTCATGTTGAATAACCACTTTTTAAACCCTCAGAGTGACCAAAATTGGCATTTTTACAGAGTTTTGATTACTCAAAAGCTTCAATTTTTACCCCTTTGAGGCACAGAGGGAAGGCATGGCTTGGCAGTTCGGGCTGCACTGTTCCCATGAGGCACAGGGTCAGACTGATTTGCATATAGCCATGTCTGAACTGGGGTGGCAGAGTGGGCTAAAGAACGGTGATGGATTAAACCCAGATCTTTTGACTGGGAGTGAGTGTTTGATTCGTTCAGATGCTCTGTCCATTACCACCCCCTTTTGTACAGAAATGACTTTAAACACACTTATTTTAGTTGACAAAGTCATAATTCACATCCAACAGTCATTTACAGTCAAAAGATTAAATGTTAAAATTTCATCCATATTGACCATTTTGGGATCGTTCGACATGTCCGGAGTCATCGTTTTTCATCCAAAAATTGATTTTTTGGACTGTACCAAAAATGATTCAAAATGTCAATTGGATCGTGCCTCATGTTGAATAACCACTTTTTAAACCCTCACAGTGACCAAAAGTGCCATTTTTACAGAGTTTTGCTTACTCAAAAGCTTCAATTTTGACCCATTTCAGGCACAGAAATGACTTTAAACACACTTATTTTAGTTGACAAAGTCATAATTCACATCCAACAGTCATTTACAGTCAAAAGATTAAATGTTAAAATTTCATCCATATTGACCATTTTGGGATCGTTCGACATGTCCGGAGTCATCGTTTTTCATCCGAAAAATGATTTTTTGGACTGTACCAAAAATGATTCAAAATGTCAATTGGATCGTGCCTCATGTTGAATAACCACTTTTTAAACCCTCACAGTGACCAAAATTGCCATTTTTACAGAGTTTTGCTTACTTAAAAGCTTCAATTTTGACCCATTTCAGGCACAGAAATGACTTTAAACACACTTATTTTAGTTGACAAAGTCATAATTCACATCCAACAGTCATTTACAGTCAAAAGATTAAATGTTAAAATTTCATCCATATTGACCATTTTGGGATCGTTCGACATGTCCGGAGTCATCGTTTTTCATCCGAAAATTGATTTTTTGAACTGTACCAAAAATGTTTCAAAATGTCAATTGGATCGTGCCTCATGTTGAATAACCACTTTTTAAACCCTCACAGTGACCAAAATTGCCAATTTTACACAGTTTTACTTACTCAAAAGCTTCAATTTTGACCCATTTCAGGCACAGAAATGACTTTAAACACACTTATTTTAGTTGACAAAGCCATAATCACACATCCAACAGTCATTTAGAGTCAAAAGATTAAATGTTAAAATTTCATCATTATAGACCATTTTGGGAACGTTCGACAGGTCCGGAGTCATCGTTTTTCGTCTGAAAATTGATTTTTTGGACTGTACCAAAAATGATTCAAAATGTCAATTGGATCGTGCCTCATGTTGAATAACCACTTTTTAAACCCTCAGAGTGACCAAAATTGCCATTTTTACAGAGTTTTGATTACTCAAAAGCTTCAATTTTTACCCCTTTGAGGCACAGAAATGACTTTAAACACACTTATTTTAGTTGACAAAGTCATAATTCACATCCAACAGTCATTTACAGTCAAAAGATTAAATGTTAAAATTTCATCCATATTGACCATTTTGGGATCGTTCGACATGTCCGGAGTCATCGTTTTTCATCCGAAAATTGTTTGTTTGGACTGTACCAAAAATGATTCAAAATGTCAATTGGATCGTGCCTCATGTTGAATAACCACTTTTTAAACCCTCACAGTGACCAAAATTGCCATTTTTACAGAGTTTTGATTACTCAAAAGCTTCAATTTTGACCCATTTCAGGCACAGAAATGACTTTAAACACACTTATTTTAGTTGACAAAGCCATAATTCACATCCAACAGTCATTTAGAGTCAAAAGATTAAATGTTAACATTTCATCATTATAGACCATTTTGGGAACGTTCGACAGGTCCGAAGTCATCGTTTTTCGTCTAAAAATTGATTTTTTTGGACTGTACCAAAAATGATTCAAAATGTCAATTGGATCGTGCCTCATGTTGAATAACCACTTTTTAAACCCTCACAGTGACCAAAATTGCCATTTTTACAGAGTTTTGCTTACTCAAAAGCTTCAATTTTGACCCATTTCAGGCACAGAAATGACTTTAAACACACTTATTTTAGTTGACAAAGTCATAATTCACATCCAGCAGTCATTTACAGTCAAAAGATTAAATGTTAAAATTTCATTCATATTGACCATTTTGGGATCGTTCGACATGTCCGGAGTCATCGTTTTTCATCCGAAAATTGATTTTTTGGACTGTACCAAAAATGATTCAAAA
This sequence comes from Lissotriton vulgaris, assembly GCF_964263255.1. Classification (NCBI taxonomy): domain Eukaryota; kingdom Metazoa; phylum Chordata; class Amphibia; order Caudata; family Salamandridae; genus Lissotriton; species Lissotriton vulgaris. The sequence continues at coordinate 473,719 of NW_028252051.1, read as the reverse complement.
TGTCAATTGGATCATGCCTCATGTTGAATAACCACTTTTTAAACCCTCACAGTGACCAAAATTGCCATTTTTACAGAGTTTTGATTACTCAAAAGCTTCAATTTTTACCCCTTTGAGGCACAGAAATGACTTTAAACACACTTATTTTAGTTGATAAAGTCATAATTCACATCCAACAGTCATTTACAGTCAAAAGATTAAATGTTAAAATTTCATCCATATTGACCATTTTGGGATTGTTCGACATGTCCGGAGTCATCGTTTTATATCCGAAAATTGATTTTTTGAACTGTACCAAAAATGATTCAAAATGTCAATTGGATCGTGCCTCATGTTGAATAACCACTTTTTAAACCCTCACAGTGACCAAAATTGCCAATTTTACACAGTTTTGCTTACTCAAAAGCTTCAATTTTGACCCATTTCAGGCACAGAAATGACTTTAAACACACTTATTTTAGTTGACAAAGCCATAATTCACATCCAACAGTCATTTAGAGTCAAAAGATTAAATGTTAAAATTTCATCATTATAGACCATTTTGGGAACGTTCGACAGGTCCGAAGTCATCGTTTTTCGTCTAAAAATTGATTTTTTTGGACTGTACCAAAAATGATTCAAAATGTCAATTGGATCGAGCCTCATGTTGAACAACCACTTTTTAAACCCTCAGAGTGACCAAAATTGCCATTTTTACAGAGTTTTGATTACTCAAAAGCTTCAATTTTTACCCCTTTGAGGCACAGAAATGACTTTAAACACACTTATTTTAGTTGACAAAGTCATAATTCACATCCAACAGTCATTTACAGTCAAAAGATTAAATGTTAAAATTTCATCCATATTGACCATTTTGGGATCGTTCGACATGTCCGGAGTCATCGTTTTTCATCCGAAAATTGATTTTTTGGACTGTACCAAAAATGATTCAAAATGTCAATTGGATCGTGCCTCATGTTGAATAACCACTTTTTAAACCCTCACAGTGACCAAAAGTGCCATTTTTACAGAGTTTTGCTTACTCAAAAGCTTCAATTTTGACCCATTTCAGGCACAGAAATTACTTTAAACACACTTATTTTAGTTGACAAAGTCATAATTCACATCCAACAGTCATTTACAGTCAAAAGATTAAATGTTAAAATTTCATCCATATTGACCATTTTGGGATCGTTCGACATGTCCGGAGTCATCGTTTTTCATCCGAAAATTGATTTTTTGAACTGTACCAAAAATGATTCAAAATGTCAATTGGATCGTGCCTCATGTTGAATAACCACTTTTTAAACCCTCACAGTGACCAAAATTGCCAATTTTACACAGTTTTGCTTACTCAAAAGCTTCAATTTTGACCCATTTCAGGCACAGAAATGACTTTAAACACACTTATTTTAGTTGACAAAGCCATAATTCACATCCAACAGTCATTTAGAGTCAAAAGATTAAATGTTAAAATTTCATCATTATAGACCATTTTGGGAACGTTCGACAGGTCCGAAGTCATCGTTTTTCGTCTAAAAATTGATTTTTTTGGACTGTACCAAAAATGATTCAAAATGTCAATTGGATCGTGCCTCATGTTGAATAACCACTTTTTAAACCCTCAGAGTGACCAAAATTGCCATTTTTACAGAGTTTTGATTACTCAAAAGCTTCAATTTTGACCCATTTCAGGCACAGAAATGACTTTAAACACACTTATTTTAGTTGACAAAGTCATAATTCACATCCAACAGTCATTTACAGTCAAAATAATTAAATGTTAAAATTTCATCCATATTGACCATTTTGGGATCGTTCGACATGTCCGGAGTCATCGTTTTTCATCCGAAAATTGATTTTTTGGACTGTACCAAAAATGATTCAAAATGTCAATTGGATCGTGCCTCATTTTGAATAACCACTTTTTAAACCCTCACAGTGACCAAAATTGCCATTTTTACAGAGTTTTGATTACTCAAAAGCTTCAATTTTGACCCATTTCAGGCACAGAAATGACTTTAAACACACGTATTTTAGTTGACAAAGTCATAATTCACATCCAACAGTCATTTACAGTCAAAAGATTAAATGTTAAAATTTCATCCATATTGACCATTTTGGGATCGTTCGACATGTCCGGAGTCATCGTTTTTCATCCGAAAATTGATTTTTTTGGACTGTACCAAAAATGATTCAAAATGTCAATTGAATCGTGCCTCATTTTGAATAACCACTTTTTAAACCCTCACAGTGACCAAAATTGCCAATTTTACAGAGTTTTGCTTACACAAAAGCTTCAATTTTGACCCGTTTCAGGCACAGAAATGACTTTAAACACACTTATTTTAGTTGACAAAGTCATTATTCACATCCAACAGTCATTTAGAGTCAAAAGATTAAATGTTAAAATTTCATCCATATTGACCATTTTGGGATCGTTCGACATGTCCGGAGTCATCGTTTTTCATCCGAAAATTGATTTTTTGGACTGTACCAAAAATGATTCAAAATGTCAATTGGATCGTGCCTCATGTTGAATAACCACTTTTTAAACCCTCACAGTGACCAAAATTGCCATTTTTACAGAGTTTTGATTACTCAAAAGCTTCAATTTTGACCCATTTCAGGCACAGAAATGACTTTAAACACACTTATTTTAGTTGACAAAGTCATAATTCACATCCAACAGTCATTTACAGTCAAAAGATTAAATGGTAAAATTTCATCCATATTGACCATTTTGGGATCGTTCGACATGTCCGGAGTCATCGTTTTTCATCCGAAAATTGTTTTTTTGGACTGTACCAAAAATGATTCAAAATGTCAATTGGATCGTGCCTCATGTTGAATAACCACTTTTTAAACCCTCACAGTGACCAAAATTGCCATTTTTACAGAGTTTTGCTTACTCAAAAGCTTCAATTTTGACCCATTTCAGGCACAGAAATGACTTTAAACACACTTATTTTAGTTGACAAAGTCATAATTCACATCCAACAGTCATTTACAGTCAAAAGATTAAATGTTAACATTTCATCCATATTGACCATTTTGGGATCGTGCGACATGTCCGGAGTCATCGTTTTTCATCCGAAAATTGATTTTTTGGACTGTACCAAAAATGATTCAAAATGTCAATTGGATCGTGCCTCATGTTGAATAACCACTTTTTAAACCCTCACAGTGACCAAAATTGCCATTTTTACAGAGTTTTGCTTACTCAAAAGCTTCAATTTTGACCCATTTCAGGCACAGAAATGACTTTAAACACACTTATTTTAGTTGACAAAGTCATAATTCACATCCAACAGTCATTTACAGTCAAAAGATTAAATGTTAAAATTTCATCCATATTGACCATTTTGGGATCGTTCGACATGTCCGGAGTCATCGTTTTTCATCCGAAAATTGATTTTTTGGACTGTACCAAAAATGATTCAAAATGTCAATTGGATCATGCCTCATGTTGAATAACCACTTTTTAAACCCTCACAGTGACCAAAATTGCCATTTTTACAGAGTTTTGATTACTCAAAAGCTTCAATTTTTACCCCTTTGAGGCACAGAAATGACTTTAAACACACTTATTTTAGTTGACAAAGTCATAATTCACATCCAACAGTCATTTACAGTCAAAAGATTAAATGTTAAAATTTCATCCATATTGACCATTTTGGGATTGTTCTACATGTCCGGAGTCATCGTTTTATATCCGAAAATTGATGTTTTTGAACTGTACCAAAAATGATTCAAAATGTCAATTGGATCGTGCCTCATGTTGAATAACCACTTTTTAAACCCTCACAGTGACCAAAATTGCCAATTTTACACAGTTTTGCTTACTCAAAAGCTTCAATTTTGACCCATTTCAGGCACAGAAACGACTTTAAACACACTTATTTTAGTTGACAAAGCCATAATTCACATCCAACAGTCATTTAGAGTCAAAAGATTAAATGTTAACATTTCATCATTATAGACCATTTTGGGAACGTTCGACAGGTCCGAAGTCATCGTTTTTCGTCTAAAAATTGATTTTTTTGGACTGTACCAAAAATGATTCAAAATGTCAATTGGATCGTGCCTCATGTTGAATAACCACTTTTTAAACCCTCACAGTGACCAAAATTGCCATTTTTACAGAGTTTTGATTACTCAAAAGCTTCAATTTTGACCCATTTCAGGCACAGAAATGACTTTAAACACACTTATTTTAGTTGACAAAGTCATAATTCACATCCAACAGTCATTTACAGTCAAAAGATTAAATGTTAAAATTTCATCCATATTGACCATTTTGGGATCGTGCGACATGTCCGGAGTCATCGATTTTCATCCGAAAATTGATTTTTTGGACTGTACCAAAAATGATTCAAAATGTCAATTGGATCGTGCCTCATGTTGAATAACCACTTTTTAAACCCTCACAGTGACCAAAATTGCCATTTTTACAGAGTTTTGCTTACTCAAAAGCTTCAATTTTGACCCATTTCAGGCACAGAAATGACTTTAAACACACTTATTTTAGTTGACAAAGTCATAATTCACATCCAACAGTCATTTACATTCAAAAGATTAAATGTTAAAATTTCATCCATATTGACCATTTTGGGATTGTTCTACATGTCCGGAGTCATCGTTTTATATCCGAAAATTGATGTTTTTGAACTGTACCAAAAATGATTCAAAATGTCAATTGGATCGTGCCTCATGTTGAATAACCACTTTTTAAACCCTCACAGTGACCAAAATTGCCAATTTTACACAGTTTTGCTTACTCAAAAGCTTCAATTTTGACCCATTTCAGGCACAGAAACGACTTTAAACACACTTATTTTAGTTGACAAAGCCATAATTCACATCCAACAGTCATTTAGAGTCAAAAGATTAAATGTTAACATTTCATCATTATAGACCATTTTGGGAACGTTCGACAGGTCCGAAGTCATCGTTTTTCGTCTAAAAATTGATTTTTTTGGACTGTACCAAAAATGATTCAAAATGTCAATTGGATCGTGCCTCATGTTGAATAACCACTTTTTAAACCCTCACAGTGACCAAAATTGCCATTTTTACAGAGTTTTGATTACTCAAAAGCTTCAATTTTTACCCCTTTGAGGCACAGAAATGACTTTAAACACACTTATTTTAGTTGACAAAGTCATAATTCACATCCAACAGTCATTTACAGTCAAAAGATTAAATGTTAAAATTTCATCCATATTGACCATTTTGGGATTGTTCTACATGTCCGGAGTCATCGTTTTATATCCGAAAATTGATGTTTTTGAACTGTACCAAAAATGATTCAAAATGTCAATTGGATCGTGCCTCATGTTGAATAACCACTTTTTAAACCCTCACAGTGACCAAAATTGCCAATTTTACACAGTTTTGCTTACTCAAAAGCTTCAATTTTGACCCATTTCAGGCACAGAAACGACTTTAAACACACTTATTTTAGTTGACAAAGCCATAATTCACATCCAACAGTCATTTAGAGTCAAAAGATTAAATGTTAACATTTCATCATTATAGACCATTTTGGGAACGTTCGACAGGTCCGAAGTCATCGTTTTTCGTCTAAAAATTGATTTTTTTGGACTGTACCAAAAATGATTCAAAATGTCAATTGGATCGTGCCTCATGTTGAATAACCACTTTTTAAACCCTCACAGTGACCAAAATTGCCATTTTTACAGAGTTTTGATTACTCAAAAGCTTCAATTTTGACCCATTTCAGGCACAGAAATGACTTTAAACACACTTATTTTAGTTGACAAAGTCATAATTCACATCCAACAGTCATTTACAGTCAAAAGATTAAATGTTAAAATTTCATCCATATTGACCATTTTGGGATCGTGCGACATGTCCGGAGTCATCGATTTTCATCCGAAAATTGATTTTTTGGACTGTACCAAAAATGATTCAAAATGTCAATTGGATCGTGCCTCATGTTGAATAACCACTTTTTAAACCCTCACAGTGACCAAAATTGCCATTTTTACAGAGTTTTGCTTACTCAAAAGCTTCAATTTTGACCCATTTCAGGCACAGAAATGACTTTAAACACACTTATTTTAGTTGACAAAGTCATAATTCACATCCAACAGTCATTTACATTCAAAAGATTAAATGTTAAAATTTCATCCATATTGACCATTTTGGGATCGTTCGACATGTCCGGAGTCATCGTTTTTCATCCGAAAATTGATTTTTTGGACTGTACCAAAAATGATTCAAAATGTCAATTGGATCGTGCCTCATGTTGAATAACCACTTTTTAAACCCTCACAGTGACCAAAATTGCCATTTTTACAGAGTTTTGCTTACTCAAAAGCTTCAATTTTGACCCATTTCAGGCACAGAAATGACTTTAAACACACTTATTTTAGTTGACAAAGTCATAATTCACATCCAACAGTCATTTACAGTCAAAAGATTAAATGTTAAAATTTCATCCATATTGACCATTTTGGGATCGTTCGACATGTCCGGAGTCATCGTTTTTCATCCGAAAATTGATTTTTTGGACTGTACCAAAAATGATTCAAAATGTCAATTGGATCATGCCTCATGTTGAATAACCACTTTTTAAACCCTCACAGTGACCAAAATTGCCATTTTTACAGAGTTTTGATTACTCAAAAGCTTCAATTTTTACCCCTTTGAGGCACAGAAATGACTTTAAACACACTTATTTTAGTTGACAAAGTCATAATTCACATCCAACAGTCATTTACAGTCAAAAGATTAAATGTTAAAATTTCATCCATATTGACCATTTTGGGATTGTTCTACATGTCCGGAGTCATCGTTTTATATCCGAAAATTGATGTTTTTGAACTGTACCAAAAATGATTCAAAATGTCAATTGGATCGTGCCTCATGTTGAATAACCACTTTTTAAACCCTCACAGTGACCAAAATTGCCAATTTTACACAGTTTTGCTTACTCAAAAGCTTCAATTTTGACCCATTTCAGGCACAGAAACGACTTTAAACACACTTATTTTAGTTGACAAAGCCATAATTCACATCCAACAGTCATTTAGAGTCAAAAGATTAAATGTTAACATTTCATCATTATAGACCATTTTGGGAACGTTCGACAGGTCCGAAGTCATCGTTTTTCGTCTAAAAATTGATTTTTTTGGACTGTACCAAAAATGATTCAAAATGTCAATTGGATCGTGCCTCATGTTGAATAACCACTTTTTAAACCCTCACAGTGACCAAAATTGCCATTTTTACAGAGTTTTGATTACTCAAAAGCTTCAATTTTGACCCATTTCAGGCACAGAAATGACTTTAAACACACTTATTTTAGTTGACAAAGTCATAATTCACATCCAACAGTCATTTACAGTCAAAAGATTAAATGTTAAAATTTCATCCATATTGACCATTTTGGGATCGTGCGACATGTCCGGAGTCATCGATTTTCATCCGAAAATTGATTTTTTGGACTGTACCAAAAATGATTCAAAATGTCAATTGGATCGTGCCTCATGTTGAATAACCACTTTTTAAACCCTCACAGTGACCAAAATTGCCATTTTTACAGAGTTTTGCTTACTCAAAAGCTTCAATTTTGACCCATTTCAGGCACAGAAATGACTTTAAACACACTTATTTTAGTTGACAAAGTCATAATTCACATCCAACAGTCATTTACATTCAAAAGATTAAATGTTAAAATTTCATCCATATTGACCATTTTGGGATTGTTCTACATGTCCGGAGTCATCGTTTTATATCCGAAAATTGATGTTTTTGAACTGTACCAAAAATGATTCAAAATGTCAATTGGATCGTGCCTCATGTTGAATAACCACTTTTTAAACCCTCACAGTGACCAAAATTGCCAATTTTACACAGTTTTGCTTACTCAAAAGCTTCAATTTTGACCCATTTCAGGCACAGAAACGACTTTAAACACACTTATTTTAGTTGACAAAGCCATAATTCACATCCAACAGTCATTTAGAGTCAAAAGATTAAATGTTAACATTTCATCATTATAGACCATTTTGGGAACGTTCGACAGGTCCGAAGTCATCGTTTTTCGTCTAAAAATTGATTTTTTTGGACTGTACCAAAAATGATTCAAAATGTCAATTGGATCGTGCCTCATGTTGAATAACCACTTTTTAAACCCTCACAGTGACCAAAATTGCCATTTTTACAGAGTTTTGATTACTCAAAAGCTTCAATTTTTACCCCTTTGAGGCACAGAAATGACTTTAAACACACTTATTTTAGTTGACAAAGTCATAATTCACATCCAACAGTCATTTACAGTCAAAAGATTAAATGTTAAAATTTCATCCATATTGACCATTTTGGGATTGTTCTACATGTCCGGAGTCATCGTTTTATATCCGAAAATTGATGTTTTTGAACTGTACCAAAAATGATTCAAAATGTCAATTGGATCGTGCCTCATGTTGAATAACCACTTTTTAAACCCTCACAGTGACCAAAATTGCCAATTTTACACAGTTTTGCTTACTCAAAAGCTTCAATTTTGACCCATTTCAGGCACAGAAACGACTTTAAACACACTTATTTTAGTTGACAAAGCCATAATTCACATCCAACAGTCATTTAGAGTCAAAAGATTAAATGTTAACATTTCATCATTATAGACCATTTTGGGAACGTTCGACAGGTCCGAAGTCATCGTTTTTCGTCTAAAAATTGATTTTTTTGGACTGTACCAAAAATGATTCAAAATGTCAATTGGATCGTGCCTCATGTTGAATAACCACTTTTTAAACCCTCACAGTGACCAAAATTGCCATTTTTACAGAGTTTTGATTACTCAAAAGCTTCAATTTTGACCCATTTCAGGCACAGAAATGACTTTAAACACACTTATTTTAGTTGACAAAGTCATAATTCACATCCAACAGTCATTTACAGTCAAAAGATTAAATGTTAAAATTTCATCCATATTGACCATTTTGGGATCGTGCGACATGTCCGGAGTCATCGATTTTCATCCGAAAATTGATTTTTTGGACTGTACCAAAAATGATTCAAAATGTCAATTGGATCGTGCCTCATGTTGAATAACCACTTTTTAAACCCTCACAGTGACCAAAATTGCCATTTTTACAGAGTTTTGCTTACTCAAAAGCTTCAATTTTGACCCATTTCAGGCACAGAAATGACTTTAAACACACTTATTTTAGTTGACAAAGTCATAATTCACATCCAACAGTCATTTACATTTAAAAGATTAAATGTTAAAATTTCATCCATATTGACCATTTTGGGATCGTTCGACATGTCCGGAGTCATCGTTTTTCATCCGAAAATTGATTTTTTGGACTGTACCAAAAATGATTCAAAATGTCAATTGGATCGTGCCTCATGTTGAATAACCACTTTTTAAACCCTCACAGTGACCAAAATTGCCATTTTTACAGAGTTTTGCTTACTCAAAAGCTTCAATTTTGACCCATTTCAGGCACAGAAATGACTTTAAACACACTTATTTTAGTTGACAAAGTCATAATTCACATCCAACAGTCATTTACAGTCAAAAGATTAAATGTTAAAATTTCATCCATATTGACCATTTTGGGATCGTTCGACATGTCCGGAGTCATCGTTTTTCATCCGAAAATTGATTTTTTGGACTGTACCAAAAATGATTCAAAATGTCAATTGGATCATGCCTCATGTTGAATAACCACTTTTTAAACCCTCACAGTGACCAAAATTGCCATTTTTACAGAGTTTTGATTACTCAAAAGCTTCAATTTTTACCCCTTTGAGGCACAGAAATGACTTTAAACACACTTATTTTAGTTGACAAAGTCATAATTCACATCCAACAGTCATTTACAGTCAAAAGATTAAATGTTAAAATTTCATCCATATTGACCATTTTGGGATTGTTCTACATGTCCGGAGTCATCGTTTTATATCCGAAAATTGATGTTTTTGAACTGTACCAAAAATGATTCAAAATGTCAATTGGATCGTGCCTCATGTTGAATAACCACTTTTTAAACCCTCACAGTGACCAAAATTGCCAATTTTACACAGTTTTGCTTACTCAAAAGCTTCAATTTTGACCCATTTCAGGCACAGAAACGACTTTAAACACACTTATTTTAGTTGACAAAGCCATAATTCACATCCAACAGTCATTTAGAGTCAAAAGATTAAATGTTAACATTTCATCATTATAGACCATTTTGGGAACGTTCGACAGGTCCGAAGTCATCGTTTTTCGTCTAAAAATTGATTTTTTTGGACTGTACCAAAAATGATTCAAAATGTCAATTGGATCGTGCCTCATGTTGAATAACCACTTTTTAAACCCTCACAGTGACCAAAATTGCCATTTTTACAGAGTTTTGATTACTCAAAAGCTTCAATTTTGACCCATTTCAGGCACAGAAATGACTTTAAACACACTTATTTTAGTTGACAAAGTCATAATTCACATCCAACAGTCATTTACAGTCAAAAGATTAAATGTTAAAATTTCATCCATATTGACCATTTTGGGATCGTGCGACATGTCCGGAGTCATCGATTTTCATCCGAAAATTGATTTTTTGGACTGTACCAAAAATGATTCAAAATGTCAATTGGATCGTGCCTCATGTTGAATAACCACTTTTTAAACCCTCACAGTGACCAAAATTGCCATTTTTACAGAGTTTTGCTTACTCAAAAGCTTCAATTTTGACCCATTTCAGGCACAGAAATGACTTTAAACACACTTATTTTAGTTGACAAAGTCATAATTCACATCCAACAGTCATTTACATTCAAAAGATTAAATGTTAAAATTTCATCCATATTGACCATTTTGGGATTGTTCTACATGTCCGGAGTCATCGTTTTATATCCGAAAATTGATGTTTTTGAACTGTACCAAAAATGATTCAAAATGTCAATTGGATCGTGCCTCATGTTGAATAACCACTTTTTAAACCCTCACAGTGACCAAAATTGCCAATTTTACACAGTTTTGCTTACTCAAAAGCTTCAATTTTGACCCATTTCAGGCACAGAAACGACTTTAAACACACTTATTTTAGTTGACAAAGCCATAATTCACATCCAACAGTCATTTAGAGTCAAAAGATTAAATGTTAACATTTCATCATTATAGACCATTTTGGGAACGTTCGACAGGTCCGAAGTCATCGTTTTTCGTCTAAAAATTGATTTTTTTGGACTGTACCAAAAATGATTCAAAATGTCAATTGGATCGTGCCTCATGTTGAATAACCACTTTTTAAACCCTCACAGTGACCAAAATTGCCATTTTTACAGAGTTTTGATTACTCAAAAGCTTCAATTTTTACCCCTTTGAGGCACAGAAATGACTTTAAACACACTTATTTTAGTTGACAAAGTCATAATTCACATCCAACAGTCATTTACAGTCAAAAGATTAAATGTTAAAATTTCATCCATATTGACCATTTTGGGATTGTTCTACATGTCCGGAGTCATCGTTTTATATCCGAAAATTGATGTTTTTGAACTGTACCAAAAATGATTCAAAATGTCAATTGGATCGTGCCTCATGTTGAATAACCACTTTTTAAACCCTCACAGTGACCAAAATTGCCAATTTTACACAGTTTTGCTTACTCAAAAGCTTCAATTTTGACCCATTTCAGGCACAGAAACGACTTTAAACACACTTATTTTAGTTGACAAAGCCATAATTCACATCCAACAGTCATTTAGAGTCAAAAGATTAAATGTTAACATTTCATCATTATAGACCATTTTGGGAACGTTCGACAGGTCCGAAGTCATCGTTTTTCGTCTAAAAATTGATTTTTTTGGACTGTACCAAAAATGATTCAAAATGTCAATTGGATCGTGCCTCATGTTGAATAACCACTTTTTAAACCCTCACAGTGACCAAAATTGCCATTTTTACAGAGTTTTGATTACTCAAAAGCTTCAATTTTGACCCATTTCAGGCACAGAAATGACTTTAAACACACTTATTTTAGTTGACAAAGTCATAATTCACATCCAACAGTCATTTACAGTCAAAAGATTAAATGTTAAAATTTCATCCATATTGACCATTTTGGGATCGTGCGACATGTCCGGAGTCATCGATTTTCATCCGAAAATTGATTTTTTGGACTGTACCAAAAATGATTCAAAATGTCAATTGGATCGTGCCTCATGTTGAATAACCACTTTTTAAACCCTCACAGTGACCAAAATTGCCATTTTTACAGAGTTTTGCTTACTCAAAAGCTTCAATTTTGACCCATTTCAGGCACAGAAATGACTTTAAACACACTTATTTTAGTTGACAAAGTCATAATTCACATCCAACAGTCATTTACATTCAAAAGATTAAATGTTAAAATTTCATCCATATTGACCATTTTGGGATCGTTCGACATGTCCGGAGTCATCGTTTTTCATCCGAAAATTGATTTTTTGGACTGTACCAAAAATGATTCAAAATGTCAATTGGATCATGCCTCATGTTGAATAACCACGTTTTAAACCCTCACAGTGACCAAAATTGCCATTTTTACAGAGTTTTGATTACTCAAAAGCTTCACTTTTGACCCCTTTGAGGCACAGAAATGACTTTAAACACACTTATTTTAGTTGACAAAGTCATAATTCACATCCAACAGTCATTTACAGTCAAAAGATTAAATGTTAAAATTTCATCCATATTGACCATTTTGGGATCGTTCTACATGTCCGGAGTCATCGTTTTATATCCGAAAATTGATTTTTTGAACTGTACCAAAAATGATTCAAAATGTCAATTGGATCGTGCCTCATGTTGAATAACCACTTTTTAAACCCTCACAGTGACCAAAATTGCCAATTTTACACAGTTTTGCTTACTCAAAAGCTTCAATTTTGACCCATTTCAGGCACAGAAATGACTTTAAACACACTTATTTTAGTTGACAAAGCCATAATTCACATCCAACAGTCATTTAGAGTCAAAAGATTAAATGTTAACATTTCATCATTATAGACCATTTTGGGAACGTTCGACAGGTCCGAAGTCATCGTTTTTCGTCTAAAAATTGATTTTTTTGGACTGTACCAAAAATGATTCAAAATGTCAATTGGATCGTGCCTCATGTTGAATAACCACTTTTTAAACCCTCAGAGTGACCAAAATTGCCATTTTTACAGAGTTTTGATTACTCAAAAGCTTCAATTTTTACCCCTTTGAGGCACAGAAATGACTTTAAACACACTTATTTTAGTTGACAAAGTCATAATTCACATCCAACAGTCATTTACTGTCAAAAGATTAAATGTTAAAATTTCATCCATATTGACCATTTTGGGATCGTTCGACATGTCCGGAGTCATCGTTTTTCATCCGAAAATTGATTTTTTGGACTGTACCAAAAATGATTCAAAATGTCAATTGGATCGTGCCTCATGTTGAATAACCACTTTTTAAACCCTCACAGTGACCAAAATAGCCATTTTTACAGAGTTTTGATTACTCAAAAGCTTCAATTTTGACCCATTTCAGGCACAGAAATGACTTTAAACACACTTATTTTAGTTGACAAAGTCATAATTCACATCCAACAGTCATTTACAGTCAAAAGATTAAATGTTAAAATTTCATCCATATTGACCATTTTGGGATCGTTCGACATGTCCGGAGTCATCGTTTTTCATCCGAAAATTGATTTTTTGGACTGTACCAAAAATGATTCAAAATGTCAATTGGATCGTGCCTCATTTTGAATAACCACTTTTTAAACCCTCACAGTGACCAAAATTGCCAATTTTACAGAGTTTTGCTTACACAAAAGCTTCAATTTTGACCCGTTTCAGGCACAGAAATGACTTTAAACACACTTATTTTAGTTGACAAAGTCATTATTCACATCCAACAGTCATTTAGAGTCGAAAGATTAAATGTTAACATTTCATCCATATTGACCATTTTGGGATCGTTCGACATGTCCGGAGTCATCGTTTTTCATCCGAAAATTGATTTTTTGAACTGTACCAAAAATGATTCAAAATGTCAATTGGATCGTGCCTCATGTTGAATAACCACTTTTTAAACCCTCACAGTGACCAAAATTGCCATTTTTACGGAGTTTTGATTACTCAAAAGCTTCAATTTTGACCCCTTTCAGGCACAGAAATGACTTTAAACACACTTATTTTAGTTGACAAAGTCATAATTCACATCCAACAGTCATTTACAGTCAAAAGATTAAATGTTAAAATTTCATCCATATTGACCATTTTGGGATCGTTCGACATGTCCGGAGTCATCGTTTTTCATCCGAAAATTGATTTTTTGGACTGTACCAAAAATGATTCAAAATGTCAATTGGATCGTGCCTCATGTTGAATAACCACTTTTTAAACCCTCACAGTGACCAAAATTGCCATTTTTACAGAGTTTTGCTTACTCAAAAGCTTCAATTTTGACCCATTTCAGGCACAGAAATGACTTTAAACACACTTATTTTAGTTGACAAAGTCATAATTCACATCCAACAGTCATTTACAGTCAAAAGATTAAATGTTAAAATTTCATTCATATTGACCATTTTGGGATCGTTCGACATGTCCGGAGTCATCGTTTTTCATCCGAAAATTGATTTTTTGGACTGTACCAAAAATGATTCAAAATGTCAATTGGATCGTGCCTCATGTTGAATAACCACTTTTTAAACCCTCACAGTGACCAAAATTGCCATTTTTACAGAGTTTTGCTTACTCAAAAGCTTCAATTTTGACCCATTTCAGGCACAGAAATGACTTTAAACACACTTATTTTAGTTGACAAAGTCATAATTCACATCCAACAGTCATTTACAGTCAAAAGATTAAATGTTAAAATTTCATCCATATTGACCATTTTGGGATCGTTCGACATGTCCGGAGTCATCGTTTTTCATCCGAAAATTGATTTTTTGGACTGTACCAAAAATGATTCAAAATGTCAATTGGATCATGCCTCATGTTGAATAACCACTTTTTAAACCCTCACAGTGACCAAAATTGCCATTTTTACAGAGTTTTGATTACTCAAAAGCTTCAATTTTTACCCCTTTGAGGCACAGAAATGACTTTAAACACACTTATTTTAGTTGATAAAGTCATAATTCACATCCAACAGTCATTTACAGTCAAAAGATTAAATGTTAAAATTTCATCCATATTGACCATTTTGGGATCGTTCGACATGTCCGGAGTCATCGTTTTTCATCCGAAAATTGATTTTTTGGACTGTACCAAAAATGATTCAAAATGTCAATTGGATCGTGCCTCATGTTGAATAACCACTTTTTAAACCCTCAGAGTGACCAAAATTGCCATTTTTACAGAGTTTTGATTACTCAAAAGCTTCAATTTTGACCCATTTCAGGCACAGAAATGACTTTAAACACACTTATTTTAGTTGACAAAGTCATAATTCACATCCAACAGTCATTTACAGTCAAAATAATTAAATGTTAAAATTTCATCCATATTGACCATTTTGGGATCGTTCGACATGTCCGGAGTCATCGTTTTTCATCCGAAAATTGATTTTTTGGACTGTACCAAAAATGATTCAAAATGTCAATTGGATCGTGCCTCATTTTGAATAACCACTTTTTAAACCCTCACAGTGACCAAAATTGCCAATTTTACAGAGTTTTGCTTACACAAAAGCTTCAATTTTGACCCGTTTCAGGCACAGAAATGACTTTAAACACACTTATTTTAGTTGACAAAGTCATTATTCACATCCAACAGTCATTTAGAGTCAAAAGATTAAATGTTAAAATTTCATCCATATTGACCATTTTGGGATCGTTCGACATGTCCGGAGTCATCGTTTTTCATCCGAAAATTGATTTTTTGGACTGTACCAAAAATGATTCAAAATGTCAATTGGATCGTGCCTCATGTTGAATAACCACTTTTTAAACCCTCACAGTGACCAAAATTGCCATTTTTACAGAGTTTTGCTTACTCAAAAGCTTCAATTTTGACCCATTTCAGGCACAGAAATGACTTTAAACACACTTATTTTAGTTGACAAAGTCATAATTCACATCCAACAGTCATTTACAGTCAAAAGATTAAATGTTAAAATTTCATCCATATTGACCATTTTGGGATCGTTCGACATGTCCGGAGTCATCGTTTTTCATCCGAAAATTGATTTTTTGGACTGTACCAAAAATGATTCAAAATGTCAATTGGATCATGCCTCATGTTGAATAACCACTTTTTAAACCCTCACAGTGACCAAAATTGCCAATTTTACACAGTTTTGCTTACTCAAAAGCTTCAATTTTGACCCATTTCAGGCACAGAAATGACTTTAAACACACTTATTTTAGTTGACAAAGCCATATTTCACATCCAACAGTCATTTAGAGTCAAAAGATTAAATGTTAAAATTTCATCATTATAGACCATTTTGGGAACGTTCGACAGGTCGGGAGTCATCGTTTTTCGTCTGAAAATTGATTTTTTGGACTGTACCAAAAATGATTCAAAATGTTAATTGGATCGTGCCTCATGTTGAATAACCACTTTTTAAACCCTCAGAGTGACCAAAATTGGCATTTTTACAGAGTTTTGATTACTCAAAAGCTTCAATTTTTACCCCTTTGAGGCACAGAAATGACTTTAAACACACTTATTTTAGTTGACAAAGTCATAATTCACATCCAACAGTCATTTACAGTCAAAAGATTAAATGTTAAAATTTCATCCATATTGACCATTTTGGGATCGTTCGACATGTCCGGAGTCATCGTTTTTCATCCGAAAAATGATTTTTTGGACTGTACCAAAAATGATTCAAAATGTCAATTGGATCGTGCCTCATGTTGAATAACCACTTTTTAAACCCTCACAGTGACCAAAATTGCCATTTTTACAGAGTTTTGCTTACTTAAAAGCTTCAATTCTGACCCATTTCAGGCACAGAAATGACTTTAAACACACTTATTTTAGTTGACAAAGTCATAATTCACATCCAACAGTCATTTACAGTCAAAAGATTAAATGTTAAAATTTCATCCATATTGACCATTTTGGGATCGTTCGACATGTCCGGAGTCATCGTTTTTCATCCGAAAATTGATTTTTTGAACTGTACCAAAAATGTTTCAAAATGTCAATTGGATCGTGCCTCATGTTGAATAACCACTTTTTAAACCCTCACAGTGACCAAAATTGCCAATTTTACACAGTTTTACTTACTCAAAAGCTTCAATTTTGACCCATTTCAGGCACAGAAATGACTTTAAACACACTTATTTTAGTTGACAAAGCCATAATCACACATCCAACAGTCATTTAGAGTCAAAAGATTAAATGTTAAAATTTCATCATTATAGACCATTTTGGGAACGTTCGACAGGTCCGGAGTCATCGTTTTTCGTCTGAAAATTGATTTTTTGGACTGTACCAAAAATGATTCAAAATGTCAATTGGATCGTGCCTCATGTTGAATAACCACTTTTTAAACCCTCAGAGTGACCAAAATTGCCATTTTTACAGAGTTTTGATTACTCAAAAGCTTCAATTTTTACCCCTTTGAGGCACAGAAATGACTTTAAACACACTTATTTTAGTTGACAAAGTCATAATTCACATCCAACAGTCATTTACAGTCAAAAGATTAAATGTTAAAATTTCATCCATATTGACCATTTTGGGATCGTTCGACATGTCCGGAGTCATCGTTTTTCATCCGAAAATTGTTTGTTTGGACTGTACCAAAAATGATTCAAAATGTCAATTGGATCGTGCCTCATGTTGAATAACCACTTTTTAAACCCTCACAGTGACCAAAATTGCCATTTTTACAGAGTTTTGATTACTCAAAAGCTTCAATTTTGACCCATTTCAGGCACAGAAATGACTTTAAACACACTTATTTTAGTTGACAAAGTCATAATTCACATCCAACAGTCATTTACAGTCAAAAGATTAAATGTTAAAATTTCATCCATATTGACCATTTTGGGATCGTTCGACATGTCCGGAGTCATCGTTTTTCATCCGAAAATTGATTTTTTTGGACTGTACCAAAAATGATTCAAAATGTCAATTGAATCGTGCCTCATTTTGAATAACCACTTTTTAAACCCTCACAGTGACCAAAATTGCCAATTTTACAGAGTTTTGCTTACACAAAAGCTTCAATTTTGACCCGTTTCAGGCACAGAAATGACTTTAAACACACTTATTTTAGTTGACAAAGTCATTATTCACATCCAACAGTCATTTAGAGTCAAAAGATTAAATGTTAAAATTTCATCCATATTGACCATTTTGGGATCGTTCGACATGTCCGGAGTCATCGTTTTTCATCCGAAAATTGATTTTTTGGACTGTACCAAAAATGATTCAAAATGTCAATTGGATCGTGCCTCATGTTGAATAACCACTTTTTAAACCCTCACAGTGACCAAAATTGCCATTTTTACAGAGTTTTGATTACTCAAAAGCTTCAATTTTGACCCATTTCAGGCACAGAAATGACTTTAAACACACGTATTTTAGTTGACAAAGTCATAATTCACATCCAACAGTCATTTACAGTCAAAAGATTAAATGTCAAAATTTCATCCATATTGACCATTTTGGGATCGTTCGACATGTCCGGAGTCATCGTTTTTCATCCGAAAATTGATTTTTTTGGACTGTACCAAAAATGATTCAAAATGTCAATTGAATCATGCCTCATTTTGAATAACCACTTTTTAAACCCTCACAGTGACCAAAATTGCCAATTTTACAGAGTTTTGCTTACACAAAAGCTTCAATTTTGACCCGTTTCAGGCACAGAAATGACTTTAAACACACTTATTTTAGTTGACAAAGTCATTATTCACATCCAACAGTCATTTAGAGTCAAAAGATTAAATGTTAAAATTTCATCCATATTGACCATTTTGGGATCGTTCGACATGTCCGGAGTCATCGTTTTTCATCCGAAAATTGATTTTTTGGACTGTACCAAAAATGATTCAAAATGTCAATTGGATCGTGCCTCATGTTGAATAACCACTTTTTAAACCCTCACAGTGACCAAAATTGCCATTTTTACAGAGTTTTGATTACTCAAAAGCTTCAATTTTGACCCATTTCAGGCACAGAAATGACTTTAAACACACTTATTTTAGTTGACAAAGTCATAATTCACATCCAACAGTCATTTACAGTCAAAATAATTAAATGTTAAAATTTCATCCATATTGACCATTTTGGGATCGTTCGACATGTCCGGAGTCATCGTTTTTCATCCGAAAATTGATTTTTTGGACTGTACCAAAAATGATTCAAAATGTCAATTGGATCGTGCCTCATTTTGAATAACCACTTTTTAAACCCTCACAGTGACCAAAATTGCCAATTTTACAGAGTTTTGCTTACACAAAAGCTTCAATTTTGACCCGTTTCAGGCACAGAAATGACTTTAAACACACTTATTTTAGTTGACAAAGTCATTATTCACATCCAACAGTCATTTAGAGTCAAAAGATTAAATGTTAAAATTTCATCCATATTGACCATTTTGGGATCGTTCGACATGTCCGGAGTCATCGTTTTTCATCCGAAAATTGATTTTTTGGACTGTACCAAAAATGATTCAAAATGTCAATTGGATCATGCCTCATGTTGAATAACCACGTTTTAAACCCTCACAGTGACCAAAATTGCCATTTTTACAGAGTTTTGATTACTCAAAAGCTTCACTTTTGACCCCTTTGAGGCACAGAAATGACTTTAAACACACTTATTTTAGTTGACAAAGTCATAATTCACATCCAACAGTCATTTACAGTCAAAAGATTAAATGTTAAAATTTCATCCATATTGACCATTTTGGGATCGTTCTACATGTCCGGAGTCATCGTTTTATATCCGAAAATTGATTTTTTGAACTGTACCAAAAATGATTCAAAATGTCAATTGGATCGTGCCTCATGTTGAATAACCACTTTTTAAACCCTCACAGTGACCAAAATTGCCAATTTTACACAGTTTTGCTTACTCAAAAGCTTCAATTTTGACCCATTTCAGGCACAGAAATGACTTTAAACACACTTATTTTAGTTGACAAAGCCATAATTCACATCCAACAGTCATTTAGAGTCAAAAGATTAAATGTTAACATTTCATCATTATAGACCATTTTGGGAACGTTCGACAGGTCCGAAGTCATCGTTTTTCGTCTAAAAATTGATTTTTTTGGACTGTACCAAAAATGATTCAAAATGTCAATTGGATCGTGCCTCATGTTGAATAACCACTTTTTAAACCCTCAGAGTGACCAAAATTGCCATTTTTACAGAGTTTTGATTACTCAAAAGCTTCAATTTTTACCCCTTTGAGGCACAGAAATGACTTTAAACACACTTATTTTAGTTGACAAAGTCATAATTCACATCCAACAGTCATTTACTGTCAAAAGATTAAATGTTAAAATTTCATCCATATTGACCATTTTGGGATCGTTCGACATGTCCGGAGTCATCGTTTTTCATCCGAAAATTGATTTTTTGGACTGTACCAAAAATGATTCAAAATGTCAATTGGATCGTGCCTCATGTTGAATAACCACTTTTTAAACCCTCACAGTGACCAAAATAGCCATTTTTACAGAGTTTTGATTACTCAAAAGCTTCAATTTTGACCCATTTCAGGCACAGAAATGACTTTAAACACACTTATTTTAGTTGACAAAGTCATAATTCACATCCAACAGTCATTTACAGTCAAAAGATTAAATGTTAAAATTTCATCCATATTGACCATTTTGGGATCGTTCGACATGTCCGGAGTCATCGTTTTTCATCCGAAAATTGATTTTTTGGACTGTACCAAAAATGATTCAAAATGTCAATTGGATCGTGCCTCATTTTGAATAACCACTTTTTAAACCCTCACAGTGACCAAAATTGCCAATTTTACAGAGTTTTGCTTACACAAAAGCTTCAATTTTGACCCGTTTCAGGCACAGAAATGACTTTAAACACACTTATTTTAGTTGACAAAGTCATTATTCACATCCAACAGTCATTTAGAGTCGAAAGATTAAATGTTAACATTTCATCCATATTGACCATTTTGGGATCGTTCGACATGTCCGGAGTCATCGTTTTTCATCCGAAAATTGATTTTTTGAACTGTACCAAAAATGATTCAAAATGTCAATTGGATCGTGCCTCATGTTGAATAACCACTTTTTAAACCCTCACAGTGACCAAAATTGCCATTTTTACGGAGTTTTGATTACTCAAAAGCTTCAATTTTGACCCCTTTCAGGCACAGAAATGACTTTAAACACACTTATTTTAGTTGACAAAGTCATAATTCACATCCAACAGTCATTTACAGTCAAAAGATTAAATGTTAAAATTTCATCCATATTGACCATTTTGGGATCGTTCGACATGTCCGGAGTCATCGTTTTTCATCCGAAAATTGATTTTTTGGACTGTACCAAAAATGATTCAAAATGTCAATTGGATCGTGCCTCATGTTGAATAACCACTTTTTAAACCCTCACAGTGACCAAAATTGCCAATTTTACAGAGTTTTGCTTACACAAAAGCTTCAATTTTGACCCGTTTCAGGCACAGAAATGACTTTAAACACACTTATTTTAGTTGACAAAGTCATTATTCACATCCAACAGTCATTTAGAGTCAAAAGATTAAATGTTAAAATTTCATCCATATTGACCATTTTGGGATCGTTCGACATGTCCGGAGTCATCGTTTTTCATCCGAAAATTGATTTTTTGGACTGTACCAAAAATGATTCAAAATGTCAATTGGATCGTGCCTCATGTTGAATAACCACTTTTTAAACCCTCACAGTGACCAAAATTGCCATTTTTACAGAGTTTTGCTTACTCAAAAGCTTCAATTTTGACCCATTTCAGGCACAGAAATGACTTTAAACACACTTATTTTAGTTGACAAAGTCATAATTCACATCCAACAGTCATTTACAGTCAAAAGATTAAATGTTAAAATTTCATCCATATTGACCATTTTGGGATCGTTCGACATGTCCGGAGTCATCGTTTTTCATCCGAAAATTGATTTTTTGGACTGTACCAAAAATGATTCAAAATGTCAATTGGATCATGCCTCATGTTGAATAACCACTTTTTAAACCCTCACAGTGACCAAAATTGCCAATTTTACACAGTTTTGCTTACTCAAAAGCTTCAATTTTGACCCATTTCAGGCACAGAAATGACTTTAAACACACTTATTTTAGTTGACAAAGCCATATTTCACATCCAACAGTCATTTAGAGTCAAAAGATTAAATGTTAAAATTTCATCATTATAGACCATTTTGGGAACGTTCGACAGGTCGGGAGTCATCGTTTTTCGTCTGAAAATTGATTTTTTGGACTGTACCAAAAATGATTCAAAATGTTAATTGGATCGTGCCTCATGTTGAATAACCACTTTTTAAACCCTCAGAGTGACCAAAATTGGCATTTTTACAGAGTTTTGATTACTCAAAAGCTTCAATTTTTACCCCTTTGAGGCACAGAAATGACTTTAAACACACTTATTTTAGTTGACAAAGTCATAATTCACATCCAACAGTCATTTACAGTCAAAAGATTAAATGTTAAAATTTCATCCATATTGACCATTTTGGGATCGTTCGACATGTCCGGAGTCATCGTTTTTCATCCGAAAAATGATTTTTTGGACTGTACCAAAAATGATTCAAAATGTCAATTGGATCGTGCCTCATGTTGAATAACCACTTTTTAAACCCTCACAGTGACCAAAATTGCCATTTTTACAGAGTTTTGCTTACTTAAAAGCTTCAATTCTGACCCATTTCAGGCACAGAAATGACTTTAAACACACTTATTTTAGTTGACAAAGTCATAATTCACATCCAACAGTCATTTACAGTCAAAAGATTAAATGTTAAAATTTCATCCATATTGACCATTTTGGGATCGTTCGACATGTCCGGAGTCATCGTTTTTCATCCGAAAATTGATTTTTTGGACTGTACCAAAAATGATTCAAAATGTCAATTGGATCGTGCCTCATGTTGAATAACCACTTTTTAAACCCTCAGAGTGACCAAAATTGCCATTTTTACAGAGTTTTGATTACTCAAAAGCTTCAATTTTGACCCATTTCAGGCACAGAAATGACTTTAAACACACTTATTTTAGTTGACAAAGTCATAATTCACATCCAACAGTCATTTACAGTCAAAATAATTAAATGTTAAAATTTCATCCATATTGACCATTTTGGGATCGTTCGACATGTCCGGAGTCATCGTTTTTCATCCGAAAATTGATTTTTTGGACTGTACCAAAAATGATTCAAAATGTCAATTGGATCGTGCCTCATTTTGAATAACCACTTTTTAAACCCTCACAGTGACCAAAATTGCCAATTTTACAGAGTTTTGCTTACACAAAAGCTTCAATTTTGACCCGTTTCAGGCACAGAAATGACTTTAAACACACTTATTTTAGTTGACAAAGTCATTATTCACATCCAACAGTCATTTAGAGTCAAAAGATTAAATGTTAAAATTTCATCCATATTGACCATTTTGGGATCGTTCGACATGTCCGGAGTCATCGTTTTTCATCCGAAAATTGATTTTTTGGACTGTACCAAAAATGATTCAAAATGTCAATTGGATCGTGCCTCATGTTGAATAACCACTTTTTAAACCCTCACAGTGACCAAAATTGCCATTTTTACAGAGTTTTGCTTACTCAAAAGCTTCAATTTTGACCCATTTCAGGCACAGAAATGACTTTAAACACACTTATTTTAGTTGACAAAGTCATAATTCACATCCAACAGTCATTTACAGTCAAAAGATTAAATGTTAAAATTTCATCCATATTGACCATTTTGGGATCGTTCGACATGTCCGGAGTCATCGTTTTTCATCCGAAAATTGATTTTTTGGACTGTACCAAAAATGATTCAAAATGTCAATTGGATCATGCCTCATGTTGAATAACCACTTTTTAAACCCTCACAGTGACCAAAATTGCCAATTTTACACAGTTTTGCTTACTCAAAAGCTTCAATTTTGACCCATTTCAGGCACAGAAATGACTTTAAACACACTTATTTTAGTTGACAAAGCCATATTTCACATCCAACAGTCATTTAGAGTCAAAAGATTAAATGTTAAAATTTCATCATTATAGACCATTTTGGGAACGTTCGACAGGTCGGGAGTCATCGTTTTTCGTCTGAAAATTGATTTTTTGGACTGTACCAAAAATGATTCAAAATGTTAATTGGATCGTGCCTCATGTTGAATAACCACTTTTTAAACCCTCAGAGTGACCAAAATTGGCATTTTTACAGAGTTTTGATTACTCAAAAGCTTCAATTTTTACCCCTTTGAGGCACAGAAATGACTTTAAACACACTTATTTTAGTTGACAAAGTCATAATTCACATCCAACAGTCATTTACAGTCAAAAGATTAAATGTTAAAATTTCATCCATATTGACCATTTTGGGATCGTTCGACATGTCCGGAGTCATCGTTTTTCATCCGAAAAATGATTTTTTGGACTGTACCAAAAATGATTCAAAATGTCAATTGGATCGTGCCTCATGTTGAATAACCACTTTTTAAACCCTCACAGTGACCAAAATTGCCATTTTTACAGAGTTTTGCTTACTTAAAAGCTTCAATTCTGACCCATTTCAGGCACAGAAATGACTTTAAACACACTTATTTTAGTTGACAAAGTCATAATTCACATCCAACAGTCATTTACAGTCAAAAGATTAAATGTTAAAATTTCATCCATATTGACCATTTTGGGATCGTTCGACATGTCCGGAGTCATCGTTTTTCATCCGAAAATTGATTTTTTGAACTGTACCAAAAATGTTTCAAAATGTCAATTGGATCGTGCCTCATGTTGAATAACCACTTTTTAAACCCTCACAGTGACCAAAATTGCCAATTTTACACAGTTTTACTTACTCAAAAGCTTCAATTTTGACCCATTTCAGGCACAGAAATGACTTTAAACACACTTATTTTAGTTGACAAAGCCATAATCACACATCCAACAGTCATTTAGAGTCAAAAGATTAAATGTTAAAATTTCATCATTATAGACCATTTTGGGAACGTTCGACAGGTCCGGAGTCATCGTTTTTCGTCTGAAAATTGATTTTTTGGACTGTACCAAAAATGATTCAAAATGTCAATTGGATCGTGCCTCATGTTGAATAACCACTTTTTAAACCCTCAGAGTGACCAAAATTGCCATTTTTACAGAGTTTTGATTACTCAAAAGCTTCAATTTTTACCCCTTTGAGGCACAGAAATGACTTTAAACACACTTATTTTAGTTGACAAAGTCATAATTCACATCCAACAGTCATTTACAGTCAAAAGATTAAATGTTAAAATTTCATCCATATTGACCATTTTGGGATCGTTCGACATGTCCGGAGTCATCGTTTTTCATCCGAAAATTGTTTGTTTGGACTGTACCAAAAATGATTCAAAATGTCAATTGGATCGTGCCTCATGTTGAATAACCACTTTTTAAACCCTCACAGTGACCAAAATTGCCATTTTTACAGAGTTTTGATTACTCAAAAGCTTCAATTTTGACCCATTTCAGGCACAGAAATGACTTTAAACACACTTATTTTAGTTGACAAAGTCATAATTCACATCCAACAGTCATTTACAGTCAAAAGATTAAATGTTAAAATTTCATCCATATTGACCATTTTGGGATCGTTCGACATGTCCGGAGTCATCGTTTTTCATCCGAAAATTGATTTTTTTGGACTGTACCAAAAATGATTCAAAATGTCAATTGAATCGTGCCTCATTTTGAATAACCACTTTTTAAACCCTCACAGTGACCAAAATTGCCAATTTTACAGAGTTTTGCTTACACAAAAGCTTCAATTTTGACCCGTTTCAGGCACAGAAATGACTTTAAACACACTTATTTTAGTTGACAAAGTCATTATTCACATCCAACAGTCATTTAGAGTCAAAAGATTAAATGTTAAAATTTCATCCATATTGACCATTTTGGGATCGTTCGACATGTCCGGAGTCATCGTTTTTCATCCGAAAATTGATTTTTTGGACTGTACCAAAAATGATTCAAAATGTCAATTGGATCGTGCCTCATGTTGAATAACCACTTTTTAAACCCTCACAGTGACCAAAATTGCCATTTTTACAGAGTTTTGATTACTCAAAAGCTTCAATTTTGACCCATTTCAGGCACAGAAATGACTTTAAACACACGTATTTTAGTTGACAAAGTCATAATTCACATCCAACAGTCATTTACAGTCAAAAGATTAAATGTCAAAATTTCATCCATATTGACCATTTTGGGATCGTTCGACATGTCCGGAGTCATCGTTTTTCATCCGAAAATTGATTTTTTTGGACTGTACCAAAAATGATTCAAAATGTCAATTGAATCATGCCTCATTTTGAATAACCACTTTTTAAACCCTCACAGTGACCAAAATTGCCAATTTTACAGAGTTTTGCTTACACAAAAGCTTCAATTTTGACCCGTTTCAGGCACAGAAATGACTTTAAACACACTTATTTTAGTTGACAAAGTCATTATTCACATCCAACAGTCATTTAGAGTCAAAAGATTAAATGTTAAAATTTCATCCATATTGACCATTTTGGGATCGTTCGACATGTCCGGAGTCATCGTTTTTCATCCGAAAATTGATTTTTTGGACTGTACCAAAAATGATTCAAAATGTCAATTGGATCGTGCCTCATGTTGAATAACCACTTTTTAAACCCTCACAGTGACCAAAATTGCCATTTTTACAGAGTTTTGATTACTCAAAAGCTTCAATTTTGACCCATTTCAGGCACAGAAATGACTTTAAACACACTTATTTTAGTTGACAAAGTCATAATTCACATCCAACAGTCATTTACAGTCAAAATAATTAAATGTTAAAATTTCATCCATATTGACCATTTTGGGATCGTTCGACATGTCCGGAGTCATCGTTTTTCATCCGAAAATTGATTTTTTGGACTGTACCAAAAATGATTCAAAATGTCAATTGGATCGTGCCTCATTTTGAATAACCACTTTTTAAACCCTCACAGTGACCAAAATTGCCAATTTTACAGAGTTTTGCTTACACAAAAGCTTCAATTTTGACCCGTTTCAGGCACAGAAATGACTTTAAACACACTTATTTTAGTTGACAAAGTCATTATTCACATCCAACAGTCATTTAGAGTCAAAAGATTAAATGTTAAAATTTCATCCATATTGACCATTTTGGGATCGTTCGACATGTCCGGAGTCATCGTTTTTCATCCGAAAATTGATTTTTTGGACTGTACCAAAAATGATTCAAAATGTCAATTGGATCATGCCTCATGTTGAATAACCACGTTTTAAACCCTCACAGTGACCAAAATTGCCATTTTTACAGAGTTTTGATTACTCAAAAGCTTCACTTTTGACCCCTTTGAGGCACAGAAATGACTTTAAACACACTTATTTTAGTTGACAAAGTCATAATTCACATCCAACAGTCATTTACAGTCAAAAGATTAAATGTTAAAATTTCATCCATATTGACCATTTTGGGATCGTTCTACATGTCCGGAGTCATCGTTTTATATCCGAAAATTGATTTTTTGAACTGTACCAAAAATGATTCAAAATGTCAATTGGATCGTGCCTCATGTTGAATAACCACTTTTTAAACCCTCACAGTGACCAAAATTGCCAATTTTACACAGTTTTGCTTACTCAAAAGCTTCAATTTTGACCCATTTCAGGCACAGAAATGACTTTAAACACACTTATTTTAGTTGACAAAGCCATAATTCACATCCAACAGTCATTTAGAGTCAAAAGATTAAAT
The DNA here is from genome assembly GCF_964263255.1 of Lissotriton vulgaris. NCBI lineage: Eukaryota > Metazoa > Chordata > Amphibia > Caudata > Salamandridae > Lissotriton > Lissotriton vulgaris. Next base: position 445,803 of record NW_028252051.1, on the reverse strand, counting down.
GTTAACATTTCATCATTATAGACCATTTTGGGAACGTTCGACAGGTCCGAAGTCATCGTTTTTCGTCTAAAAATTGATTTTTTTGGACTGTACCAAAAATGATTCAAAATGTCAATTGGATCGTGCCTCATGTTGAATAACCACTTTTTAAACCCTCAGAGTGACCAAAATTGCCATTTTTACAGAGTTTTGATTACTCAAAAGCTTCAATTTTTACCCCTTTGAGGCACAGAAATGACTTTAAACACACTTATTTTAGTTGACAAAGTCATAATTCACATCCAACAGTCATTTACTGTCAAAAGATTAAATGTTAAAATTTCATCCATATTGACCATTTTGGGATCGTTCGACATGTCCGGAGTCATCGTTTTTCATCCGAAAATTGATTTTTTGGACTGTACCAAAAATGATTCAAAATGTCAATTGGATCGTGCCTCATGTTGAATAACCACTTTTTAAACCCTCACAGTGACCAAAATAGCCATTTTTACAGAGTTTTGATTACTCAAAAGCTTCAATTTTGACCCATTTCAGGCACAGAAATGACTTTAAACACACTTATTTTAGTTGACAAAGTCATAATTCACATCCAACAGTCATTTACAGTCAAAAGATTAAATGTTAAAATTTCATCCATATTGACCATTTTGGGATCGTTCGACATGTCCGGAGTCATCGTTTTTCATCCGAAAATTGATTTTTTGGACTGTACCAAAAATGATTCAAAATGTCAATTGGATCGTGCCTCATTTTGAATAACCACTTTTTAAACCCTCACAGTGACCAAAATTGCCAATTTTACAGAGTTTTGCTTACACAAAAGCTTCAATTTTGACCCGTTTCAGGCACAGAAATGACTTTAAACACACTTATTTTAGTTGACAAAGTCATTATTCACATCCAACAGTCATTTAGAGTCGAAAGATTAAATGTTAACATTTCATCCATATTGACCATTTTGGGATCGTTCGACATGTCCGGAGTCATCGTTTTTCATCCGAAAATTGATTTTTTGAACTGTACCAAAAATGATTCAAAATGTCAATTGGATCGTGCCTCATGTTGAATAACCACTTTTTAAACCCTCACAGTGACCAAAATTGCCATTTTTACGGAGTTTTGATTACTCAAAAGCTTCAATTTTGACCCCTTTCAGGCACAGAAATGACTTTAAACACACTTATTTTAGTTGACAAAGTCATAATTCACATCCAACAGTCATTTACAGTCAAAAGATTAAATGTTAAAATTTCATCCATATTGACCATTTTGGGATCGTTCGACATGTCCGGAGTCATCGTTTTTCATCCGAAAATTGATTTTTTGGACTGTACCAAAAATGATTCAAAATGTCAATTGGATCGTGCCTCATGTTGAATAACCACTTTTTAAACCCTCACAGTGACCAAAATTGCCAATTTTACAGAGTTTTGCTTACACAAAAGCTTCAATTTTGACCCGTTTCAGGCACAGAAATGACTTTAAACACACTTATTTTAGTTGACAAAGTCATTATTCACATCCAACAGTCATTTAGAGTCAAAAGATTAAATGTTAAAATTTCATCCATATTGACCATTTTGGGATCGTTCGACATGTCCGGAGTCATCGTTTTTCATCCGAAAATTGATTTTTTGGACTGTACCAAAAATGATTCAAAATGTCAATTGGATCGTGCCTCATGTTGAATAACCACTTTTTAAACCCTCAGAGTGACCAAAATTGGCATTTTTACAGAGTTTTGATTACTCAAAAGCTTCAATTTTTACCCCTTTGAGGCACAGAAATGACTTTAAACACACTTATTTTAGTTGACAAAGTCATAATTCACATCCAACAGTCATTTACAGTCAAAAGATTAAATGTTAAAATTTCATCCATATTGACCATTTTGGGATCGTTCGACATGTCCGGAGTCATCGTTTTTCATCCAAAAATTGATTTTTTGGACTGTACCAAAAATGATTCAAAATGTCAATTGGATCGTGCCTCATGTTGAATAACCACTTTTTAAACCCTCACAGTGACCAAAAGTGCCATTTTTACAGAGTTTTGCTTACACAAAAGCTTCAATTTTGACCCGTTTCAGGCACAGAAATGACTTTAAACACACTTATTTTAGTTGACAAAGTCATTATTCACATCCAACAGTCATTTAGAGTCAAAAGATTAAATGTTAAAATTTCATCCATATTGACCATTTTGGGATCGTTCGACATGTCCGGAGTCATCGTTTTTCATCCGAAAATTGATTTTTTGGACTGTACCAAAAATGATTCAAAATGTCAATTGGATCGTGCCTCATGTTGAATAACCACTTTTTAAACCCTCACAGTGACCAAAATTGCCATTTTTACAGAGTTTTGCTTACTCAAAAGCTTCAATTTTGACCCATTTCAGGCACAGAAATGACTTTAAACACACTTATTTTAGTTGACAAAGTCATAATTCACATCCAACAGTCATTTACAGTCAAAAGATTAAATGTTAAAATTTCATCCATATTGACCATTTTGGGATCGTTCGACATGTCCGGAGTCATCGTTTTTCATCCGAAAATTGATTTTTTGGACTGTACCAAAAATGATTCAAAATGTCAATTGGATCATGCCTCATGTTGAATAACCACTTTTTAAACCCTCACAGTGACCAAAATTGCCAATTTTACACAGTTTTGCTTACTCAAAAGCTTCAATTTTGACCCATTTCAGGCACAGAAATGACTTTAAACACACTTATTTTAGTTGACAAAGCCATAATTCACATCCAACAGTCATTTAGAGTCAAAAGATTAAATGTTAAAATTTCATCATTATAGACCATTTTGGGAACGTTCGACAGGTCGGGAGTCATCGTTTTTCGTCTGAAAATTGATTTTTTGGACTGTACCAAAAATGATTCAAAATGTTAATTGGATCGTGCCTCATGTTGAATAACCACTTTTTAAACCCTCAGAGTGACCAAAATTGGCATTTTTACAGAGTTTTGATTACTCAAAAGCTTCAATTTTTACCCCTTTGAGGCACAGAAATGACTTTAAACACACTTATTTTAGTTGACAAAGTCATAATTCACATCCAACAGTCATTTACAGTCAAAAGATTAAATGTTAAAATTTCATCCATATTGACCATTTTGGGATCGTTCGACATGTCCGGAGTCATCGTTTTTCATCCAAAAATTGATTTTTTGGACTGTACCAAAAATGATTCAAAATGTCAATTGGATCGTGCCTCATGTTGAATAACCACTTTTTAAACCCTCACAGTGACCAAAAGTGCCATTTTTACAGAGTTTTGCTTACTCAAAAGCTTCAATTTTGACCCATTTCAGGCACAGAAATGACTTTAAACACACTTATTTTAGTTGACAAAGTCATAATTCACATCCAACAGTCATTTACAGTCAAAAGATTAAATGTTAAAATTTCATCCATATTGACCATTTTGGGATCGTTCGACATGTCCGGAGTCATCGTTTTTCATCCGAAAAATGATTTTTTGGACTGTACCAAAAATGATTCAAAATGTCAATTGGATCGTGCCTCATGTTGAATAACCACTTTTTAAACCCTCACAGTGACCAAAATTGCCATTTTTACAGAGTTTTGCTTACTTAAAAGCTTCAATTTTGACCCATTTCAGGCACAGAAATGACTTTAAACACACTTATTTTAGTTGACAAAGTCATAATTCACATCCAACAGTCATTTACAGTCAAAAGATTAAATGTTAAAATTTCATCCATATTGACCATTTTGGGATCGTTCGACATGTCCGGAGTCATCGTTTTTCATCCGAAAATTGATTTTTTGAACTGTACCAAAAATGTTTCAAAATGTCAATTGGATCGTGCCTCATGTTGAATAACCACTTTTTAAACCCTCACAGTGACCAAAATTGCCAATTTTACACAGTTTTACTTACTCAAAAGCTTCAATTTTGACCCATTTCAGGCACAGAAATGACTTTAAACACACTTATTTTAGTTGACAAAGCCATAATCACACATCCAACAGTCATTTAGAGTCAAAAGATTAAATGTTAAAATTTCATCATTATAGACCATTTTGGGAACGTTCGACAGGTCCGGAGTCATCGTTTTTCGTCTGAAAATTGATTTTTTGGACTGTACCAAAAATGATTCAAAATGTCAATTGGATCGTGCCTCATGTTGAATAACCACTTTTTAAACCCTCAGAGTGACCAAAATTGCCATTTTTACAGAGTTTTGATTACTCAAAAGCTTCAATTTTTACCCCTTTGAGGCACAGAAATGACTTTAAACACACTTATTTTAGTTGACAAAGTCATAATTCACATCCAACAGTCATTTACAGTCAAAAGATTAAATGTTAAAATTTCATCCATATTGACCATTTTGGGATCGTTCGACATGTCCGGAGTCATCGTTTTTCATCCGAAAATTGTTTGTTTGGACTGTACCAAAAATGATTCAAAATGTCAATTGGATCGTGCCTCATGTTGAATAACCACTTTTTAAACCCTCACAGTGACCAAAATTGCCATTTTTACAGAGTTTTGATTACTCAAAAGCTTCAATTTTGACCCATTTCAGGCACAGAAATGACTTTAAACACACTTATTTTAGTTGACAAAGTCATAATTCACATCCAACAGTCATTTACATTCAAAAGATTAAATGTTAAAATTTCATCCATATTGACCATTTTGGGATCGTTCGACATGTCCGGAGTCATCGTTTTTCATCCGAAAATTGATTTTTTGGACTGTACCAAAAATGATTCAAAATGTCAATTGGATCGTGCCTCATGTTGAATAACCACTTTTTAAACCCTCACAGTGACCAAAATTGCCATTTTTACAGAGTTTTGCTTACTCAAAAGCTTCAATTTTGACCCATTTCAGGCACAGAAATGACTTTAAACACACTTATTTTAGTTGACAAAGTCATAATTCACATCCAACAGTCATTTACAGTCAAAAGATTAAATGTTAAAATTTCATCCATATTGACCATTTTGGGATCGTTCGACATGTCCGGAGTCATCGTTTTTCATCCGAAAATTGATTTTTTGGACTGTACCAAAAATGATTCAAAATGTCAATTGGATCATGCCTCATGTTGAATAACCACTTTTTAAACCCTCACAGTGACCAAAATTGCCATTTTTACAGAGTTTTGATTACTCAAAAGCTTCAATTTTTACCCCTTTGAGGCACAGAAATGACTTTAAACACACTTATTTTAGTTGACAAAGTCATAATTCACATCCAACAGTCATTTACAGTCAAAAGATTAAATGTTAAAATTTCATCCATATTGACCATTTTGGGATTGTTCTACATGTCCGGAGTCATCGTTTTATATCCGAAAATTGATGTTTTTGAACTGTACCAAAAATGATTCAAAATGTCAATTGGATCGTGCCTCATGTTGAATAACCACTTTTTAAACCCTCACAGTGACCAAAATTGCCAATTTTACACAGTTTTGCTTACTCAAAAGCTTCAATTTTGACCCATTTCAGGCACAGAAACGACTTTAAACACACTTATTTTAGTTGACAAAGCCATAATTCACATCCAACAGTCATTTAGAGTCAAAAGATTAAATGTTAACATTTCATCATTATAGACCATTTTGGGAACGTTCGACAGGTCCGAAGTCATCGTTTTTCGTCTAAAAATTGATTTTTTTGGACTGTACCAAAAATGATTCAAAATGTCAATTGGATCGTGCCTCATGTTGAATAACCACTTTTTAAACCCTCACAGTGACCAAAATTGCCATTTTTACAGAGTTTTGATTACTCAAAAGCTTCAATTTTGACCCATTTCAGGCACAGAAATGACTTTAAACACACTTATTTTAGTTGACAAAGTCATAATTCACATCCAACAGTCATTTACAGTCAAAAGATTAAATGTTAAAATTTCATCCATATTGACCATTTTGGGATCGTGCGACATGTCCGGAGTCATCGATTTTCATCCGAAAATTGATTTTTTGGACTGTACCAAAAATGATTCAAAATGTCAATTGGATCGTGCCTCATGTTGAATAACCACTTTTTAAACCCTCACAGTGACCAAAATTGCCATTTTTACAGAGTTTTGCTTACTCAAAAGCTTCAATTTTGACCCATTTCAGGCACAGAAATGACTTTAAACACACTTATTTTAGTTGACAAAGTCATAATTCACATCCAACAGTCATTTACATTCAAAAGATTAAATGTTAAAATTTCATCCATATTGACCATTTTGGGATTGTTCTACATGTCCGGAGTCATCGTTTTATATCCGAAAATTGATGTTTTTGAACTGTACCAAAAATGATTCAAAATGTCAATTGGATCGTGCCTCATGTTGAATAACCACTTTTTAAACCCTCACAGTGACCAAAATTGCCAATTTTACACAGTTTTGCTTACTCAAAAGCTTCAATTTTGACCCATTTCAGGCACAGAAACGACTTTAAACACACTTATTTTAGTTGACAAAGCCATAATTCACATCCAACAGTCATTTAGAGTCAAAAGATTAAATGTTAACATTTCATCATTATAGACCATTTTGGGAACGTTCGACAGGTCCGAAGTCATCGTTTTTCGTCTAAAAATTGATTTTTTTGGACTGTACCAAAAATGATTCAAAATGTCAATTGGATCGTGCCTCATGTTGAATAACCACTTTTTAAACCCTCACAGTGACCAAAATTGCCATTTTTACAGAGTTTTGATTACTCAAAAGCTTCAATTTTTACCCCTTTGAGGCACAGAAATGACTTTAAACACACTTATTTTAGTTGACAAAGTCATAATTCACATCCAACAGTCATTTACAGTCAAAAGATTAAATGTTAAAATTTCATCCATATTGACCATTTTGGGATTGTTCTACATGTCCGGAGTCATCGTTTTATATCCGAAAATTGATGTTTTTGAACTGTACCAAAAATGATTCAAAATGTCAATTGGATCGTGCCTCATGTTGAATAACCACTTTTTAAACCCTCACAGTGACCAAAATTGCCAATTTTACACAGTTTTGCTTACTCAAAAGCTTCAATTTTGACCCATTTCAGGCACAGAAACGACTTTAAACACACTTATTTTAGTTGACAAAGCCATAATTCACATCCAACAGTCATTTAGAGTCAAAAGATTAAATGTTAACATTTCATCATTATAGACCATTTTGGGAACGTTCGACAGGTCCGAAGTCATCGTTTTTCGTCTAAAAATTGATTTTTTTGGACTGTACCAAAAATGATTCAAAATGTCAATTGGATCGTGCCTCATGTTGAATAACCACTTTTTAAACCCTCACAGTGACCAAAATTGCCATTTTTACAGAGTTTTGATTACTCAAAAGCTTCAATTTTGACCCATTTCAGGCACAGAAATGACTTTAAACACACTTATTTTAGTTGACAAAGTCATAATTCACATCCAACAGTCATTTACAGTCAAAAGATTAAATGTTAAAATTTCATCCATATTGACCATTTTGGGATCGTGCGACATGTCCGGAGTCATCGATTTTCATCCGAAAATTGATTTTTTGGACTGTACCAAAAATGATTCAAAATGTCAATTGGATCGTGCCTCATGTTGAATAACCACTTTTTAAACCCTCACAGTGACCAAAATTGCCATTTTTACAGAGTTTTGCTTACTCAAAAGCTTCAATTTTGACCCATTTCAGGCACAGAAATGACTTTAAACACACTTATTTTAGTTGACAAAGTCATAATTCACATCCAACAGTCATTTACATTCAAAAGATTAAATGTTAAAATTTCATCCATATTGACCATTTTGGGATCGTTCGACATGTCCGGAGTCATCGTTTTTCATCCGAAAATTGATTTTTTGGACTGTACCAAAAATGATTCAAAATGTCAATTGGATCATGCCTCATGTTGAATAACCACGTTTTAAACCCTCACAGTGACCAAAATTGCCATTTTTACAGAGTTTTGATTACTCAAAAGCTTCACTTTTGACCCCTTTGAGGCACAGAAATGACTTTAAACACACTTATTTTAGTTGACAAAGTCATAATTCACATCCAACAGTCATTTACAGTCAAAAGATTAAATGTTAAAATTTCATCCATATTGACCATTTTGGGATCGTTCTACATGTCCGGAGTCATCGTTTTATATCCGAAAATTGATTTTTTGAACTGTACCAAAAATGATTCAAAATGTCAATTGGATCGTGCCTCATGTTGAATAACCACTTTTTAAACCCTCACAGTGACCAAAATTGCCAATTTTACACAGTTTTGCTTACTCAAAAGCTTCAATTTTGACCCATTTCAGGCACAGAAATGACTTTAAACACACTTATTTTAGTTGACAAAGCCATAATTCACATCCAACAGTCATTTAGAGTCAAAAGATTAAATGTTAACATTTCATCATTATAGACCATTTTGGGAACGTTCGACAGGTCCGAAGTCATCGTTTTTCGTCTAAAAATTGATTTTTTTGGACTGTACCAAAAATGATTCAAAATGTCAATTGGATCGTGCCTCATGTTGAATAACCACTTTTTAAACCCTCAGAGTGACCAAAATTGCCATTTTTACAGAGTTTTGATTACTCAAAAGCTTCAATTTTTACCCCTTTGAGGCACAGAAATGACTTTAAACACACTTATTTTAGTTGACAAAGTCATAATTCACATCCAACAGTCATTTACTGTCAAAAGATTAAATGTTAAAATTTCATCCATATTGACCATTTTGGGATCGTTCGACATGTCCGGAGTCATCGTTTTTCATCCGAAAATTGATTTTTTGGACTGTACCAAAAATGATTCAAAATGTCAATTGGATCGTGCCTCATGTTGAATAACCACTTTTTAAACCCTCACAGTGACCAAAATAGCCATTTTTACAGAGTTTTGATTACTCAAAAGCTTCAATTTTGACCCATTTCAGGCACAGAAATGACTTTAAACACACTTATTTTAGTTGACAAAGTCATAATTCACATCCAACAGTCATTTACAGTCAAAAGATTAAATGTTAAAATTTCATCCATATTGACCATTTTGGGATCGTTCGACATGTCCGGAGTCATCGTTTTTCATCCGAAAATTGATTTTTTGGACTGTACCAAAAATGATTCAAAATGTCAATTGGATCGTGCCTCATTTTGAATAACCACTTTTTAAACCCTCACAGTGACCAAAATTGCCAATTTTACAGAGTTTTGCTTACACAAAAGCTTCAATTTTGACCCGTTTCAGGCACAGAAATGACTTTAAACACACTTATTTTAGTTGACAAAGTCATTATTCACATCCAACAGTCATTTAGAGTCGAAAGATTAAATGTTAACATTTCATCCATATTGACCATTTTGGGATCGTTCGACATGTCCGGAGTCATCGTTTTTCATCCGAAAATTGATTTTTTGAACTGTACCAAAAATGATTCAAAATGTCAATTGGATCGTGCCTCATGTTGAATAACCACTTTTTAAACCCTCACAGTGACCAAAATTGCCATTTTTACGGAGTTTTGATTACTCAAAAGCTTCAATTTTGACCCCTTTCAGGCACAGAAATGACTTTAAACACACTTATTTTAGTTGACAAAGTCATAATTCACATCCAACAGTCATTTACAGTCAAAAGATTAAATGTTAAAATTTCATCCATATTGACCATTTTGGGATCGTTCGACATGTCCGGAGTCATCGTTTTTCATCCGAAAATTGATTTTTTGGACTGTACCAAAAATGATTCAAAATGTCAATTGGATCGTGCCTCATGTTGAATAACCACTTTTTAAACCCTCACAGTGACCAAAATTGCCATTTTTACAGAGTTTTGCTTACTCAAAAGCTTCAATTTTGACCCATTTCAGGCACAGAAATGACTTTAAACACACTTATTTTAGTTGACAAAGTCATAATTCACATCCAACAGTCATTTACAGTCAAAAGATTAAATGTTAAAATTTCATTCATATTGACCATTTTGGGATCGTTCGACATGTCCGGAGTCATCGTTTTTCATCCGAAAATTGATTTTTTGGACTGTACCAAAAATGATTCAAAATGTCAATTGGATCGTGCCTCATGTTGAATAACCACTTTTTAAACCCTCACAGTGACCAAAATTGCCATTTTTACAGAGTTTTGCTTACTCAAAAGCTTCAATTTTGACCCATTTCAGGCACAGAAATGACTTTAAACACACTTATTTTAGTTGACAAAGTCATAATTCACATCCAACAGTCATTTACAGTCAAAAGATTAAATGTTAAAATTTCATCCATATTGACCATTTTGGGATCGTTCGACATGTCCGGAGTCATCGTTTTTCATCCGAAAATTGATTTTTTGGACTGTACCAAAAATGATTCAAAATGTCAATTGGATCATGCCTCATGTTGAATAACCACTTTTTAAACCCTCACAGTGACCAAAATTGCCATTTTTACAGAGTTTTGATTACTCAAAAGCTTCAATTTTTACCCCTTTGAGGCACAGAAATGACTTTAAACACACTTATTTTAGTTGATAAAGTCATAATTCACATCCAACAGTCATTTACAGTCAAAAGATTAAATGTTAAAATTTCATCCATATTGACCATTTTGGGATCGTTCGACATGTCCGGAGTCATCGTTTTTCATCCGAAAATTGATTTTTTGGACTGTACCAAAAATGATTCAAAATGTCAATTGGATCGTGCCTCATGTTGAATAACCACTTTTTAAACCCTCAGAGTGACCAAAATTGCCATTTTTACAGAGTTTTGATTACTCAAAAGCTTCAATTTTGACCCATTTCAGGCACAGAAATGACTTTAAACACACTTATTTTAGTTGACAAAGTCATAATTCACATCCAACAGTCATTTACAGTCAAAATAATTAAATGTTAAAATTTCATCCATATTGACCATTTTGGGATCGTTCGACATGTCCGGAGTCATCGTTTTTCATCCGAAAATTGATTTTTTGGACTGTACCAAAAATGATTCAAAATGTCAATTGGATCGTGCCTCATTTTGAATAACCACTTTTTAAACCCTCACAGTGACCAAAATTGCCAATTTTACAGAGTTTTGCTTACACAAAAGCTTCAATTTTGACCCGTTTCAGGCACAGAAATGACTTTAAACACACTTATTTTAGTTGACAAAGTCATTATTCACATCCAACAGTCATTTAGAGTCAAAAGATTAAATGTTAAAATTTCATCCATATTGACCATTTTGGGATCGTTCGACATGTCCGGAGTCATCGTTTTTCATCCGAAAATTGATTTTTTGGACTGTACCAAAAATGATTCAAAATGTCAATTGGATCGTGCCTCATGTTGAATAACCACTTTTTAAACCCTCACAGTGACCAAAATTGCCATTTTTACAGAGTTTTGCTTACTCAAAAGCTTCAATTTTGACCCATTTCAGGCACAGAAATGACTTTAAACACACTTATTTTAGTTGACAAAGTCATAATTCACATCCAACAGTCATTTACAGTCAAAAGATTAAATGTTAAAATTTCATCCATATTGACCATTTTGGGATCGTTCGACATGTCCGGAGTCATCGTTTTTCATCCGAAAATTGATTTTTTGGACTGTACCAAAAATGATTCAAAATGTCAATTGGATCATGCCTCATGTTGAATAACCACTTTTTAAACCCTCACAGTGACCAAAATTGCCAATTTTACACAGTTTTGCTTACTCAAAAGCTTCAATTTTGACCCATTTCAGGCACAGAAATGACTTTAAACACACTTATTTTAGTTGACAAAGCCATATTTCACATCCAACAGTCATTTAGAGTCAAAAGATTAAATGTTAAAATTTCATCATTATAGACCATTTTGGGAACGTTCGACAGGTCGGGAGTCATCGTTTTTCGTCTGAAAATTGATTTTTTGGACTGTACCAAAAATGATTCAAAATGTTAATTGGATCGTGCCTCATGTTGAATAACCACTTTTTAAACCCTCAGAGTGACCAAAATTGGCATTTTTACAGAGTTTTGATTACTCAAAAGCTTCAATTTTTACCCCTTTGAGGCACAGAAATGACTTTAAACACACTTATTTTAGTTGACAAAGTCATAATTCACATCCAACAGTCATTTACAGTCAAAAGATTAAATGTTAAAATTTCATCCATATTGACCATTTTGGGATCGTTCGACATGTCCGGAGTCATCGTTTTTCATCCGAAAAATGATTTTTTGGACTGTACCAAAAATGATTCAAAATGTCAATTGGATCGTGCCTCATGTTGAATAACCACTTTTTAAACCCTCACAGTGACCAAAATTGCCATTTTTACAGAGTTTTGCTTACTTAAAAGCTTCAATTCTGACCCATTTCAGGCACAGAAATGACTTTAAACACACTTATTTTAGTTGACAAAGTCATAATTCACATCCAACAGTCATTTACAGTCAAAAGATTAAATGTTAAAATTTCATCCATATTGACCATTTTGGGATCGTTCGACATGTCCGGAGTCATCGTTTTTCATCCGAAAATTGATTTTTTGAACTGTACCAAAAATGTTTCAAAATGTCAATTGGATCGTGCCTCATGTTGAATAACCACTTTTTAAACCCTCACAGTGACCAAAATTGCCAATTTTACACAGTTTTACTTACTCAAAAGCTTCAATTTTGACCCATTTCAGGCACAGAAATGACTTTAAACACACTTATTTTAGTTGACAAAGCCATAATCACACATCCAACAGTCATTTAGAGTCAAAAGATTAAATGTTAAAATTTCATCATTATAGACCATTTTGGGAACGTTCGACAGGTCCGGAGTCATCGTTTTTCGTCTGAAAATTGATTTTTTGGACTGTACCAAAAATGATTCAAAATGTCAATTGGATCGTGCCTCATGTTGAATAACCACTTTTTAAACCCTCAGAGTGACCAAAATTGCCATTTTTACAGAGTTTTGATTACTCAAAAGCTTCAATTTTTACCCCTTTGAGGCACAGAAATGACTTTAAACACACTTATTTTAGTTGACAAAGTCATAATTCACATCCAACAGTCATTTACAGTCAAAAGATTAAATGTTAAAATTTCATCCATATTGACCATTTTGGGATCGTTCGACATGTCCGGAGTCATCGTTTTTCATCCGAAAATTGTTTGTTTGGACTGTACCAAAAATGATTCAAAATGTCAATTGGATCGTGCCTCATGTTGAATAACCACTTTTTAAACCCTCACAGTGACCAAAATTGCCATTTTTACAGAGTTTTGATTACTCAAAAGCTTCAATTTTGACCCATTTCAGGCACAGAAATGACTTTAAACACACTTATTTTAGTTGACAAAGTCATAATTCACATCCAACAGTCATTTACAGTCAAAAGATTAAATGTTAAAATTTCATCCATATTGACCATTTTGGGATCGTTCGACATGTCCGGAGTCATCGTTTTTCATCCGAAAATTGATTTTTTTGGACTGTACCAAAAATGATTCAAAATGTCAATTGAATCGTGCCTCATTTTGAATAACCACTTTTTAAACCCTCACAGTGACCAAAATTGCCAATTTTACAGAGTTTTGCTTACACAAAAGCTTCAATTTTGACCCGTTTCAGGCACAGAAATGACTTTAAACACACTTATTTTAGTTGACAAAGTCATTATTCACATCCAACAGTCATTTAGAGTCAAAAGATTAAATGTTAAAATTTCATCCATATTGACCATTTTGGGATCGTTCGACATGTCCGGAGTCATCGTTTTTCATCCGAAAATTGATTTTTTGGACTGTACCAAAAATGATTCAAAATGTCAATTGGATCGTGCCTCATGTTGAATAACCACTTTTTAAACCCTCACAGTGACCAAAATTGCCATTTTTACAGAGTTTTGATTACTCAAAAGCTTCAATTTTGACCCATTTCAGGCACAGAAATGACTTTAAACACACGTATTTTAGTTGACAAAGTCATAATTCACATCCAACAGTCATTTACAGTCAAAAGATTAAATGTCAAAATTTCATCCATATTGACCATTTTGGGATCGTTCGACATGTCCGGAGTCATCGTTTTTCATCCGAAAATTGATTTTTTTGGACTGTACCAAAAATGATTCAAAATGTCAATTGAATCATGCCTCATTTTGAATAACCACTTTTTAAACCCTCACAGTGACCAAAATTGCCAATTTTACAGAGTTTTGCTTACACAAAAGCTTCAATTTTGACCCGTTTCAGGCACAGAAATGACTTTAAACACACTTATTTTAGTTGACAAAGTCATTATTCACATCCAACAGTCATTTAGAGTCAAAAGATTAAATGTTAAAATTTCATCCATATTGACCATTTTGGGATCGTTCGACATGTCCGGAGTCATCGTTTTTCATCCGAAAATTGATTTTTTGGACTGTACCAAAAATGATTCAAAATGTCAATTGGATCGTGCCTCATGTTGAATAACCACTTTTTAAACCCTCACAGTGACCAAAATTGCCATTTTTACAGAGTTTTGATTACTCAAAAGCTTCAATTTTGACCCATTTCAGGCACAGAAATGACTTTAAACACACTTATTTTAGTTGACAAAGTCATAATTCACATCCAACAGTCATTTACAGTCAAAATAATTAAATGTTAAAATTTCATCCATATTGACCATTTTGGGATCGTTCGACATGTCCGGAGTCATCGTTTTTCATCCGAAAATTGATTTTTTGGACTGTACCAAAAATGATTCAAAATGTCAATTGGATCGTGCCTCATTTTGAATAACCACTTTTTAAACCCTCACAGTGACCAAAATTGCCAATTTTACAGAGTTTTGCTTACACAAAAGCTTCAATTTTGACCCGTTTCAGGCACAGAAATGACTTTAAACACACTTATTTTAGTTGACAAAGTCATTATTCACATCCAACAGTCATTTAGAGTCAAAAGATTAAATGTTAAAATTTCATCCATATTGACCATTTTGGGATCGTTCGACATGTCCGGAGTCATCGTTTTTCATCCGAAAATTGATTTTTTGGACTGTACCAAAAATGATTCAAAATGTCAATTGGATCGTGCCTCATGTTGAATAACCACTTTTTAAACCCTCACAGTGACCAAAATTGCCATTTTTACAGAGTTTTGCTTACTCAAAAGCTTCAATTTTGACCCATTTCAGGCACAGAAATGACTTTAAACACACTTATTTTAGTTGACAAAGTCATAATTCACATCCAACAGTCATTTACAGTCAAAAGATTAAATGTTAAAATTTCATCCATATTGACCATTTTGGGATCGTTCGACATGTCCGGAGTCATCGTTTTTCATCCGAAAATTGATTTTTTGGACTGTACCAAAAATGATTCAAAATGTCAATTGGATCATGCCTCATGTTGAATAACCACTTTTTAAACCCTCACAGTGACCAAAATTGCCAATTTTACACAGTTTTGCTTACTCAAAAGCTTCAATTTTGACCCATTTCAGGCACAGAAATGACTTTAAACACACTTATTTTAGTTGACAAAGCCATAATTCACATCCAACAGTCATTTAGAGTCAAAAGATTAAATGTTAAAATTTCATCATTATAGACCATTTTGGGAACGTTCGACAGGTCGGGAGTCATCGTTTTTCGTCTGAAAATTGATTTTTTGGACTGTACCAAAAATGATTCAAAATGTTAATTGGATCGTGCCTCATGTTGAATAACCACTTTTTAAACCCTCAGAGTGACCAAAATTGGCATTTTTACAGAGTTTTGATTACTCAAAAGCTTCAATTTTTACCCCTTTGAGGCACAGAAATGACTTTAAACACACTTATTTTAGTTGACAAAGTCATAATTCACATCCAACAGTCATTTACAGTCAAAAGATTAAATGTTAAAATTTCATCCATATTGACCATTTTGGGATCGTTCGACATGTCCGGAGTCATCGTTTTTCATCCAAAAATTGATTTTTTGGACTGTACCAAAAATGATTCAAAATGTCAATTGGATCGTGCCTCATGTTGAATAACCACTTTTTAAACCCTCACAGTGACCAAAAGTGCCATTTTTACAGAGTTTTGCTTACACAAAAGCTTCAATTTTGACCCGTTTCAGGCACAGAAATGACTTTAAACACACTTATTTTAGTTGACAAAGTCATTATTCACATCCAACAGTCATTTAGAGTCAAAAGATTAAATGTTAAAATTTCATCCATATTGACCATTTTGGGATCGTTCGACATGTCCGGAGTCATCGTTTTTCATCCGAAAATTGATTTTTTGGACTGTACCAAAAATGATTCAAAATGTCAATTGGATCGTGCCTCATGTTGAATAACCACTTTTTAAACCCTCACAGTGACCAAAATTGCCATTTTTACAGAGTTTTGCTTACTCAAAAGCTTCAATTTTGACCCATTTCAGGCACAGAAATGACTTTAAACACACTTATTTTAGTTGACAAAGTCATAATTCACATCCAACAGTCATTTACAGTCAAAAGATTAAATGTTAAAATTTCATCCATATTGACCATTTTGGGATCGTTCGACATGTCCGGAGTCATCGTTTTTCATCCGAAAATTGATTTTTTGGACTGTACCAAAAATGATTCAAAATGTCAATTGGATCATGCCTCATGTTGAATAACCACTTTTTAAACCCTCACAGTGACCAAAATTGCCAATTTTACACAGTTTTGCTTACTCAAAAGCTTCAATTTTGACCCATTTCAGGCACAGAAATGACTTTAAACACACTTATTTTAGTTGACAAAGCCATAATTCACATCCAACAGTCATTTAGAGTCAAAAGATTAAATGTTAAAATTTCATCATTATAGACCATTTTGGGAACGTTCGACAGGTCGGGAGTCATCGTTTTTCGTCTGAAAATTGATTTTTTGGACTGTACCAAAAATGATTCAAAATGTTAATTGGATCGTGCCTCATGTTGAATAACCACTTTTTAAACCCTCAGAGTGACCAAAATTGGCATTTTTACAGAGTTTTGATTACTCAAAAGCTTCAATTTTTACCCCTTTGAGGCACAGAAATGACTTTAAACAC
Organism: Lissotriton vulgaris; assembly: GCF_964263255.1. Classification (NCBI taxonomy): domain Eukaryota; kingdom Metazoa; phylum Chordata; class Amphibia; order Caudata; family Salamandridae; genus Lissotriton; species Lissotriton vulgaris. Next base: position 428,748 of record NW_028252051.1, on the reverse strand, counting down.
ACTTATTTTAGTTGACAAAGTCATAATTCACATCCAACAGTCATTTACAGTCAAAAGATTAAATGTTAAAATTTCATCCATATTGACCATTTTGGGATCGTTCGACATGTCCGGAGTCATCGTTTTTCATCCAAAAATTGATTTTTTGGACTGTACCAAAAATGATTCAAAATGTCAATTGGATCGTGCCTCATGTTGAATAACCACTTTTTAAACCCTCACAGTGACCAAAAGTGCCATTTTTACAGAGTTTTGCTTACTCAAAAGCTTCAATTTTGACCCATTTCAGGCACAGAAATGACTTTAAACACACTTATTTTAGTTGACAAAGTCATAATTCACATCCAACAGTCATTTACAGTCAAAAGATTAAATGTTAAAATTTCATCCATATTGACCATTTTGGGATCGTTCGACATGTCCGGAGTCATCGTTTTTCATCCGAAAAATGATTTTTTGGACTGTACCAAAAATGATTCAAAATGTCAATTGGATCGTGCCTCATGTTGAATAACCACTTTTTAAACCCTCACAGTGACCAAAATTGCCATTTTTACAGAGTTTTGCTTACTTAAAAGCTTCAATTTTGACCCATTTCAGGCACAGAAATGACTTTAAACACACTTATTTTAGTTGACAAAGTCATAATTCACATCCAACAGTCATTTACAGTCAAAAGATTAAATGTTAAAATTTCATCCATATTGACCATTTTGGGATCGTTCGACATGTCCGGAGTCATCGTTTTTCATCCGAAAATTGATTTTTTGAACTGTACCAAAAATGTTTCAAAATGTCAATTGGATCGTGCCTCATGTTGAATAACCACTTTTTAAACCCTCACAGTGACCAAAATTGCCAATTTTACACAGTTTTACTTACTCAAAAGCTTCAATTTTGACCCATTTCAGGCACAGAAATGACTTTAAACACACTTATTTTAGTTGACAAAGCCATAATCACACATCCAACAGTCATTTAGAGTCAAAAGATTAAATGTTAAAATTTCATCATTATAGACCATTTTGGGAACGTTCGACAGGTCCGGAGTCATCGTTTTTCGTCTGAAAATTGATTTTTTGGACTGTACCAAAAATGATTCAAAATGTCAATTGGATCGTGCCTCATGTTGAATAACCACTTTTTAAACCCTCAGAGTGACCAAAATTGCCATTTTTACAGAGTTTTGATTACTCAAAAGCTTCAATTTTTACCCCTTTGAGGCACAGAAATGACTTTAAACACACTTATTTTAGTTGACAAAGTCATAATTCACATCCAACAGTCATTTACAGTCAAAAGATTAAATGTTAAAATTTCATCCATATTGACCATTTTGGGATCGTTCGACATGTCCGGAGTCATCGTTTTTCATCCGAAAATTGTTTGTTTGGACTGTACCAAAAATGATTCAAAATGTCAATTGGATCGTGCCTCATGTTGAATAACCACTTTTTAAACCCTCACAGTGACCAAAATTGCCATTTTTACAGAGTTTTGATTACTCAAAAGCTTCAATTTTGACCCATTTCAGGCACAGAAATGACTTTAAACACACTTATTTTAGTTGACAAAGTCATAATTCACATCCAACAGTCATTTACAGTCAAAAGATTAAATGTTAAAATTTCATCCATATTGACCATTTTGGGATCGTTCGACATGTCCGGAGTCATCGTTTTTCATCCGAAAATTGATTTTTTTGGACTGTACCAAAAATGATTCAAAATGTCAATTGAATCGTGCCTCATTTTGAATAACCACTTTTTAAACCCTCACAGTGACCAAAATTGCCAATTTTACAGAGTTTTGCTTACACAAAAGCTTCAATTTTGACCCGTTTCAGGCACAGAAATGACTTTAAACACACTTATTTTAGTTGACAAAGTCATAATTCACATCCAACAGTCATTTACAGTCAAAAGATTAAATGTTAAAATTTCATCCATATTGACCATTTTGGGATCGTTCGACATGTCCGGAGTCATCGTTTTTCATCCGAAAATTGATTTTTTGGACTGTACCAAAAATGATTCAAAATGTCAATTGGATCATGCCTCATGTTGAATAACCACTTTTTAAACCCTCACAGTGACCAAAATTGCCAATTTTACACAGTTTTGCTTACTCAAAAGCTTCAATTTTGACCCATTTCAGGCACAGAAATGACTTTAAACACACTTATTTTAGTTGACAAAGCCATAATTCACATCCAACAGTCATTTAGAGTCAAAAGATTAAATGTTAAAATTTCATCATTATAGACCATTTTGGGAACGTTCGACAGGTCGGGAGTCATCGTTTTTCGTCTGAAAATTGATTTTTTGGACTGTACCAAAAATGATTCAAAATGTTAATTGGATCGTGCCTCATGTTGAATAACCACTTTTTAAACCCTCACAGTGACCAAAATTGCCATTTTTACAGAGTTTTGATTACTCAAAAGCTTCAATTTTTACCCCTTTGAGGCACAGAAATGACTTTAAACACACTTATTTTAGTTGACAAAGTCATAATTCACATCCAACAGTCATTTACAGTCAAAAGATTAAATGTTAAAATTTCATCCATATTGACCATTTTGGGATCGTTCTACATGTCCGGAGTCATCGTTTTATATCCGAAAATTGATTTTTTGAACTGTACCAAAAATGATTCAAAATGTCAATTGGATCGTGCCTCATGTTGAATAACCACTTTTTAAACCCTCACAGTGACCAAAATTGCCAATTTTACACAGTTTTGCTTACTCAAAAGCTTCAATTTTGACCCATTTCAGGCACAGAAATGACTTTAAACACACTTATTTTAGTTGACAAAGTCATAATTCACATCCAACAGTCATTTACAGTCAAAAGATTAAATGTTAAAATTTCATTCATATTGACCATTTTGGGATCGTTCGACATGTCCGGAGTCATCGTTTTATATCCGAAAATTGATTTTTTGAACTGTACCAAAAATGATTCAAAATGTCAATTGGATCGTGCCTCATGTTGAATAACCACTTTTTAAACCCTCACAGTGACCAAAATTGCCAATTTTACACAGTTTTGCTTACTCAAAAGCTTCAATTTTGACCCATTTCAGGCACAGAAATGACTTTAAACACACTTATTTTAGTTGACAAAGCCATAATTCACATCCAACAGTCATTTAGAGTCAAAAGATTAAATGTTAACATTTCATCATTATAGACCATTTTGGGAACGTTCGACAGGTCCGAAGTCATCGTTTTTCGTCTAAAAATTGATTTTTTTGGACTGTACCAAAAATGATTCAAAATGTCAATTGGATCGTGCCTCATGTTGAATAACCACTTTTTAAACCCTCACAGTGACCAAAATTGCCATTTTTACAGAGTTTTGATTACTCAAAAGCTTCAATTTTGACCCATTTCAGGCACAGAAATGACTTTAAACACACTTATTTTAGTTGACAAAGTCATAATTCACATCCAACAGTCATTTACAGTCAAAAGATTAAATGTTAAAATTTCATCCATATTGACCATTTTGGGATCGTGCGACATGTCCCGAGTCATCGTTTTTCATCCGAAAATTGATTTTTTGGACTGTACCAAAAATGATTCAAAATGTCAATTGGATCGTGCCTCATGTTGAATAACCACTTTTTAAACCCTCACAGTGACCAAAATTGCCATTTTTACAGAGTTTTGCTTACTCAAAAGCTTCAATTTTGACCCATTTCAGGCACAGAAATGACTTTAAACACACTTATTTTAGTTGACAAAGTCATAATTCACATCCAACAGTCATTTACATTCAAAAGATTAAATGTTAAAATGTCATCCATATTGACCATTTTGGGATCGTTCGACATGTCCGGAGTCATCGTTTTTCATCCGAAAATTGATTTTTTGGACTGTACCAAAAATGATTCAAAATGTCAATTGGATCATGCCTCATGTTGAATAACCACTTTTTAAACCCTCACAGTGACCAAAATTGCCATTTTTACAGAGTTTTGATTACTCAAAAGCTTCAATTTTGACCCGTTTCAGGCACAGAAATGACTTTAAACACACTTATTTTAGTTGACAAAGTCATTATTCACATCCAAGAGTCATTTAGAGTCGAAAGATTAAATGTTAAAATTTCATCCATATTGACCATTTTGGGATCGTTCGACATGTCCGGAGTCATCGTTTTTCATCCGAAAATTGATTTTTTGAACTGTACCAAAAATGATTCAAAATGTCAATTGGATCGTGCCTCATGTTGAATAACCACTTTTTAAACCCTCACAGTGACCAAAATTGCCATTTTTACAGAGTTTTGCTTACTCAAAAGCTTCAATTTTGACCCATTTCAGGCACAGAAATGACTTTAAACACACTTATTTTAGTTGACAAAGTCATAATTCACATCCAGCAGTCATTTACAGTCAAAAGATTAAATGTTAAAATTTCATTCATATTGACCATTTTGGGATCGTTCGACATGTCCGGAGTCATCGTTTTTCATCCGAAAATTGATTTTTTGGACTGTACCAAAAATGATTCAAAATGTCAATTGGATCATGCCTCATGTTGAATAACCACTTTTTAAACCCTCACAGTGACCAAAATTGCCATTTTTACAGAGTTTTGATTACTCAAAAGCTTCAATTTTTACCCCTTTGAGGCACAGAAATGACTTTAAACACACTTATTTTAGTTGATAAAGTCATAATTCACATCCAACAGTCATTTACAGTCAAAAGATTAAATGTTAAAATTTCATCCATATTGACCATTTTGGGATTGTTCGACATGTCCGGAGTCATCGTTTTATATCCGAAAATTGATTTTTTGAACTGTACCAAAAATGATTCAAAATGTCAATTGGATCGTGCCTCATGTTGAATAACCACTTTTTAAACCCTCACAGTGACCAAAATTGCCAATTTTACACAGTTTTGCTTACTCAAAAGCTTCAATTTTGACCCATTTCAGGCACAGAAATGACTTTAAACACACTTATTTTAGTTGACAAAGCCATAATTCACATCCAACAGTCATTTAGAGTCAAAAGATTAAATGTTAAAATTTCATCATTATAGACCATTTTGGGAACGTTCGACAGGTCCGAAGTCATCGTTTTTCGTCTAAAAATTGATTTTTTTGGACTGTACCAAAAATGATTCAAAATGTCAATTGGATCGAGCCTCATGTTGAACAACCACTTTTTAAACCCTCAGAGTGACCAAAATTGCCATTTTTACAGAGTTTTGATTACTCAAAAGCTTCAATTTTTACCCCTTTGAGGCACAGAAATGACTTTAAACACACTTATTTTAGTTGACAAAGTCATAATTCACATCCAACAGTCATTTACAGTCAAAAGATTAAATGTTAAAATTTCATCCCTATTGACCATTTTGGGATCGTTCGACATGTCCGGAGTCATCGTTTTTCATCCGAAAATTGATTTTTTGGACTGTACCAAAAATGATTCAAAATGTCAATTGGATCGTGCCTCATGTTGAATAACCACTTTTTAAACCCTCACAGTGACCAAAAGTGCCATTTTTACAGAGTTTTGCTTACTCAAAAGCTTCAATTTTGACCCATTTCAGGCACAGAAATTACTTTAAACACACTTATTTTAGTTGACAAAGTCATAATTCACATCCAACAGTCATTTACAGTCAAAAGATTAAATGTTAAAATTTCATCCATATTGACCATTTTGGGATCGTTCGACATGTCCGGAGTCATCGTTTTTCATCCGAAAATTGATTTTTTGAACTGTACCAAAAATGATTCAAAATGTCAATTGGATCGTGCCTCATGTTGAATAACCACTTTTTAAACCCTCACAGTGACCAAAATTGCCAATTTTACACAGTTTTGCTTACTCAAAAGCTTCAATTTTGACCCATTTCAGGCACAGAAATGACTTTAAACACACTTATTTTAGTTGACAAAGCCATAATTCACATCCAACAGTCATTTAGAGTCAAAAGATTAAATGTTAAAATTTCATCATTATAGACCATTTTGGGAACGTTCGACAGGTCCGAAGTCATCGTTTTTCGTCTAAAAATTGATTTTTTTGGACTGTACCAAAAATGATTCAAAATGTCAATTGGATCGTGCCTCATGTTGAATAACCACTTTTTAAACCCTCAGAGTGACCAAAATTGCCATTTTTACAGAGTTTTGATTACTCAAAAGCTTCAATTTTGACCCATTTCAGGCACAGAAATGACTTTAAACACACTTATTTTAGTTGACAAAGTCATAATTCACATCCAACAGTCATTTACAGTCAAAATAATTAAATGTTAAAATTTCATCCATATTGACCATTTTGGGATCGTTCGACATGTCCGGAGTCATCGTTTTTCATCCGAAAATTGATTTTTTGGACTGTACCAAAAATGATTCAAAATGTCAATTGGATCGTGCCTCATTTTGAATAACCACTTTTTAAACCCTCACAGTGACCAAAATTGCCATTTTTACAGAGTTTTGATTACTCAAAAGCTTCAATTTTGACCCATTTCAGGCACAGAAATGACTTTAAACACACGTATTTTAGTTGACAAAGTCATAATTCACATCCAACAGTCATTTACAGTCAAAAGATTAAATGTTAAAATTTCATCCATATTGACCATTTTGGGATCGTTCTACATGTCCGGAGTCATCGTTTTATATCCGAAAATTGATTTTTTGAACTGTACCAAAAATGATTCAAAATGTCAATTGGATCGTGCCTCATGTTGAATAACCACTTTTTAAACCCTCACAGTGACCAAAATTGCCAATTTTACACAGTTTTGCTTACTCAAAAGCTTCAATTTTGACCCATTTCAGGCACAGAAATGACTTTAAACACACTTATTTTAGTTGACAAAGTCATAATTCACATCCAACAGTCATTTACAGTCAAAAGATTAAATGTTAAAATTTCATTCATATTGACCATTTTGGGATCGTTCGACATGTCCGGAGTCATCGTTTTATATCCGAAAATTGATTTTTTGAACTGTACCAAAAATGATTCAAAATGTCAATTGGATCGTGCCTCATGTTGAATAACCACTTTTTAAACCCTCACAGTGACCAAAATTGCCAATTTTACACAGTTTTGCTTACTCAAAAGCTTCAATTTTGACCCATTTCAGGCACAGAAATGACTTTAAACACACTTATTTTAGTTGACAAAGCCATAATTCACATCCAACAGTCATTTAGAGTCAAAAGATTAAATGTTAACATTTCATCATTATAGACCATTTTGGGAACGTTCGACAGGTCCGAAGTCATCGTTTTTCGTCTAAAAATTGATTTTTTTGGACTGTACCAAAAATGATTCAAAATGTCAATTGGATCGTGCCTCATGTTGAATAACCACTTTTTAAACCCTCACAGTGACCAAAATTGCCATTTTTACAGAGTTTTGATTACTCAAAAGCTTCAATTTTGACCCATTTCAGGCACAGAGATGACTTTAAACACACTTATTTTAGTTGACAAAGTCATAATTCACATCCAACAGTCATTTACAGTCAAAAGATTAAATGTTAAAATTTCATCCATATTGACCATTTTGGGATCGTGCGACATGTCCCGAGTCATCGTTTTTCATCCGAAAATTGATTTTTTGGACTGTACCAAAAATGATTCAAAATGTCAATTGGATCGTGCCTCATGTTGAATAACCACTTTTTAAACCCTCACAGTGACCAAAATTGCCATTTTTACAGAGTTTTGCTTACTCAAAAGCTTCAATTTTGACCCATTTCAGGCACAGAAATGACTTTAAACACACTTATTTTAGTTGACAAAGTCATAATTCACATCCAACAGTCATTTACATTCAAAAGATTAAATGTTAAAATGTCATCCATATTGACCATTTTGGGATCGTTCGACATGTCCGGAGTCATCGTTTTTCATCCGAAAATTGATTTTTTGGACTGTACCAAAAATGATTCAAAATGTCAATTGGATCATGCCTCATGTTGAATAACCACTTTTTAAACCCTCACAGTGACCAAAATTGCCATTTTTACAGAGCTTTGATTACTCAAAAGCTTCAATTTTGACCCGTTTCAGGCACAGAAATGACTTTAAACACACTTATTTTAGTTGACAAAGTCATTATTCACATCCAAGAGTCATTTAGAGTCGAAAGATTAAATGTTAAAATTTCATCCATATTGACCATTTTGGGATCGTTCGACATGTCCGGAGTCATCGTTTTTCATCCGAAAATTGATTTTTTGAACTGTACCAAAAATGATTCAAAATGTCAATTGGATCGTGCCTCATGTTGAATAACCACTTTTTAAACCCTCACAGTGACCAAAATTGCCATTTTTACAGAGTTTTGCTTACTCAAAAGCTTCAATTTTGACCCATTTCAGGCACAGAAATGACTTTAAACACACTTATTTTAGTTGACAAAGTCATAATTCACATCCAGCAGTCATTTACAGTCAAAAGATTAAATGTTAAAATTTCATTCATATTGACCATTTTGGGATCGTTCGACATGTCCGGAGTCATCGTTTTTCATCCGAAAATTGATTTTTTGGACTGTACCAAAAATGATTCAAAATGTCAATTGGATCATGCCTCATGTTGAATAACCACTTTTTAAACCCTCACAGTGACCAAAATTGCCATTTTTACAGAGTTTTGATTACTCAAAAGCTTCAATTTTTACCCCTTTGAGGCACAGAAATGACTTTAAACACACTTATTTTAGTTGATAAAGTCATAATTCACATCCAACAGTCATTTACAGTCAAAAGATTAAATGTTAAAATTTCATCCATATTGACCATTTTGGGATTGTTCGACATGTCCGGAGTCATCGTTTTATATCCGAAAATTGATTTTTTGAACTGTACCAAAAATGATTCAAAATGTCAATTGGATCGTGCCTCATGTTGAATAACCACTTTTTAAACCCTCACAGTGACCAAAATTGCCAATTTTACACAGTTTTGCTTACTCAAAAGCTTCAATTTTGACCCATTTCAGGCACAGAAATGACTTTAAACACACTTATTTTAGTTGACAAAGCCATAATTCACATCCAACAGTCATTTAGAGTCAAAAGATTAAATGTTAAAATTTCATCATTATAGACCATTTTGGGAACGTTCGACAGGTCCGAAGTCATCGTTTTTCGTCTAAAAATTGATTTTTTTGGACTGTACCAAAAATGATTCAAAATGTCAATTGGATCGAGCCTCATGTTGAACAACCACTTTTTAAACCCTCAGAGTGACCAAAATTGCCATTTTTACAGAGTTTTGATTACTCAAAAGCTTCAATTTTTACCCCTTTGAGGCACAGAAATGACTTTAAACACACTTATTTTAGTTGACAAAGTCATAATTCACATCCAACAGTCATTTACAGTCAAAAGATTAAATGTTAAAATTTCATCCATATTGACCATTTTGGGATCGTTCGACATGTCCGGAGTCATCGTTTTTCATCCGAAAATTGATTTTTTGGACTGTACCAAAAATGATTCAAAATGTCAATTGGATCGTGCCTCATGTTGAATAACCACTTTTTAAACCCTCACAGTGACCAAAAGTGCCATTTTTACAGAGTTTTGATTACTCAAAAGCTTCAATTTTGACCCATTTCAGGCACAGAAATGACTTTAAACACACTTATTTTAGTTGACAAAGTCATAATTCACATCCAACAGTCATTTACAGTCAAAAGATTAAATGTTAAAATTTCATCCATATTGACCATTTTGGGATCGTTCGACATGTCCGGAGTCATCGTTTTTCATCCGAAAATTGATTTTTTGGACTGTACCAAAAATGATTCAAAATGTCAATTGGATCGTGCCTCATTTTGAATAACCACTTTTTAAACCCTCACAGTGACCAAAATTGCCAATTTTACAGAGTTTTGCTTACACAAAAGCTTCAATTTTGACCCGTTTCAGGCACAGAAATGACTTTAAACACACTTATTTTAGTTGACAAAGTCATTATTCACATCCAACAGTCATTTAGAGTCGAAAGATTAAATGTTAACATTTCATCCATATTGACCATTTTGGGATCGTTCGACATGTCCGGAGTCATCGTTTTTCATCCGAAAATTGATTTTTTGAACTGTACCAAAAATGATTCAAAATGTCAATTGGATCGTGCCTCATGTTGAATAACCACTTTTTAAACCCTCACAGTGACCAAAATTGCCATTTTTACGGAGTTTTGATTACTCAAAAGCTTCAATTTTGACCCCTTTCAGGCACAGAAATGACTTTAAACACACTTATTTTAGTTGACAAAGTCATAATTCACATCCAACAGTCATTTACAGTCAAAAGATTAAATGTTAAAATTTCATCCATATTGACCATTTTGGGATCGTTCGACATGTCCGGAGTCATCGTTTTTCATCCGAAAATTGATTTTTTGGACTGTACCAAAAATGATTCAAAATGTCAATTGGATCGTGCCTCATGTTGAATAACCACTTTTTAAACCCTCACAGTGACCAAAATTGCCATTTTTACAGAGTTTTGCTTACTCAAAAGCTTCAATTTTGACCCATTTCAGGCACAGAAATGACTTTAAACACACTTATTTTAGTTGACAAAGTCATAATTCACATCCAACAGTCATTTACAGTCAAAAGATTAAATGTTAAAATTTCATTCATATTGACCATTTTGGGATCGTTCGACATGTCCGGAGTCATCGTTTTTCATCCGAAAATTGATTTTTTGGACTGTACCAAAAATGATTCAAAATGTCAATTGGATCGTGCCTCATGTTGAATAACCACTTTTTAAACCCTCACAGTGACCAAAATTGCCATTTTTACAGAGTTTTGCTTACTCAAAAGCTTCAATTTTGACCCATTTCAGGCACAGAAATGACTTTAAACACACTTATTTTAGTTGACAAAGTCATAATTCACATCCAACAGTCATTTACAGTCAAAAGATTAAATGTTAAAATTTCATCCATATTGACCATTTTGGGATCGTTCGACATGTCCGGAGTCATCGTTTTTCATCCGAAAATTGATTTTTTGGACTGTACCAAAAATGATTCAAAATGTCAATTGGATCATGCCTCATGTTGAATAACCACTTTTTAAACCCTCACAGTGACCAAAATTGCCATTTTTACAGAGTTTTGATTACTCAAAAGCTTCAATTTTTACCCCTTTGAGGCACAGAAATGACTTTAAACACACTTATTTTAGTTGATAAAGTCATAATTCACATCCAACAGTCATTTACAGTCAAAAGATTAAATGTTAAAATTTCATCCATATTGACCATTTTGGGATCGTTCGACATGTCCGGAGTCATCGTTTTATATCCGAAAATTGATTTTTTGAACTGTACCAAAAATGATTCAAAATGTCAATTGGATCGTGCCTCATGTTGAATAACCACTTTTTAAACCCTCACAGTGACCAAAATTGCCAATTTTACACAGTTTTGCTTACTCAAAAGCTTCAATTTTGACCCATTTCAGGCACAGAAATGACTTTAAACACACTTATTTTAGTTGACAAAGCCATAATTCACATCCAACAGTCATTTAGAGTCAAAAGATTAAATGTTAAAATTTCATCATTATAGACCATTTTGGGAACGTTCGACAGGTCCGAAGTCATCGTTTTTCGTCTAAAAATTGATTTTTTTGGACTGTACCAAAAATGATTCAAAATGTCAATTGGATCGTGCCTCATGTTGAATAACCACTTTTTAAACCCTCAGAGTGACCAAAATTGCCATTTTTACAGAGTTTTGATTACTCAAAAGCTTCAATTTTTACCCCTTTGAGGCACAGAAATGACTTTAAACACACTTATTTTAGTTGACAAAGTCATAATTCACATCCAACAGTCATTTACAGTCAAAAGATTAAATGTTAAAATTTCATCCATATTTACCATTTTGGGATCGTTCGACATGTCCGGAGTCATCGTTTTTCATCCGAAAATTGATTTTTTGGACTGTACCAAAAATGATTCAAAATGTCAATTGGATCGTGCCTCATGTTGAATAACCACTTTTTAAACCCTCACAGTGACCAAAATTGCCATTTTTACAGAGTTTTGATTACTCAAAAGCTGCACTTTTGACCCATTTCAGGCACAGAAATGACTTTAAACACACTTATTTTAGTTGACAAAGTCATAATTCACATCCAACAGTCATTTACAGTCAAAAGATTAACAGCCTGATTCATGAAGTGAAATTGCGCCCGCAATCGCTGCGAAAACGCAAATGCGGGCGCAATTTCCGTAATCGGCATTCAACAACAAAATAGCGAATTCGCTAACACATATTAGCGAATTCGCTAATATAATCGCAGAATCCCTGCCGCTGAGCATTAGCGATTCGGTAATAGCGACACACCACGGAATCTGCGAAAATAATAGCGAATTCGCAATAGAAAATCGCAATCGGCATTCAAGAAAAATCGCTATTTGCGAAAAACCCAAAAATCGCTATTTGCACGGCGCAAAATAAGGACAACTCAAAGCAGGTGGTAACCATGAAAGGCATAGAATTTTTTTTTCAAAAAACCGTTGTCCTATCACCAACAGGGCCAGGCCTGACCAATCACACATAAGTACATTCAGCAGCAGCATTAGGCTTTCCACAATGCCTGGGATGTACATGGTGGTGAGGCGGCGAAGGCTACAGCGAGCAGCACGGAGGAGACGCATGAGGCAGGCAAGGATTTACCGGCTGCGGGTCACCTTGCTGGGCCAAACCAGAGAACAGATTTATGCTAAATACAGGCTGAATGGGGAAATGATCACCTGGCTGATACAAGAACTCGACCCCATCATGCAGCACCCAACAAGGCGAAACAATTCTGTGCCCACACATGTGCAGGTATTGTGTAGCCTGCACCTCCTGGCCTCCGGAAGCTTCCAGGGGGTAGTAGCGGCCGCTGGGGGAATATCCCAGCCCACCATGTCACGCTGCCTCGACAGTTTTGTAGACGCCATGCTCACCCAGCTACACCGTCACATCAAATTCCCCGCCAGCCAACAGGAATTGGACATGACAAAGCTACAATTCTACAATGTAGCCCATTTTCCACATGTGCTCGGATGCATAGACTGTACCCACGTCGCCGTCTGCCCACCAGCTGGCATGGAGTATATGTTCCGCAACAGAAAGTGCTACCACTCCCTCAACATCCAGATGGTCTGCAATGCCAAGACATACATCACTGACATTGTCTCACGGTACCCAGGGAGTACCCATGACTCCTTCATCTTCCGGCACAGCGCACTCCACACACGGCTGGTCAGGGGAGAGTTTGGGGAAGGACACCTACTTGGTAAGTACACTTTGATTGAAATGTCACATTGCAAAGATGTAACAGCGCAGCACAGGCAATCACCATCTGCTCCTCCCATTCAGGTGACAGTGGCTACGCCCTCCGTGAATACCTCCTGACCCCATACCTCAACCCTGCTACACCCCAGCAACGGCGCTACAATATTGCTCACATACGGACAAGAAATTGCATAGAAAGGACATTTGGCCTGCTCAAGAGCAGGTTCCGCATACTGCACAAGACAGGTGGGGCCATGTATTACAGTCCTGCAAAGTGCTGCCGCATAGTGGCTGTCTGCGCAATACTACATAACATTGCAACCAAGCGCCGGATACCTGTTGACATCTCTGGCAGTGAATCTGAGGGGGACAACCAGCCACCTGCACATGCGCGCCATGCACAAGGGGAGACCCCAGCAGAAGGGCACAGACGTCGCAACCACATCACAGTGAACAGTTTCTAGTACAACCACTGCCATCACCCCACTAATCAACAATGCATGCAAAATGTAAAGAAGACACAACGCTAATGTGTGTAGGAAAAGAAATGTATTTGTTCAATTCACAAAAGTAAATGTAATGGTACGTGCAAAAGCTCAAAATTAAAGTACCTGTTCAATTCACAAAAGTAAATGTAATGGTCCGTGCAAAAGCTCAAAATTAAAGTACCTGTTCAATTCACAAAAGTAAATGTAATGGTCCGTGCAAAAGGTCAAAATAAAAGTACCTGTTCAAATCACAAAAGTAAATGTAATGGTCCGTGCAAAAGGTCAAAATAAAAGTACCTGTTCAATTCACAAAAGTAAATGTAATGGTCCGTGCCAAATTAGTCCCACAAACAGTATTACGCCATACTGCTGTGCTTGCCAGGCTTCACCTCAGCCTGTGCCAGTGGTGATTACAGTCCTCTAGGTGTGCCTAGAGCGTGACCCTCCACAACGCCTCTGAGGGCCTTCCTCCTCCGGGGCGTCAGGCAATGGGGGGGTCCTGGTGCTGCGGGTGGGTAGTGGGGCCTGTGAGGCTGATAGCGAGCTCAGGCTGGACGCCCCCTCACTCGCATCGTCACCCCCCACAACAGATGGAATGGGTGGAGGGTGAAGTGCCACGACAGCCGTGGTGAGGGTCTCCAGCACCCTCGACATGTCCACACTGCACTGTATGACAGTGTGCTGCTGTGTCAGACAGCGCCTCGCCAGTAGGGATGTGGCATTGGCCGACACATAGCTTGCCCTACTGTAGGTGCCAAGCTGTGTCAACAGTTGGCGGTGGTGCCGGCGTTGGCCACCGTACATCCTATTCATGGCGCGGGTGTTAGCCTCCACGGCTGCAGCAATGCGGGCCATTCCATTGCCCACACCGGCCAGGTCGGCCCTCATGCCTTCAATCTGTGTAGCAACACATGCCACGTTGCGGCCAATGTTGCATAGTTGGAGGTGAATTGCCCCCTGCTGCCGTGCCTAGCGCTGGTGTATGTGCAGCATCCGGCGCTCGATGCTGAGCCGCGCCTGTCCATCACCATTGGCCCGCCTGGTAGCAGCTGCGGATCGCTGGCGTGACCTGCCACGCCTGCCCTGCTGGCCGGATTGTGAGGCTGGGGGCTGACTGGACAGTGGCGCAGCCCCGGATGTTGAGGTGCCAGCTGATGGGGATGAGGCCACCGGTGTTGCTGGTGTGCTCGTCGCTGGGGGTGTGCCTGCTGGTGTGGCTGTGGCAGTCGCTGTGGGGGCCACAGGAGTGACTGACCTGGCTGCAGCTCTGGGAGGAGCAGCGGTGGCAGGGAGCACTATGGGGGCTGCGATGGCAGCAGATGAGGGCGCTGCAGCAGTTGCAGGTGGGACGCTGCTGGTGATTGTTGATGGTGGTACAGTTGCAGCGTTAGGGGCTGGTGCCTGGGTATGTGTTAGCTCCTCCGGGACGCTGTCGTCAATCACCAGCCTGTCACTGTCACTGGTATCTCCACCTGTGGGGGTAAGTGGAGGACCATTAGTTGTATGCATCTGGCAGACGTGCAGTTGCTACATGCATGCTGGGTGACATTCCCTGAAGGCAGTGGCTTTGTGTGCATTGGGACCTGACTACAGCTCCCACAATGGCTGCATTGTGGTACTACTACATTGTGGTCAGACTACATCTCCCACAATGCTTCAGGACAATCCTTGATGTGCAACATTTACATGCCTATGGGACATTGGGGGGGCCTATTTGGTCATGGACATCCATAGGGGGCAGGGTCGCAGTCGCATGCCACTTACCTTGGGTGTCTTGTGTGGGGGCGGATGAGTCCAGTGCAGTGAAACCCACAACGGCCTCCATCTCGAGGGTGTTTTCCACCTGGTCCTCCAGGGCGGTGTTCGGTGGTACCGTCGGACCTCCTCCTCCTGTGCCCGAGGACTCCCCAAGGCGCGCCGCCACCTTCTCCTTGGCACGGCCTCGGAGGTCGTACCACCTCTTTTTCAGTTCTTCAAGGGACCTGGCCGCCACTCCCACCGAGTTAACTGCAGAGGCTATCCCCTGCCAAATGCGCCTCTTCTCCATTTCCGGGACCCTCCTGGAATTTGCACCGAACAGTTGGTCGTGGTTAGCCACGACTCCCTCGATGAGGTGCTCAAGCTCCTGCTCGCTGAATTTGAGCTTTCGCTTCCTCCCAGCAGAGCTGCTGGTCCCTGGTGCAGCTTCCTCTGCCATGTTATGGGTAGTGGCTCTGTGGTTGAGTCTACAAGCCAAGATGTGCAGCTGCTCTTCTATCTGCTCCCTGTCTCTCTGCCTCACTGTGGAGAATGGTGCTGGGAACCGGCAGCTTCCTGGTTGTGATGTCATCACTGGGCTCGAAATGCGACTTCCCGTTTTCCCGATCTCGCGAGTTTGCGATCTCGCAAATAGCGATATCGCTAATAGCGATATCGCTATTTGCGAGATCCCAGTCCAGCCGCGGGTAGGCCGAAATAGCGATTAATCTGCGAATAATCGCAATTTCGATCGGATCGCTATCGGATTTTGCGATCGCGTGCGAATCGCTTTTTTTTATCGCAATTCTTCATGAATTCGGATTTGCGATTTCTGAATAGCGACTCGCTATTTTTCGCTATTTCAGAATCGCAAATGCCGATTTTCATGAATATGGCGGTAAATGGTAAAATTTCATCCATATTGACCATTTTGGGATCGTTCGACATGTCCGGAGTCATCGTTTTTCATCAGAAAATTGATTTTTTGGACTGTACCAAAAATGATTCAAAATGTCAATTGGATCGTGCCTCATTTTGAATAACCACTTTTTAAACCCTCAGAGTGACCAAAATTGCCATTTTTACAGAGTTTTGATTACTCAAAAGCTGTAATTTTTACCCCTTTGAGGCACAGAAATGACTTTAAACACACTTATTTTAGTTGACAAAGTCATAATTCACATCCAACAGTCATTTACAGTCAAAAGATTAAATGTTAAAATTTCATCCATATTGACCATTTTGGGATCGTTCGACATGTCCGGAGTCATCGTTTTTCATCCGAAAATTGATTTTTTGGACTGTACCAAAAATGATTCAAAATGTCAATTGGATCGTGCCTCATGTTGAATAACCACTTTTTAAACCCTCACAGTGACCAAAATTGCCATTTTTACAGAGTTTTGATTACTCAAAAGCTTCAATTTTGACCCATTTCAGGCACAGCAATGACTTTAAACACACTTATTTTAGTTGACAAAGTCATAATTCACATCCAACAGTCATTTACAGTCAAAAGATTAAATGTTAAAATTTTATCCATATTGACCATTTTGGGATCGTTCGACATGTCCGGAGTCATCGTTTTTCATCCGAAAATTGATTTTTTGGACTGTACCAAAAATGATTCAAAATGTCAATTGGATCGTGCCTCATTTTGAATAACCACTTTTTAAACCCTCACAGTGACCAAAATTGCCAATTTTACAGAGTTTTGCTTACACAAAAGCTTCAATTTTGACCCGTTTCAGGCACGGAAATGACTTTAAACACACTTATTTTAGTTGACAAAGTCATTATTCACATCCAACAGTCATTTAGAGTCAAAAGATTAAATGTTAAAATTTCATCCATATTGACCATTTTGGGATCGTTCGACATGTCCGGAGTCATAGTTTTTCATCCGAAAATTGATTTTTTGGACTGTACCAAAAATGATTCAAAATGTCAATTGGATCATGCCTCATGTTAAATAACCACTTTTTAAACCCTCACAGTGACCAAAATTGCCATTTTTACAGAGTTTTGATTACTCAAAAGCTTCAATTTTTACCCCTTTGAGGCACAGAAATGACTTTAAACACACTTATTTTAGTTGACAAAGTCATAATTCACATCCAACAGTCATTTACAGTCAAAAGATTAAATGTTAAAATTTCATCCATATTGACCATTTTGGGATCGTTCGACATGTCCGGAGTCATCGTTTTTCATCCGAAAATTGATTTTTTGAACTGTACCAAAAATGATTCAAAATGTCAATTGGATCGTGCCTCATGTTGAATAACCACTTTTTAAACCCTCACAGTGACCAAAATTGCCAATTTTACACAGTTTTGCTTACTCAAAAGCTTCAATTTTGACCCATTTCAGGCACAGAAATGACTTTAAACACACTTATTTTAGTTGACAAAGCCATAATTCACATCCAACAGTCATTTAGAGTCAAAAGATTAAATGTTAAAATTTCATCATTATAGACCATTTTGGGAACGTTCGACAGGTCCGGAGTCATCGTTTTTCGTCTGAAAATTGATTTTTTGGACTGTACCAAAAATGATTCAAAATGTCAATTGGATCGTGCCTCATGTTGAATAACCAATTTTTAAACCCTCACAGTGACCAAAATTGCCAATTTTACACAGTTTTGCTTACTCAAAAGCTTCAATTTTGACCCATTTCAGGCACAGAAATGACTTTAAACACACTTATTTTAGTTGACAAAGTCATAATTCATATCCAACAGTCATTTACAGTCTAAAGATTAAATGTTAAAATTTCATCCATATTGACCATTTTGGGATCGTTCGACATGTCCGGAGTCATCGTTTTTCATCCGAAAATTGATTTTTTGGACTGTACCAAAAATGATTCAAAATGTCAATTGGATCGTGCCTCATGTTGAATAACCACTTTTTAAACCCTCACAGTGACCAAAATTGCCATTTTTACAGAGTTTTGATTACTCAAAAGCTTCAATTTTGACCCATTTCAGGCACAGAAATGACTTTAAACACACTTATTTTAGTTGACAAAGTCATAATTCACATCCAACAGTCATTTACAGTCAAAAGATTAAATGTTAAAATTTCATCCATATTGACCATTTTGGGATCGTGCGACATGTCCGGAGTCATCGTTTTTCATCCGAAAATTGATTTTTTGGACTGTACCAAAAATGATTCAAAATGTCAATTGGATCGTGCCTCATGTTGAATAACCACTTTTTAAACCCTCACAGTGACCAAAATTGCCATTTTTACAGAGTTTTGCTTACTCAAAAGCTTCAATTTTGACCCATTTCAGGCACAGAAATGACTTTAAACACACTTATTTTAGTTGACAAAGTCATAATTCACATCCAACAGTCATTTACAGTCAAAAGATTAAATGTTAAAATTTCATCCATATTGACCATTTTGGGATCGTTCGACATGTCCGGAGTCATCGTTTTTCATCCGAAAATTGATTTTTTGGACTGTACCAAAAATGATTCAAAATGTCAATTGGATCATGCCTCATGTTGAATAACCACTTTTTAAACCCTCACAGTGACCAAAATTGCCATTTTTACAGAGTTTTGATTACTCAAAAGCTTCAATTTTTACCCCTTTGAGGCACAGAAATGACTTTAAACACACTTATTTTAGTTGACAAAGTCATAATTCACATCCAACAGTCATTTACAGTCAAAAGATTAAATGTTAAAATTTCATCCATATTGACCATTTTGGGATCGTTCGACATGTCCGGAGTCATCGTTTTTCATCCGAAAATTGATTTTTTGGACTGTACCAAAAATGATTCAAAATGTCAATTGGATCGTGCCTCATGTTGAATAACCACTTTTTAAACCCTCACAGTGACCAAAAGTGCCATTTTTACAGAGTTTTGATTACTCAAAAGCTTCAATTTTGACCCATTTCAGGCACAGAAATGACTTTAAACACACTTATTTTAGTTGACAAAGTCATAATTCACATCCAACAGTCATTTACAGTCAAAAGATTAAATGTTAAAATTTCATCCATATTGACCATTTTGGGATCGTTCGACATGTCTGGAGTCATCGTTTTTCATCCGAAAAATGATTTTTTGGACTGTACCAAAAATGATTCAAAATGTCAATTGGATCGTGCCTCATGTTGAATAACCACTTTTTAAACCCTCACAGTGACCAAAATTGCCATTTTTACAGAGTTTTGCTTACTCAAAAGCTTCAATTTTGACCCATTTCAGGCACAGAAATGACTTTAAACACACTTATTTTAGTTGACAAAGTCATAATTCACATCCAACAGTCATTTACAGTCAAAAGATTAAATGTTAAAATTTCATCCATATTGACCATTTTGGGATCGTTCGACATGTCCGGAGTCATCGTTTTTCATCCGAAAATTGATTTTTTGAACTGTACCAAAAATGATTCAAAATTTCAATTGGATCGTGCCTCATGTTGAATAACCACTTTTTAAACCCTCACAGTGACCAAAATTGCCAATTTTACACAGTTTTGCTTACTCAAAAGCTTCAATTTTGACCCATTTCAGGCACAGAAATGACTTTAAACACACTTATTTTAGTTGACAAAGTCATAATTCACATCCAACAGTCATTTACAGTCAAAAGATTAAATGATAAAATTTCATCCATATTGACCATTTTGGGATCGTTCGACATGTCCGGAGTCATCGTTTTTCATCCGAAAATTGATTTTTTGAACTGTACCAAAAATGATTCAAAATTTCAATTGGATCGTGCCTCATGTTGAATAACCACTTTTTAAACCCTCACAGTGACCAAAATTGCCAATTTTACACAGTTTTGCTTACTCAAAAGCTTCAATTTTGACCCATTTCAGGCACAGAAATGACTTTAAACACACTTATTTTAGTTGACAAAGCCATAATTCACATCCAACAGTCATTTAGAGTCAAAAGATTAAATGTTAAAATTTCATCATTATAGGCCATTTTGGGATCGTTCGACATGTCCGGAGTCATCGTTTTTCATCCGAAAATTGATTTTTTGAACTGTACCAAAAATGATTCAAAATGTCAATTGGATCGTGCCTCATGTTGAATAACCACTTTTTAAACCCTCACAGTGACCAAAATTGCCAATTTTACACAGTTTTGCTTACTCAAAAGCTTCAATTTTGACCCATTTCAGGCACAGAAATGACTTTAAACACACTTATTTTAGTTGACAAAGCCATAATTCACATCCAACAGTCATTTAGAGTCAAAAGATTAAATGTTAAAATTTCATCATTATAGACCATTTGGGGAACGTTCGACAGGTCCGGAGTCATCGTTTTTCGTCTGAAAATTGATTTTTTGGACTGTACCAAAAATGATTCAAAATGTCAATTGGATCGTGCCTCATGTTGAATAACCACTTTTTAAACCCTCAGAGTGACCAAAATTGCCATTTTTACAGAGTTTTGATTACTCAAAAGCTTCAATTTTTACCCCTTTGAGGCACAGAAATGACTTTAAACACACTTATTTTAGTTGACAAAGTCATAATTCACATCGAACAGACATTTACAGTCAAAAGATTAAATGTTAAAATTTCATCCATATTGACCATTTTGGGATCGTTCGACATGTCCGGAGTCATCGTTTTTCATCCGAAAATTGATTTTTTGGACTGTACCAAAAATGATTCAAAATGTCAATTGGATCGTGCCTCATGTTGAATAACCACTTTTTAAACCCTCACAGTGACCAAAATTGCCATTTTTACAGAGTTTTGATTACTCAAAAGCTTCACTTTTGACCCATTTCAGGCACAGAAATGACTTTAAACACACTTATTTTAGTTGACAAAGTCATAATTCACATCCAACAGTCATTTACAGTCAAAAGATTAAATGTTAAAATTTCATCCATATTGACCATTTTGGGATCGTTCGACATGTCCGGAGTCATCGTTTTTCATCCGAAAATTGATTTTTTGGACTGTACCAAAAATGATTCAAAATGTCAATTGGATCGTGCCTCATGTTGAATAACCACTTTTTAAACCCTCACAGTGACCAAAATTGCCAATTTTACACAGTTTTGCTTACTCAAAATAATCGCAATTTCGATCGGATCGCTATCGGATTTTGCGATCGCGTGCGAATCGCTTTTTTTTATCGCAATTCTTCATGAATTCGGATTTGCGATTTCTGAATAGCGACTCGCTATTTTTCGCTATTTCAGAATCGCAAATGCCGATTTTCATGAATATGGCGGTAAATGGTAAAATTTCATCCATATTGACCATTTTGGGATCGTTCGACATGTCCGGAGTCATCGTTTTTCATCAGAAAATTGATTTTTTGGACTGTACCAAAAATGATTCAAAATGTCAATTGGATCGTGCCTCATTTTGAATAACCACTTTTTAAACCCTCAGAGTGACCAAAATTGCCATTTTTACAGAGTTTTGATTACTCAAAAGCTTCAATTTTTACCCCTTTGAGGCACAGAAATGACTTTAAACACACTTATTTTAGTTGACAAAGTCATAATTCACATCCAACAGTCATTTACAGTCAAAAGATTAAATGTTAAAATTTCATCCATATTGACCATTTTGGGATCGTTCGACATGTCCGGAGTCATCGTTTTTCATCCGAAAATTGATTTTTTGAACTGTACCAAAAATGATTCAAAATGTCAATTGGATCGTGCCTCATGTTGAATAACCACTTTTTAAACCCTCACAGTGACCAAAATTGCCAATTTTACACAGTTTTGCTTACTCAAAAGCTTCAATTTTGACCCATTTCAGGCACAGAAATGACTTTAAACACACTTATTTTAGTTGACAAAGCCATAATTCACATCCAACAGTCATTTAGAGTCAAAAGATTAAATGTTAAAATTTCATCATTATAGACCATTTGGGGAACGTTCGACAGGTCCGGAGTCATCGTTTTTCGTCTGAAAATTGATTTTTTGGACTGTACCAAAAATGATTCAAAATGTCAATTGGATCGTGCCTCATTTTGAATAACCACTTTTTAAACCCTCACAGTGACCAAAATTGCCATTTTTACAGAGTTTTGCTTACACAAAAGCTTCAATTTTGACCCGTTTCAGGCACAGAAATGACTTTAAACACACTTATTTTAGTTGACAAAGTCATTATTCACATCCAACAGTCATTTAGAGTCAAAAGATTAAATGTTAAAATTTCATCCATATTGACCATTTTGGGATCGTTCGACATGTCCGGAGTCATCGTTTTTCATCCGAAAATTGATTTTTTGGACTGTACCAAAAATGATTCAAAATGTCAATTGGATCATGCCTCATGTTGAATAACCACTTTTTAAACCCTCACAGTGACCAAAATTGCCATTTTTACAGAGTTTTGCTTACTCAAAAGCTTCAATTTTGACCCATTTCAGGCACAGAAATGACTTTAAACACACTTATTTTAGTTGACAAAGTCATAATTCACATCCAACAGTCATTTACAGTCAAAAGATTAAATGTTAAAATGTCATCCATATTGACCATTTTGGGATCGTTCGACATGTCCGGAGTCATCGTTTTTTATCCGAAAATTGATTTTTTGGACTGTACCAAAAATGATTCAAAATGTCAATTGGATCGTGCCTCATGTTGAATAACCACTTTTTAAACCCTCACAGTGACCAAAATTGCCATTTTTACAGAGTTATGATTACTCAAAAGCTTCAATTTTGACCCATTTCAGGCACAGAAATGACTTTAAACACACTTATTTTAGTTGACAAAGTCATAATTCACATCCAACAGTCATTTACAGTCAAAAGATTAAATGTTAAAATTTCATCCATATTGACCATTTTGGGATCGTTCGACATGTCCGGAGTCATCGTTTTTCATCCGAAAATTGATTTTTTGGACTGTACCAAAAATGATTCAAAATGTCAATTGGATCGTGCCTCATGTTGAATAACCACTTTTTAAACCCTCACAGTGACCAAAATTGCCATTTTTACAGAGTTTTGCTTACTCAAAAGCTTCAATTTTGACCCATTTCAGGCACAGAAATGACTTTAAACACACTTATTTTAGTTGACAAAGTCATAATTCACATCCAACAGTCATTTACAGTCAAAAGATTAAATGTTAAAATTTCATCCATATTGACCATTTTGGGATCGTTCGACATGTCCGGAGTCATCGTTTTTCATCCGAAAATTGATTTTTTGGACTGTACCAAAAATGATTCAAAATGTCAATTGGATCGTGCCTCATGTTGAATAACCACTTTTTAAACCCTCACAGTGACCAAAATTGCCATTTTTACAGAGTTTTGCTTACTCAAAAGCTTCAATTTTGACCCATTTCAGGCACAGAAATGACTTTAAACACACTTATTTTAGTTGACAAAGTCATAATTCACATCCAACAGTCATTTACAGTCAAAAGATTAAATGTTAAAATTTCATCCATATTGACCATTTTGGGATCGTTCGACATGTCCGGAGTCATCGTTTTTCATCCGAAAATTGATTTTTTGGACTGTACCAAAAATGATTCAAAATGTCAATTGGATCATGCCTCATGTTGAATAACCACTTTTTAAACCCTCACAGTGACCAAAATTGCCATTTTTACAGAGTTTTGATTACTCAAAAGCTTCCATTTTTACCCCTTTGAGGCACAGAAATGACTTTAAACACACTTATTTTAGTTGACAAAGTCATAATTCACATCCAACAGTCATTTACAGTCAAAAGATTAAATGTTAAAATTTCATCCATATTGACCATTTTGGGATCGTTCGACATGTCCGGAGTCATCGTTTTTCATCCGAAAATTGATTTTTTGAACTGTACCAAAAATGATTCAAAATGTCAATTGGATCCTGCCTCATGTTGAATAACCACTTTTTAAACCCTCACAGTGACCAAAATTGCCAATTTTACACAGTTTTGCTTACTCAAAAGCTTCAATTTTGACCCATTTCAGGCACAGAAATGACTTTAAACACACTTATTTTAGTTGACAAAGTCATAATTCACATCCAACAGTCATTTACAGTCAAAAGATTAAATGTTAAAATTTCATCCATATTGACCATTTTGGGATCGTTCGACATGTCCGGAGTCATCGTTTTTCATCCGAAAATTGATTTTTTGGACTGTACCAAAAATGATTCAAAATGTCAATTGGATCGTGCCTCATTTTGAATAACCACTTTTTAAACCCTCACAGTGACCAAAATTGCCAATTTTACAGAGTTTTGCTTACACAAAAGCTTCAATTTTGACCCGTTTCAGGCACAGAAATGACTTTAAACACACTTATTTTAGTTGACAAAGTCATTATTCACATCCAACAGTCATTTAGAGTCAAAAGATTAAATGTTAAAATTTCATCCATATTGACCATTTTGGGATCGTTCGACATGTCCGGAGTCATCGTTTTTCATCCGAAAATTGATTTTTTGGACTGTACCAAAAATGATTCAAAATGTCAATTTTATCGTGCCTCATGTTGAATAACCACTTTTTAAACCCTCACAGTGACCAAAATTGCCATTTTTACAGAGTTTTGATTACTCAAAAGCTTCAATTTTGACCCATTTCAGGCACAGAAATGACTTTAAACACACTTATTTTAGTTGACAAAGTCATAATTCACATCCAACAGTCATTTACAGTCAAAAGATTAAATGATAAAATTTCATCCATATTGACCATTTTGGGATCGTTCGACATGTCCGGAGTCATCGTTTTTCATCCGAAAATTGATTTTTTGAACTGTACCAAAAATGATTCAAAATTTCAATTGGATCGTGCCTCATGTTGAATAACCACTTTTTAAACCCTCACAGTGACCAAAATTGCCAATTTTACACAGTTTTGCTTACTCAAAAGCTTCAATTTTGACCCATTTCAGGCACAGAAATGACTTTAAACACACTTATTTTAGTTGACAAAGTCATAATTCACATCCAACAGTCATTTACAGTCAAAAGATTAAATGATAAAATTTCATCCATATTGACCATTTTGGGATCGTTCGACATGTCCGGAGTCATCGTTTTTCATCCGAAAATTGATTTTTTGAACTGTACCAAAAATGATTCAAAATTTCAATTGGATCGTGCCTCATGTTGAATAACCACTTTTTAAACCCTCACAGTGACCAAAATTGCCAATTTTACACAGTTTTGCTTACTCAAAAGCTTCAATTTTGACCCATTTCAGGCACAGAAATGACTTTAAACACACTTATTTTAGTTGACAAAGCCATAATTCACATCCAACAGTCATTTAGAGTCAAAAGATTAAATGTTAAAATTTCATCATTATAGGCCATTTTGGGAACGTTCGACAGGTCCGGAGTCATC
Source organism: Lissotriton vulgaris (assembly GCF_964263255.1). NCBI lineage: Eukaryota > Metazoa > Chordata > Amphibia > Caudata > Salamandridae > Lissotriton > Lissotriton vulgaris. The sequence continues at coordinate 402,851 of NW_028252051.1, read as the reverse complement.
GTTTTTCGTCTGAAAATTGATTTTTTGGACTGTACCAAAAATGATTCAAAATGTCAATTGGATCGTGCCTCATGTTGAATAACCACTTTTTAAACCCTCAGAGTGACCAAAATTGCCATTTTTACAGAGTTTTGATTACTCAAAAGCTTCAATTTTTACCCCTTTGAGGCACAGAAATGACTTTAAACACACTTATTTTAGTTGACAAAGTCATAATTCACATCCAACAGTCATTTACAGTCAAAAGATTAAATGTTAAAATTTCATCCATATTGACCATTTTGGGATCGTTCGACATGTCCGGAGTCATCGTTTTTCATCCGAAAATTGATTTTTTGGACTGTACCAAAAATGATTCAAAATGTCAATTGGATCGTGCCTCATGTTGAATAACCACTTTTTAAACCCTCACAGTGACCAAAATTGCCATTTTTACAGAGTTTTGATTACTCAAAAGCTTCAATTTTGACCCATTTCAGGCACAGAAATGACTTTAAACACACTTATTTTAGTTGACAAAGTCATAATTCACATCCAACAGTCATTTACAGTCAAAAGATTAAATGTTAAAATTTCATCCATATTGACCATTTTGGGATCGTTCGACATGTCCGGAGTCATCGTTTTTCATCCGAAAATTGATTTTTTGGACTGTACCAAAAATGATTCAAAATGTCAATTGGATCGTGCCTCATTTTGAATAACCACTTTTTAAACCCTCACAGTGACCAAAATTGCCAATTTTACAGAGTTTTGCTTACACAAAAGCTTCAATTTTGACCCGTTTCAGGCACAGAAATGACTTTAAACACACTTATTTTAGTTGACAAAGTCATTATTCACATCCAACAGTCATTTACAGTCAAAAGATTAAATGTTAAAATTTCATCCATATTGACCATTTTGGGATCGTTCGACATGTCCGGAGTCATCGTTTTTCATCCGAAAATTGATTTTTTGGACTGTACCAAAAATGATTCAAAATGTCAATTGGATCGTGCCTCATTTTGAATAACCACTTTTTAAACCCTCACAGTGACCAAAATTGCCAATTTTACAGAGTTTTGCTTACACAAAAGCTTCAATTTTGACCCGTTTCAGGCACAGAAATGACTTTAAACACACTTATTTTAGTTGACAAAGTCATTATTCACATCCAACAGTCATTTAGAGTCAAAAGATTAAATGTTAAAATTTCATCCATATTGACCATTTTGGGATCGTTCGACATGTCCGGAGTCATCGTTTTTCATCCGAAAATTGATTTTTTGGACTGTACCAAAAATGATTCAAAATGTCAATTGGATCATGCCTCATGTTGAATAACCACTTTTTAAACCCTCACAGTGACCAAAATTGCCATTTTTACAGAGTTTTGCTTACTCAAAAGCTTCAATTTTGACCCATTTCAGGCACAGAAATGACTTTAAACACACTTATTTTAGTTGACAAAGTCATAATTCACATCCAACAGTCATTTACAGTCAAAAGATTAAATGTTAAAATGTCATCCATATTGACCATTTTGGGATCGTTCGACATGTCCGGAGTCATCGTTTTTTATCCGAAAATTGATTTTTTGGACTGTACCAAAAATGATTCAAAATGTCAATTGGATCGTGCCTCATGTTGAATAACCACTTTTTAAACCCTCACAGTGACCAAAATTGCCATTTTTACAGAGTTATGATTACTCAAAAGCTTCAATTTTGACCCATTTCAGGCACAGAAATGACTTTAAACACACTTATTTTAGTTGACAAAGTCATAATTCACATCCAACAGTCATTTACAGTCAAAAGATTAAATGTTAAAATTTCATCCATATTGACCATTTTGGGATCGTTCGACATGTCCGGAGTCATCGTTTTTCATCCGAAAATTGATTTTTTGGACTGTACCAAAAATGATTCAAAATGTCAATTGGATCGTGCCTCATGTTGAATAACCACTTTTTAAACCCTCACAGTGACCAAAATTGCCATTTTTACAGAGTTTTGCTTACTCAAAAGCTTCAATTTTGACCCATTTCAGGCACAGAAATGACTTTAAACACACTTATTTTAGTTGACAAAGTCATAATTCACATCCAACAGTCATTTACAGTCAAAAGATTAAATGTTAAAATTTCATCCATATTGACCATTTTGGGATCGTTCGACATGTCCGGAGTCATCGTTTTTCATCCGAAAATTGATTTTTTGGACTGTACCAAAAATGATTCAAAATGTCAATTGGATCGTGCCTCATGTTGAATAACCACTTTTTAAACCCTCACAGTGACCAAAATTGCCATTTTTACAGAGTTTTGCTTACTCAAAAGCTTCAATTTTGACCCATTTCAGGCACAGAAATGACTTTAAACACACTTATTTTAGTTGACAAAGTCATAATTCACATCCAACAGACATTTACAGTCAAAAGATTAAATGTTAAAATTTCATCCATATTGACCATTTTGGGATCGTTCGACATGTCCGGAGTCATCGTTTTTCATCCGAAAATTGATTTTTTGGACTGTACCAAAAATGATTCAAAATGTCAATTGGATCATGCCTCATGTTGAATAACCACTTTTTAAACCCTCACAGTGACCAAAATTGCCATTTTTACAGAGTTTTGATTACTCAAAAGCTTCCATTTTTACCCCTTTGAGGCACAGAAATGACTTTAAACACACTTATTTTAGTTGACAAAGTCATAATTCACATCCAACAGTCATTTACAGTCAAAAGATTAAATGTTAAAATTTCATCCATATTGACCATTTTGGGATCGTTCGACATGTCCGGAGTCATCGTTTTTCATCCGAAAATTGATTTTTTGAACTGTACCAAAAATGATTCAAAATGTCAATTGGATCCTGCCTCATGTTGAATAACCACTTTTTAAACCCTCACAGTGACCAAAATTGCCAATTTTACACAGTTTTGCTTACTCAAAAGCTTCAATTTTGACCCATTTCAGGCACAGAAATGACTTTAAACACACTTATTTTAGTTGACAAAGTCATAATTCACATCCAACAGTCATTTACAGTCAAAAGATTAAATGTTAAAATTTCATCCATATTGACCATTTTGGGATCGTTCGACATGTCCGGAGTCATCGTTTTTCATCCGAAAATTGATTTTTTGGACTGTACCAAAAATGATTCAAAATGTCAATTGGATCGTGCCTCATTTTGAATAACCACTTTTTAAACCCTCACAGTGACCAAAATTGCCAATTTTACAGAGTTTTGCTTACACAAAAGCTTCAATTTTGACCCGTTTCAGGCACAGAAATGACTTTAAACACACTTATTTTAGTTGACAAAGTCATAATTCACATCCAACAGTCATTTACAGTCAAAAGATTAAATGATAAAATTTCATCCATATTGACCATTTTGGGATCGTTCGACATGTCCGGAGTCATCGTTTTTCATCCGAAAATTGATTTTTTGAACTGTACCAAAAATGATTCAAAATTTCAATTGGATCGTGCCTCATGTTGAATAACCACTTTTTAAACCCTCACAGTGACCAAAATTGCCAATTTTACACAGTTTTGCTTACTCAAAAGCTTCAATTTTGACCCATTTCAGGCACAGAAATGACTTTAAACACACTTATTTTAGTTGACAAAGTCATAATTCACATCCAACAGTCATTTACAGTCAAAAGATTAAATGATAAAATTTCATCCATATTGACCATTTTGGGATCGTTCGACATGTCCGGAGTCATCGTTTTTCATCCGAAAATTGATTTTTTGAACTGTACCAAAAATGATTCAAAATTTCAATTGGATCGTGCCTCATGTTGAATAACCACTTTTTAAACCCTCACAGTGACCAAAATTGCCAATTTTACAGAGTTTTGCTTACACAAAAGCTTCAATTTTGACCCGTTTCAGGCACAGAAATGACTTTAAACACACTTATTTTAGTTGACAAAGTCATTATTCACATCCAACAGTCATTTACAGTCAAAAGATTAAATGTTAAAATTTCATCCATATTGACCATTTTGGGATCGTTCGACATGTCCGGAGTCATCGTTTTTCATCCGAAAATTGATTTTTTGGGCTGTACCAAAAATGATTCAAAATGTCAATTGGATCGTGCCTCATTTTGAATAACCACTTTTTAAACCCTCACAGTGACCAAAATTGCCAATTTTACAGAGTTTTGCTTACACAAAAGCTTCAATTTTGACCCGTTTCAGGCACAGAAATGACTTTAAACACACTTATTTTAGTTGACAAAGTCATTATTCACATCCAACAGTCATTTAGAGTCAAAAGATTAAATGTTAAAATTTCATCCATATTGACCATTTTGGGATCGTTCGACATGTCCGGAGTCATCGTTTTTCATCCGAAAATTGATTTTTTGGACTGTACCAAAAATGATTCAAAATGTCAATTGGATCGTGCCTCATGTTGAATAACCACTTTTTAAACCCTCACAGTGACCAAAATTGCCATTTTTACAGAGTTTTAATTACTCAAAAGCTTCAATTTTGACCCATTTCAGGCACAGAAATGACTTTAAACACACTTATTTTAGTTGACAAAGTCATAATTCACATCCAACAGTCATTTACAGTCAAAAGATTAAATGTTAAAATTTCATCCATATTGACCATTTTGGGATCGTTCGACATGTCCGGAGTCATCGTTTTTCATCCGAAAATTGATTTTTTGGACTGTACCAAAAATGATTCAAAATGTCAATTGGATCGTGCCTCATGTTGAATAACCACTTTTTAAACCCTCACAGTGACCAAAATTGCCATTTTTACAGAGTTTTGCTTACTCAAAAGCTTCAATTTTGACCCATTTCAGGCACAGAAATGACTTTAAACACACTTATTTTAGTTGACAAAGTCATAATTCACATCCAACAGAAGCTGGAACAAGATCACAGCAGACCAGCTCGCCACGTCCCTGAGCCAGCACCCTCCTGCCAGCTCAGCGAACCCCAGCCAGGCCGCCGACAACCTCACGAAGTGGATCAGCATCTGCGCGGACGAGCTCGCCCCGCTGAGGACCCCGCCCAGCAGACCCGGAAGCAAGAAAGCTCCGTGGTTCACCGACGAACTCAAGAGCTCCAAGAAGAACTGCCGAGCCCTCGAGAAAGTCTGGAGAAGGGAACCCACAACGGACAACAGGACCTCCTTCAAGCTTGCCACCCGGAAGCACCACCAGCTGATCCGCGCCGCCAAGAAAACAGCATTCAAGGAACGGTTGGACAACAACGCACACAACTGCAAGGAACTCTTCAACATCGTGAAAGAGCTTTCCAACCCCAGCGCAGGAAACAACGACATCACCCCATCGCAAGACCTCTGCAACTCCCTCGCTTCATACTTCCACAACAAGATCGCAGACATACACAACAGCTTCAACAACCAACCAACGCACACCATGACCGAACAACCACCCCCCACCACCACCCTTCACGCCTGGACCCCGATCAGCACCGAAGACACCATCCGCACGATGAACTCCATTCACTCCGGATCACCGACCGACCCCTGCCCTCACCACGTCTTCAACAAGGCCGACGCTGTCATCGCACCCCACCTGCGAGACATCATCAACACATCATTCGACACCGCCACCTTCCCAGAGAGCTGGAAACACGCCGAACTCAGCGCCCTGCCCAAGAAACCAACAGCGGACCCCACCGAACTCAAGAACTACCGCCCCATCTCGCTCCTCCCGTTTCCAGCCAAAGTCATCGAGAAGACCGTCAACAAGCAGATGGCCACCTTCCTCGAGATGAACGGATCCCTCGACCCCTCACAGTCTGGCTTCCAAGCCAACCACAGCACCGAGACCGCCCTCATCGCCGCCACCGATGACATCCGAGCCCTGATGGACAATGGAGAAACAGCGGCCCTCATCCTCCTAGACCTCTCCGCGGCATTCGACATGGTCTGCCACCGCACCCTAGTACAGCGCCTCAGCAACATCGGAATCCAGGACAAAGCGCTGGAATGGATCATCTCCTTCCTCAACGGAAGAACACAGAGAGTCCGCCTACCACCGTACAAGTCAGAGGCCTCCGAAGTCATCTGCGGCGTTCCTCAAGGATCATCTCTGAGCCCCACCCTCTTCAACGTCTACATGAGCCCCCTCGCGGCCATCGTACGCAAACACAACCTCAGCATAATCTCCTACGCCGACGACACCCAGCTGATCCTCTCCCTGACCAACGACCCCGCCTTCGCCAGAGCCAACCTGCACGAAGGGATGAAAGAGGTAGCCGAGTGGATGACGACCAGCCGCCTGAAACTGAACTCTGACAAGACGGAGGTCCTCATCCTGGGCTCTTCCCCCTCCGCCTGGGACGACTCCTGGTGGCCTCCCGCCCTGGGCACCGCACCCAAACCGACAGACCATGCACGCAACCTGGGATTCATCCTGGACTCCTCCTTCTCCATGACCAGGCAAGTCAACAACGTCTCCTCGGCGTGCTTCAACATCCTACGCATGCTACGGAAGATCTTCCGGTGGATCCCCACCGAGACCAGGAAGACCGTCACCCAGGCCCTCGTCACCAGCCGACTGGACTACGGCAACGCCCTCTACACCGGTACCACCGCCAAGCTCCAGAAGAGACTCCAGCGGATCCAGAACACCTCAGCCAGACTCATCCTCGACATCCCACGAACCAGCCACATCACCGGACATCTGAGAGACCTTCACTGGCTCCCCGTCAACAAAAGAATCACCTTCCGCCTCCTCACCCACGCACACAAAGCCCTACACGACCAAGGCCCGAGCTACCTCAACAGCCGGATCAACTTCTACGCTCCCAAACGCCACCTCCGATCAGCCAACCACGCCCTCGCCGCCGTCCCCCGCATCCGAAGAGTGACTACAGGAGGAAGGTCCTTCTCCTACCTGGCCGCCAAGACCTGGAACTCCCTCCCGACCGACCTGCGCCTGACCCAAGACCACCTCTCCTTCAGGAAGAAGCTGAAGACCTGGCTGTTCGAGCAGTAGCGGCACCCCCCCCTCCCCCCCCCCAGCGCCTTGAGACCCTACGGGTATGTAGCGCGCTCTATAAGTGTCACTGATTGATTGATTGATTGATTGATTTACAGTCAAAAGATTAAATGTTAAAATTTCATCCATATTGACCATTTTGGGATCGTTCGACATGTCCGGAGTCATCGTTTTTCATCCGAAAATTGATTTTTTGGACTGTACCAAAAATGATTCAAAATGTCAATTGGATCGTGCCTCATGTTGAATAACCACTTTTTAAACCCTCACAGTGACCAAAATTGCCATTTTTACAGAGTTTTGCTTACTCAAAAGCTTCAATTTTGACCCATTTCAGGCACAGAAATGACTTTAAACACACTTATTTTAGTTGACAAAGTCATAATTCACATCCAACAGTCATTTACAGTCAAAAGATTACATGTTAAAATTTCATCCATATTGACCATTTTGGGATCGTTCGACATGTCCGGAGTCATCGTTTTTCATCCGAAAATTGATTTTTTGAACTGTACCAAAAATGATTCAAAATGTCAATTGGATCGTGCCTCATGTTGAATAACCACTTTTTAAACCCTCACAGTGACCAAAATTGCCAATTTTACACAGTTTTGCTTACTCAAAAGCTTCAATTTTGACCCATTTCAGGCACAGAAATGACTTTAAACACACTTATTTTAGTTGACAAAGCCATAATTCACATCCAACAGTCATTTAGAGTCAAAAGATTAAATGTTAAAATTTCATCATTATAGACCATTTTGGGAACGTTCGACAGGTCCGGAGTCATCGTTTTTCGTCTGAAAATTGATTTTTTGGACTGTACCAAAAATGATTCAAAATGTCAATTGGATCGTGCCTCATGTTGAATAACCACTTTTTAAACCCTCAGAGTGACCAAAATTGCCATTTTTACAGAGTTTTGATTACTCAAAAGCTTCAAGTTTTACCCCTTTGAGGCACAGAAATGACTTTAAACACACTTATTTTAGTTGACAAAGTCATTATTCACATCCAACAGTCATTTAGAGTCAAAAGATTAAATGTTAAAATTTCATCCATATTGACCATTTTGGGATCGTTCGACATGTCCGGAGTCATCGTTTTTCATCCGAAAATTGATTTTTTGGACTGTACCAAAAATGATTCAAAATGTCAATTGGATCGTGCCTCATGTTGAATAACCACTTTTTAAACCCTCACAGTGACCAAAATTGCCATTTTTACAGAGTTTTGATTACTCAAAAGCTTCACTTTTGACCCATTTCAGGCACAGAAATGACTTTAAACACACTTATTTTAGTTGACAAAGTCATAATTCACATCCAACAGTCATTTACAGTCAAAAGATTAAATGTTAAAATTTCATCCATATTGACCATTTTGGGATCGTTCGACATGTCCGGAGTCATCGTTTTTCATCCGAAAATTGATTTTTTGGACTGTACCAAAAATGATTCAAAATGTCAATTGGATTGTGCCTCATTTTGAATAACCACTTTTTAAACCCTCACAGTGACCAAAATTGCCAATTTTACAGAGTTTTGCTTACACAAAAGCTTCAATTTTGACCCGTTTCAGGCACAGAAATGACTTTAAACACACTTATTTTAGTTGACAAAGTCATTATTCACATCCAACAGTCATTTAGAGTCAAAAGATTAAATGTTAAAATTTCATCCATATTGACCATTTTGGGATCGTTCGACATGTCCGGAGTCATCGTTTTTCATCCGAAAATTGATTTTTTGGACTGTACCAAAAATGATTCAAAATGTCAATTTTATCGTGCCTCATGTTGAATAACCACTTTTTAAACCCTCACAGTGACCAAAATTGCCATTTTTACAGAGTTTTGATTACTCAAAAGCTTCAATTTTGACCCATTTCAGGCACAGAAATGACTTTAAACACACTTATTTTAGTTGACAAAGTCATAATTCACATCCAACAGTCATTTACAGTCAAAAGATTAAATGATAAAATTTCATCCATATTGACCATTTTGGGATCGTTCGACATGTCCGGAGTCATCGTTTTTCATCCGAAAATTGATTTTTTGAACTGTACCAAAAATGATTCAAAATTTCAATTGGATCGTGCCTCATGTTGAATAACCACTTTTTAAACCCTCACAGTGACCAAAATTGCCAATTTTACACAGTTTTGCTTACTCAAAAGCTTCAATTTTGACCCATTTCAGGCACAGAAATGACTTTAAACACACTTATTTTAGTTGACAAAGTCATAATTCACATCCAACAGTCATTTACAGTCAAAAGATTAAATGATAAAATTTCATCCATATTGACCATTTTGGGATCGTTCGACATGTCCGGAGTCATCGTTTTTCATCCGAAAATTGATTTTTTGAACTGTACCAAAAATGATTCAAAATTTCAATTGGACCGTGCCTCATGTTGAATAACCACTTTTTAAACCCTCACAGTGACCAAAATTGCCAATTTTACACAGTTTTGCTTACTCAAAAGCTTCAATTTTGACCCATTTCAGGCACAGAAATGACTTTAAACACACTTATTTTAGTTGACAAAGCCATAATTCACATCCAACAGTCATTTAGAGTCAAAAGATTAAATGTTAAAATTTCATCATTATAGGCCATTTTGGGAACGTTCGACAGGTCCGGAGTCATCGTTTTTCGTCTGAAAATTGATTTTTTGGACTGTACCAAAAATGATTCAAAATGTCAATTGGATCGTGCCTCATGTTGAATAACCACTTTTTAAACCCTCAGAGTGACCAAAATTGCCATTTTTACAGAGTTTTGATTACTCAAAAGCTTCAATTTTTACCCCTTTGAGGCACAGAAATGACTTTAAACACACTTATTTTAGTTGACAAAGTCATAATTCACATCCAACAGTCATTTACAGTCAAAAGATTAAATGTTAAAATTTCATCCATATTGACCATTTTGGGATCGTTCGACATGTCCGGAGTCATCGTTTTTCATCCGAAAATTGATTTTTTGGACTGTACCAAAAATGATTCAAAATGTCAATTGGATCGTGCCTCATGTTGAATAACCACTTTTTAAACCCTCACAGTGACCAAAATTGCCATTTTTACAGAGTTTTGATTACTCAAAAGCTTCAATTTTGACCCATTTCAGGCACAGAAATGACTTTAAACACACTTATTTTAGTTGACAAAGTCATAATTCACATCCAACAGTCATTTACAGTCAAAAGATTAAATGTTAAAATTTCATCCATATTGACCATTTTGGGATCGTTCGACATGTCCGGAGTCATCGTTTTTCATCCGAAAATTGATTTTTTGGACTGTACCAAAAATGATTCAAAATGTCAATTGGATCGTGCCTCATTTTGAATAACCACTTTTTAAACCCTCACAGTGACCAAAATTGCCAATTTTACAGAGTTTTGCTTACACAAAAGCTTCAATTTTGACCCGTTTCAGGCACAGAAATGACTTTAAACACACTTATTTTAGTTGACAAAGTCATTATTCACATCCAACAGTCATTTACAGTCAAAAGATTAAATGTTAAAATTTCATCCATATTGACCATTTTGGGATCGTTCGACATGTCCGGAGTCATCGTTTTTCATCCGAAAATTGATTTTTTGGGCTGTACCAAAAATGATTCAAAATGTCAATTGGATCGTGCCTCATTTTGAATAACCACTTTTTAAACCCTCACAGTGACCAAAATTGCCAATTTTACAGAGTTTTGCTTACACAAAAGCTTCAATTTTGACCCGTTTCAGGCACAGAAATGACTTTAAACACACTTATTTTAGTTGACAAAGTCATTATTCACATCCAACAGTCATTTAGAGTCAAAAGATTAAATGTTAAAATTTCATCCATATTGACCATTTTGGGATCGTTCGACATGTCCGGAGTCATCGTTTTTCATCCGAAAATTGATTTTTTGGACTGTACCAAAAATGATTCAAAATGTCAATTGGATCGTGCCTCATGTTGAATAACCACTTTTTAAACCCTCACAGTGACCAAAATTGCCATTTTTACAGAGTTTTAATTACTCAAAAGCTTCAATTTTGACCCATTTCAGGCACAGAAATGACTTTAAACACACTTATTTTAGTTGACAAAGTCATAATTCACATCCAACAGTCATTTACAGTCAAAAGATTAAATGTTAAAATTTCATCCATATTGACCATTTTGGGATCGTTCGACATGTCCGGAGTCATCGTTTTTCATCCGAAAATTGATTTTTTGGACTGTACCAAAAATGATTCAAAATGTCAATTGGATCGTGCCTCATGTTGAATAACCACTTTTTAAACCCTCACAGTGACCAAAATTGCCATTTTTACAGAGTTTTGCTTACTCAAAAGCTTCAATTTTGACCCATTTCAGGCACAGAAATGACTTTAAACACACTTATTTTAGTTGACAAAGTCATAATTCACATCCAACAGAAGCTGGAACAAGATCACAGCAGACCAGCTCGCCACGTCCCTGAGCCAGCACCCTCCTGCCAGCTCAGCGAACCCCAGCCAGGCCGCCGACAACCTCACGAAGTGGATCAGCATCTGCGCGGACGAGCTCGCCCCGCTGAGGACCCCGCCCAGCAGACCCGGAAGCAAGAAAGCTCCGTGGTTCACCGACGAACTCAAGAGCTCCAAGAAGAACTGCCGAGCCCTCGAGAAAGTCTGGAGAAGGGAACCCACAACGGACAACAGGACCTCCTTCAAGCTTGCCACCCGGAAGCACCACCAGCTGATCCGCGCCGCCAAGAAAACAGCATTCAAGGAACGGTTGGACAACAACGCACACAACTGCAAGGAACTCTTCAACATCGTGAAAGAGCTTTCCAACCCCAGCGCAGGAAACAACGACATCACCCCATCGCAAGACCTCTGCAACTCCCTCGCTTCATACTTCCACAACAAGATCGCAGACATACACAACAGCTTCAACAACCAACCAACGCACACCATGACCGAACAACCACCCCCCACCACCACCCTTCACGCCTGGACCCCGATCAGCACCGAAGACACCATCCGCACGATGAACTCCATTCACTCCGGATCACCGACCGACCCCTGCCCTCACCACGTCTTCAACAAGGCCGACGCTGTCATCGCACCCCACCTGCGAGACATCATCAACACATCATTCGACACCGCCACCTTCCCAGAGAGCTGGAAACACGCCGAACTCAGCGCCCTGCCCAAGAAACCAACAGCGGACCCCACCGAACTCAAGAACTACCGCCCCATCTCGCTCCTCCCGTTTCCAGCCAAAGTCATCGAGAAGACCGTCAACAAGCAGATGGCCACCTTCCTCGAGATGAACGGATCCCTCGACCCCTCACAGTCTGGCTTCCAAGCCAACCACAGCACCGAGACCGCCCTCATCGCCGCCACCGATGACATCCGAGCCCTGATGGACAATGGAGAAACAGCGGCCCTCATCCTCCTAGACCTCTCCGCGGCATTCGACATGGTCTGCCACCGCACCCTAGTACAGCGCCTCAGCAACATCGGAATCCAGGACAAAGCGCTGGAATGGATCATCTCCTTCCTCAACGGAAGAACACAGAGAGTCCGCCTACCACCGTACAAGTCAGAGGCCTCCGAAGTCATCTGCGGCGTTCCTCAAGGATCATCTCTGAGCCCCACCCTCTTCAACGTCTACATGAGCCCCCTCGCGGCCATCGTACGCAAACACAACCTCAGCATAATCTCCTACGCCGACGACACCCAGCTGATCCTCTCCCTGACCAACGACCCCGCCTTCGCCAGAGCCAACCTGCACGAAGGGATGAAAGAGGTAGCCGAGTGGATGACGACCAGCCGCCTGAAACTGAACTCTGACAAGACGGAGGTCCTCATCCTGGGCTCTTCCCCCTCCGCCTGGGACGACTCCTGGTGGCCTCCCGCCCTGGGCACCGCACCCAAACCGACAGACCATGCACGCAACCTGGGATTCATCCTGGACTCCTCCTTCTCCATGACCAGGCAAGTCAACAACGTCTCCTCGGCGTGCTTCAACATCCTACGCATGCTACGGAAGATCTTCCGGTGGATCCCCACCGAGACCAGGAAGACCGTCACCCAGGCCCTCGTCACCAGCCGACTGGACTACGGCAACGCCCTCTACACCGGTACCACCGCCAAGCTCCAGAAGAGACTCCAGCGGATCCAGAACACCTCAGCCAGACTCATCCTCGACATCCCACGAACCAGCCACATCACCGGACATCTGAGAGACCTTCACTGGCTCCCCGTCAACAAAAGAATCACCTTCCGCCTCCTCACCCACGCACACAAAGCCCTACACGACCAAGGCCCGAGCTACCTCAACAGCCGGATCAACTTCTACGCTCCCAAACGCCACCTCCGATCAGCCAACCACGCCCTCGCCGCCGTCCCCCGCATCCGAAGAGTGACTACAGGAGGAAGGTCCTTCTCCTACCTGGCCGCCAAGACCTGGAACTCCCTCCCGACCGACCTGCGCCTGACCCAAGACCACCTCTCCTTCAGGAAGAAGCTGAAGACCTGGCTGTTCGAGCAGTAGCGGCACCCCCCCCTCCCCCCCCCCCAGCGCCTTGAGACCCTACGGGTATGTAGCGCGCTCTATAAGTGTCACTGATTGATTGATTGATTGATTGATTTACAGTCAAAAGATTAAATGTTAAAATTTCATCCATATTGACCATTTTGGGATCGTTCGACATGTCCGGAGTCATCGTTTTTCATCCGAAAATTGATTTTTTGGACTGTACCAAAAATGATTCAAAATGTCAATTGGATCGTGCCTCATGTTGAATAACCACTTTTTAAACCCTCACAGTGACCAAAATTGCCATTTTTACAGAGTTTTGCTTACTCAAAAGCTTCAATTTTGACCCATTTCAGGCACAGAAATGACTTTAAACACACTTATTTTAGTTGACAAAGTCATAATTCACATCCAACAGTCATTTACAGTCAAAAGATTACATGTTAAAATTTCATCCATATTGACCATTTTGGGATCGTTCGACATGTCCGGAGTCATCGTTTTTCATCCGAAAATTGATTTTTTGAACTGTACCAAAAATGATTCAAAATGTCAATTGGATCGTGCCTCATGTTGAATAACCACTTTTTAAACCCTCACAGTGACCAAAATTGCCAATTTTACACAGTTTTGCTTACTCAAAAGCTTCAATTTTGACCCATTTCAGGCACAGAAATGACTTTAAACACACTTATTTTAGTTGACAAAGCCATAATTCACATCCAACAGTCATTTAGAGTCAAAAGATTAAATGTTAAAATTTCATCATTATAGACCATTTTGGGAACGTTCGACAGGTCCGGAGTCATCGTTTTTCGTCTGAAAATTGATTTTTTGGACTGTACCAAAAATGATTCAAAATGTCAATTGGATCGTGCCTCATGTTGAATAACCACTTTTTAAACCCTCAGAGTGACCAAAATTGCCATTTTTACAGAGTTTTGATTACTCAAAAGCTTCAAGTTTTACCCCTTTGAGGCACAGAAATGACTTTAAACACACTTATTTTAGTTGACAAAGTCATTATTCACATCCAACAGTCATTTAGAGTCAAAAGATTAAATGTTAAAATTTCATCCATATTGACCATTTTGGGATCGTTCGACATGTCCGGAGTCATCGTTTTTCATCCGAAAATTGATTTTTTGGACTGTACCAAAAATGATTCAAAATGTCAATTGGATCGTGCCTCATGTTGAATAACCACTTTTTAAACCCTCACAGTGACCAAAATTGCCATTTTTACAGAGTTTTGATTACTCAAAAGCTTCACTTTTGACCCATTTCAGGCACAGAAATGACTTTAAACACACTTATTTTAGTTGACAAAGTCATAATTCACATCCAACAGTCATTTACAGTCAAAAGATTAAATGTTAAAATTTCATCCATATTGACCATTTTGGGATCGTTCGACATGTCCGGAGTCATCGTTTTTCATCCGAAAATTGATTTTTTGGACTGTACCAAAAATGATTCAAAATGTCAATTGGATTGTGCCTCATTTTGAATAACCACTTTTTAAACCCTCACAGTGACCAAAATTGCCAATTTTACAGAGTTTTGCTTACACAAAAGCTTCAATTTTGACCCGTTTCAGGCACAGAAATGACTTTAAACACACTTATTTTAGTTGACAAAGTCATTATTCACATCCAACAGTCATTTACAGTCAAAAGATTAAATGTTAAAATTTCATCCATATTGACCATTTTGGGATCGTTCGACATGTCCGGAGTCATCGTTTTTCATCCGAAAATTGATTTTTTGGACTGTACCAAAAATGATTCAAAATGTCAATTGGATCGTGCCTCATGTTGAATAACCACTTTTTAAACCCTCACAGTGACCAAAATTGCCATTTTTACAGAGTTTTAATTACTCAAAAGCTTCAATTTTGACCCGTTTCAGGCACAGAAATGACTTTAAACACACTTATTTTAGTTGACAAAGTCATTATTCACATCCAACAGTCATTTAGAGTCAAAAGATTAAATGTTAAAATTTCATCCATATTGACCATTTTGGGATCGTTCGACATGTCCGGAGTCATCGTTTTTCATCCGAAAATTGATTTTTTGGGCTGTACCAAAAATGATTCAAAATGTCAATTGGATCGTGCCTCATTTTGAATAACCACTTTTTAAACCCTCACAGTGACCAAAATTGCCAATTTTACAGAGTTTTGCTTACACAAAAGCTTCAATTTTGACCCGTTTCAGGCACAGAAATGACTTTAAACACACTTATTTTAGTTGACAAAGTCATTATTCACATCCAACAGTCATTTAGAGTCAAAAGATTAAATGTTAAAATTTCATCCATATTGACCATTTTGGGATTGTTCGACATGTCCGGAGTCATCGTTTTTCATCCGAAAATTGATTTTTTGGACTGTACCAAAAATGATTCAAAATGTCAATTGGATCGTGCCTCATGTTGAATAACCACTTTTTAAACCCTCACAGTGACCAAAATTGCCATTTTTACAGAGTTTTAATTACTCAAAAGCTTCAATTTTGACCCATTTCAGGCACAGAAATGACTTTAAACACACTTATTTTAGTTGACAAAGTCATAATTCACATCCAACAGTCATTTACAGTCAAAAGATTAAATGTTAAAATTTCATCCATATTGACCATTTTGGGATCGTTCGAGATGTCCGGAGTCATCGTTTTTCATCCGAAAATTGATTTTTTGGACTGTACCAAAAATGATTCAAAATGTCAATTGGATCGTGCCTCATGTTGAATAACCACTTTTTAAACCCTCACAGTGACCAAAATTGCCATTTTTACAGAGTTTTGCTTACTCAAAAGCTTCAATTTTGACCCATTTCAGGCACAGAAATGACTTTAAACACACTTATTTTAGTTGACAAAGTCATAATTCACATCCAACAGAAGCTGGAACAAGATCACAGCAGACCAGCTCGCCACGTCCCTGAGCCAGCACCCTCCTGCCAGCTCAGCGAACCCCAGCCAGGCCGCCGACAACCTCACGAAGTGGATCAGCATCTGCGCGGACGAGCTCGCCCCGCTGAGGACCCCGCCCAGCAGACCCGGAAGCAAGAAAGCTCCGTGGTTCACCGACGAACTCAAGAGCTCCAAGAAGAACTGCCGAGCCCTCGAGAAAGTCTGGAGAAGGGAACCCACACCGGACAACAGGACCTCCTTCAAGCTTGCCACCCGGAAGCACCACCAGCTGATCCGCGCCGCCAAGAAAACAGCATTCAAGGAACGGTTGGACAACAACGCACACAACTGCAAGGAACTCTTCATCATCGTGAAAGAGCTTTCCAACCCCAGCGCAGGAAACAACGACATCACCCCATCGCAAGACCTCTGCAACTCCCTCGCTTCATACTTCCACAACAAGATCGCGGACATACACAACAGCTTCAACAACCAACCAACGCACACCATGACCGAACAACCACCCCCCACCACCACCCTTCACGCCTGGACCCCGATCAGCACCGAAGACACCATCCGCACGATGAACTCCATTCACTCCGGATCACCGACCGACCCCTGCCCTCACCACGTCTTCAACAAGGCCGACGCTGTCATCGCACCCCACCTGCGAGACATCATCAACACATCATTCGACACCGCCACCTTCCCAGAGAGCTGGAAACACGCCGAACTCAGCGCCCTGCCCAAGAAACCAACAGCGGACCCCACCGAACTCAAGAACTACCGCCCCATCTCGCTCCTCCCGTTTCCAGCCAAAGTCATCGAGAAGACCGTCAACAAGCAGATGGCCACCTTCCTCGAGACGAACGGATCCCTCGACCCCTCACAGTCTGGCTTCCAAGCCAACCACAGCACCGAGACCGCCCTCATCGCCGCCACCGATGACATCCGAGCCCTGATGGACAATGGAGAAACAGCGGCCCTCATCCTCCTAGACCTCTCCGCGGCATTCGACATGGTCTGCCACCGCACCCTAGTACAGCGCCTCAGCAACATCGGAATCCAGGACAAAGCGCTGGAATGGATCATCTCCTTCCTCAACGGAAGAACACAGAGAGTCCGCCTACCACCGTACAAGTCAGAGGCCTCCGAAGTCATCTGCGGCGTTCCTCAAGGATCATCTCTGAGCCCCACCCTCTTCAACGTCTACATGAGCCCCCTCGCGGCCATCGTACGCAAACACAACCTCAGCATAATCTCCTACGCCGACGACACCCAGCTGATCCTCTCCCTGACCAACGACCCCGCCTTCGCCAGAGCCAACCTGCACGAAGGGATGAAAGAGGTAGCCGAGTGGATGACGACCAGCCGCCTGAAACTGAACTCTGACAAGACGGAGGTCCTCATCCTGGGCTCTTCCCCCTCCACCTGGGACGACTCCTGGTGGCCTCCCGCCCTGGGCACCGCACCCAAACCGACAGACCATGCACGCAACCTGGGATTCATCCTGGACTCCTCCTTCTCCATGACCAGGCAAGTCAACAACGTCTCCTCGGCGTGCTTCAACATCCTACGCATGCTACGGAAGATCTTCCGGTGGATCCCCACCGAGACCAGGAAGACCGTCACCCAGGCCCTCGTCACCAGCCGACTGGACTACGGCAACGCCCTCTACACCGGTACCACCGCCAAGCTCCAGAAGAGACTCCAGCGGATCCAGAACACCTCAGCCAGACTCATCCTCGACATCCCACGAACCAGCCACATCACCGGACATCTGAGAGACCTTCACTGGCTCCCCGTCAACAAAAGAATCACCTTCCGCCTCCTCACCCACGCACACAAAGCCCTACACGACCAAGGCCCGAGCTACCTCAACAGCCGGATCAACTTCTACGCTCCCAAACGCCACCTCCGATCAGCCAACCACGCCCTCGCCGCCG
The DNA here is from genome assembly GCF_964263255.1 of Lissotriton vulgaris. NCBI lineage: Eukaryota > Metazoa > Chordata > Amphibia > Caudata > Salamandridae > Lissotriton > Lissotriton vulgaris. Next base: position 384,448 of record NW_028252051.1, on the reverse strand, counting down.
TCCCCCGCATCCGAAGAGTGACTACAGGAGGAAGGTCCTTCTCCTACCTGGCCGCCAAGACCTGGAACTCCCTCCCGACCGACCTGCGCCTGACCCAAGACCACCTCTCCTTCAGGAAGAAGCTGAAGACCTGGCTGTTCGAGCAGTAGCGGCATCCCCCCCCCCTCCCCCCCCCCAGCGCCTTGAGACCCTACGGGTATGTAGCGCGCTCTATAAGTGTCACTGATTGATTGATTGATTGATTGATTTACAGTCAAAAGATTAAATGTTAAAATTTCATCCATATTGACCATTTTGGGATCGTTCGACATGTCCGGAGTCATCGTTTTTCATCCGAAAATTGATTTTTTGAACTGTACCAAAAATGATTCAAAATGTCAATTGGATCGTGCCTCATGTTGAATAACCACTTTTTAAACCCTCACAGTGACCAAAATTGCCAATTTTACACAGTTTTGCTTACTCAAAAGCTTCAATTTTGACCCATTTCAGGCACAGAAATGACTTTAAACACACTTATTTTAGTTGACAAAGCCATAATTCACATCCAACAGTCATTTAGAGTCAAAAGATTAAATGTTAAAATTTCATCATTATAGACCATTTTGGGAACGTTCGACAGGTCCGGAGTCATCGTTTTTCGTCTGAAAATTGATTTTTTGGACTGTACCAAAAATGATTCAAAATGTCAATTGGATCGTGCCTCATGTTGAATAACCACTTTTTAAACCCTCAGAGTGACCAAAATTGCCATTTTTACAGAGTTTTGATTACTCAAAAGCTTCAAGTTTTACCCCTTTGAGGCACAGAAATGACTTTAAACACACTTATTTTAGTTGACAAAGTCATTATTCACATCCAACAGTCATTTAGAGTCAAAAGATTAAATGTTAAAATTTCATCCATATTGACCATTTTGGGATCGTTCGACATGTCCGGAGTCATCGTTTTTCATCCGAAAATTGATTTTTTGGACTGTACCAAAAATGATTCAAAATGTCAATTGGATCGTGCCTCATGTTGAATAACCACTTTTTAAACCCTCACAGTGACCAAAATTGCCATTTTTACAGAGTTTTGATTACTCAAAAGCTTCACTTTTGACCCATTTCAGGCACAGAAATGACTTTAAACACACTTATTTTAGTTGACAAAGTCATAATTCACATCCAACAGTCATTTACAGTCAAAAGATTAAATGTTAAAATTTCATCCATATTGACCATTTTGGGATCGTTCGACATGTCCGGAGTCATCGTTTTTCATCCGAAAATTGATTTTTTGGACTGTACCAAAAATGATTCAAAATGTCAATTGGATCGTGCCTCATTTTGAATAACCACTTTTTAAACCCTCACAGTGACCAAAATTGCCAATTTTACAGAGTTTTGCTTACACAAAAGCTTCAATTTTGACCCGTTTCAGGCACAGAAATGACTTTAAACACACTTATTTTAGTTGACAAAGTCATTATTCACATCCAACAGTCATTTACAGTCAAAAGATTAAATGTTAAAATTTCATCCATATTGACCATTTTGGGATCGTTCGACATATCCGGAGTCATCGTTTTTCATCCGAAAATTGATTTTTTGGGCTGTACCAAAAATGATTCAAAATGTCAATTGGATCGTGCCTCATTTTGAATAACCACTTTTTAAACCCTCACAGTGACCAAAATTACCAATTTTACAGAGTTTTGCTTACACAAAAGCTTCAATTTTGACCCGTTTCAGGCACAGAAATGACTTTAAACACACTTATTTTAGTTGACAAAGTCATTATTCACATCCAACAGTCATTTAGAGTCAAAAGATTAAATGTTAAAATTTCATCCATATTGACCATTTTGGGATCGTTCGACATGTCCGGAGTCATCGTTTTTCATCCGAAAATTGATTTTTTGGACTGTACCAAAAATGATTCAAAATGTCAATTGGATCGTGCCTCATGTTGAATAACCACTTTTTAAACCCTCACAGTGACCAAAATTGCCATTTTTACAGAGTTTTAATTACTCAAAAGCTTCAATTTTGACCCGTTTCAGGCACAGAAATGACTTTAAACACACTTATTTTAGTTGACAAAGTCATTATTCACATCCAACAGTCATTTAGAGTCAAAAGATTAAATGTTAAAATTTCATCCATATTGACCATTTTGGGATCGTTCGACATGTCCGGAGTCATCGTTTTTCATCCGAAAATTGATTTTTTGGGCTGTACCAAAAATGATTCAAAATGTCAATTGGATCGTGCCTCATTTTGAATAACCACTTTTTAAACCCTCACAGTGACCAAAATTGCCAATTTTACAGAGTTTTGCTTACACAAAAGCTTCAATTTTGACCCGTTTCAGGCACAGAAATGACTTTAAACACACTTATTTTAGTTGACAAAGTCATTATTCACATCCAACAGTCATTTAGAGTCAAAAGATTAAATGTTAAAATTTCATCCATATTGACCATTTTGGGATTGTTCGACATGTCCGGAGTCATCGTTTTTCATCCGAAAATTGATTTTTTGGACTGTACCAAAAATGATTCAAAATGTCAATTGGATCGTGCCTCATGTTGAATAACCACTTTTTAAACCCTCACAGTGACCAAAATTGCCATTTTTACAGAGTTTTAATTACTCAAAAGCTTCAATTTTGACCCATTTCAGGCACAGAAATGACTTTAAACACACTTATTTTAGTTGACAAAGTCATAATTCACATCCAACAGTCATTTACAGTCAAAAGATTAAACGTTAAAATTTCATCCATATTGACCATTTTGGGATCGTTCGACATGTCCGGAGTCATCGTTTTTCATCCGAAAATTGATTTTTTGGACTGTACCAAAAATGATTCAAAATGTCAATTGGATCGTGCCTCATGTTGAATAACCACTTTTTAAACCCTCACAGTGACCAAAATTGCCATTTTTACAGAGTTTTGCTTACTCAAAAGCTTCAATTTTGACCCATTTCAGGCACAGAAATGACTTTAAACACACTTATTTTAGTTGACAAAGTCATAATTCACATCCAACAGAAGCTGGAACAAGATCACAGCAGACCAGCTCGCCACGTCCCTGAGCCAGCACCCTCCTGCCAGCTCAGCGAACCCCAGCCAGGCCGCCGACAACCTCACGAAGTGGATCAGCATCTGCGCGGACGAGCTCGCCCCGCTGAGGACCCCGCCCAGCAGACCCGGAAGCAAGAAAGCTCCGTGGTTCACCAACGAACTCAAGAGCTCCAAGAAGAACTGCCGAGCCCTCGAGAAAGTCTGGAGAAGGGAACCCACACCGGACAACAGGACCTCCTTCAAGCTTGCCACCCGGAAGCACCACCAGCTGATCCGCGCCGCCAAGAAAACAGCATTCAAGGAACGGTTGGGCAACAACGCACACAACTGCAAGGAACTCTTCAACATCGTGAAAGAGCTTTCCAACCCCAGCGCAGGAAACAACGACATCACCCCATCGCAAGACCTCTGCAACTCCCTCGCTTCATACTTCCACAACAAGATCGCGGACATACACAACAGCTTCAACAACCAACCAACGCACACCATGACCGAACAACCACCCCCCCACCACCACCCTTCACGCCTGGACCCCGATCAGCACCGAAGACACCATCCGCACGATGAACTCCATTCACTCCGGATCACCGACCGACCCCTGCCCTCACCACGTCTTCAACAAGGCCGACGCTGTCATCGCACCCCACCTGCGAGACATCATCAACACATCATTCGACACCGCCACCTTCCCAGAGAGCTGGAAACACGCCGAACTCAGCGCCCTGCTCAAGAAACCAACAGCGGACCCCACCAAACTCAAGAACTACCGCCCCATCTCGCTCCTCCCGTTTCCAGCCAAAGTCATCGAGAAGACCGTCAACAAGCAGATGGCCGCCTTCCTCGAGACGAACGGATCCCTCGACCCCTCACAGTCTGGCTTCCAAGCCAACCACAGCACCGAGACCGCCCTCATCGCCGCCACCGATGACATCCGAGCCCTGATGGACAATGGAGAAACAGCGGCCCTCATCCTCCTAGACCTCTCCGCGGCATTCGACATGGTCTGCCACCGCACCCTAGTACAGCGCCTCAGCAACATCGGAATCCAGGACAAAGCGCTGGAATGGATCATCTCCTTCCTCGACGGAAGAACACAGAGAGTCCGCCTACCACCGTACAAGTCAGAGGCCTCCGAAGTCATCTGCGGCGTCCCTCAAGGATCATCTCTGAGCCCCACCCTCTTCAACGTCTACATGAGCCCCCTCGCGGCCATCGTACGCAAACACAACCTCAGCATAATCTCCTACGCCGACGACACCCAGCTGATCCTCTCCCTGACCAACGACCCCGCCTTCGCCAGAGCCAACCTGCACGAAGGGATGAAAGAGGTAGCCGAGTGGATGACGACCAGCCGCCTGAAACTGAACTCTGACAAGATGGAGGTCCTCATCCTGGGCTCTTCCCCCTCCGCCTGGGACGACTCCTGGTGGCCTCCCGCCCTGGGCACCACACCCAAACCGACAGACCATGCACGCAACCTGGGATTCATCCTGGACTCCTCCTTCTCCATGACCAGGCAAGTCAACAACGTCTCCTCGGCGTGCTTCAACATCCTACGCATGCTACGGAAGATCTTCCGGTGGATCCCCACCGAGACCAGGAAGACCGTCACCCAGGCCCTCGTCACCAGCCGACTGGACTACGGCAACGCCCTCTACACCGGTACCACCGCCAAGCTCCAGAAGAGACTCCAGCGGATCCAGAACGCCTCAGCCAGACTCATCCTCGACATCCCACGAACCAGCCACATCACCGGACATCTGAGAGACCTTCACTGGCTCCCCGTCAACAAAAGAATCACCTTCCGCCTCCTCACCCACGCACACAAAGCCCTACACGACCAAGGCCCGAGCTACCTCAACAGCCGGATCAACTTCTACGCTCCCAAACGCCACCTCCGATCAGCCAACCACGCCCTCGCCGCCGTCCCCCGCATCCGAAGAGTGACTACAGGAGGAAGGTCCTTCTCCTACCTGGCCGCCAAGACCTGGAACTCCCTCCCGACCGACCTGCGCCTGACCAAAGACCACCTCTCCTTCAGGAAGAAGCTGAAGACCTGGCTGTTCGAGCAGTAGCGGCACCCCCCCCCCCCCCCCCCCCCCCAGCGCCTTGAGACCCTACGGGTATGTAGCGCGCTCTATAAGTGTCACTGATTGATTGATTGATTGATTGATTTACAGTCAAAAGATTAAATGTTAAAATTTCATCCATATTGACCATTTTGGGATCGTTCGACATGTCCGGAGTCATCGTTTTTCATCCGAAAATTGATTTTTTGGACTGTACCAAAAATGATTCAAAATGTCAATTGGATCGTGCCTCATGTTGAATAACCACTTTTTAAACCCTCACAGTGACCAAAATTGCCATTTTTACAGAGTTTTGCTTACTCAAAAGCTTCAATTTTGACCCATTTCAGGCACAGAAATGACTTTAAACACACTTATTTTAGTTGACAAAGTCATAATTCACATCCAACAGTCATTTACAGTCAAAAGATTACATGTTAAAATTTCATCCATATTGACCATTTTGGGATCGTTCGACATGTCCGGAGTCATCGTTTTTCATCCGAAAATTGATTTTTTGAACTGTACCAAAAATGATTCAAAATGTCAATTGGATCGTGCCTCATGTTGAATAACCACTTTTTAAACCCTCACAGTGACCAAAATTGCCAATTTTACACAGTTTTGCTTACTCAAAAGCTTCAATTTTGACCCATTTCAGGCACAGAAATGACTTTAAACACACTTATTTTAGTTGACAAAGCCATAATTCACATCCAACAGTCATTTAGAGTCAAAAGATTAAATGTTAAAATTTCATCATTATAGACCATTTTGGGAACGTTCGACAGGTCCGGAGTCATCGTTTTTCGTCTGAAAATTGATTTTTTGGACTGTACCAAAAATGATTCAAAATGTCAATTGGATCGTGCCTCATGTTGAATAACCACTTTTTAAACCCTCAGAGTGACCAAAATTGCCATTTTTACAGAGTTTTGATTACTCAAAAGCTTCAAGTTTTACCCCTTCGAGGCACAGAAATGACTTTAAACACACTTATTTTAGTTGACAAAGTCATTATTCACATCCAACAGTCATTTAGAGTCAAAAGATTAAATGTTAAAATTTCATCCATATTGACCATTTTGGGATCGTTCGACATGTCCGGAGTCATCGTTTTTCATCCGAAAATTGATTTTTTGGACTGTACCAAAAATGATTCAAAATGTCAATTGGATCGTGCCTCATGTTGAATAACCACTTTTTAAACCCTCACAGTGACCAAAATTGCCATTTTTACAGAGTTTTGATTACTCAAAAGCTTCACTTTTGACCCATTTCAGGCACAGAAATGACTTTAAACACACTTATTTTAGTTGACAAAGTCATAATTCACATCCAACAGTCATTTACAGTCAAAAGATTAAATGTTAAAATTTCATCCATATTGACCATTTTGGGATCGTTCGACATGTCCGGAGTCATCGTTTTTCATCCGAAAATTGATTTTTTGGACTGTACCAAAAATGATTCAAAATGTCAATTGGATCATGCCTCATTTTGAATAACCACTTTTTAAACCCTCACAGTGACCAAAATTGCCAATTTTACAGAGTTTTGCTTACACAAAAGCTTCAATTTTGACCCGTTTCAGGCACAGAAATGACTTTAAACACACTTATTTTAGTTGACAAAGTCATTATTCACATCCAACAGTCATTTACAGTCAAAAGATTAAATGTTAAAATTTCATCCATATTGACCATTTTGGGATCGTTCGACATGTCCGGAGTCATCGTTTTTCATCCGAAAATTGATTTTTTGGACTGTACCAAAAATGATTCAAAATGTCAATTGGATCGTGCCTCATGTTGAATAACCACTTTTTAAACCCTCACAGTGACCAAAATTGCCATTTTTACAGAGTTTTGCTTACTCAAAAGCTTCAATTTTGACCCATTTCAGGCACAGAAATGACTTTAAACACACTTATTTTAGTTGACAAAGTCATAATTCACATCCAACAGTCATTTACAGTCAAAAGATTACATGTTAAAATTTCATCCATATTGACCATTTTGGGATCGTTCGACATGTCCGGAGTCATCGTTTTTCATCCGAAAATTGATTTTTTGAACTGTACCAAAAATGATTCAAAATGTCAATTGGATCGTGCCTCATGTTGAATAACCACTTTTTAAACCCTCAGAGTGACCAAAATTGCCATTTTTACAGAGTTTTGATTACTCAAAAGCTTCAAGTTTTACCCCTTTGAGGCACAGAAATGACTTTAAACACACTTATTTTAGTTGACAAAGTCATTATTCACATCCAACAGTCATTTAGAGTCAAAAGATTAAATGTTAAAATTTCATCCATATTGACCATTTTGGGATCGTTCGACATGTCCGGAGTCATCGTTTTTCATCCGAAAATTGATTTTTTGGACTGTACCAAAAATGATTCAAAATGTCAATTGGATCGTGCCTCATGTTGAATAACCACTTTTTAAACCCTCACAGTGACCAAAATTGCCATTTTTACAGAGTTTTGATTACTCAAAAGCTTCACTTTTGACCCATTTCAGGCACAGAAATGACTTTAAACACACTTATTTTAGTTGACAAAGTCATAATTCACATCCAACAGTCATTTACAGTCAAAAGATTAAATGTTAAAATTTCATCCATATTGACCATTTTGGGATCGTTCGACATGTCCGGAGTCATCGTTTTTCATCCGAAAATTGATTTTTTGGACTGTACCAAAAATGATTCAAAATGTCAATTGGATCATGCCTCATTTTGAATAACCACTTTTTAAACCCTCACAGTGACCAAAATTGCCAATTTTACAGAGTTTTGCTTACACAAAAGCTTCAATTTTGACCCGTTTCAGGCACAGAAATGACTTTAAACACACTTATTTTAGTTGACAAAGTCATTATTCACATCCAACAGTCATTTACAGTCAAAAGATTAAATGTTAAAATTTCATCCATATTGACCATTTTGGGATCGTTCGACATGTCCGGAGTCATCGTTTTTCATCCGAAAATTGATTTTTTGGACTGTACCAAAAATGATTCAAAATGTCAATTGGATCGTGCCTCATGTTGAATAACCACTTTTTAAACCCTCAGAGTGACCAAAATTGCCATTTTTACAGAGTTTTGATTACTCAAAAGCTTCAATTTTTACCCCTTTGAGGCACAGAAATGACTTTAAACACACTTATTTTAGTTGACAAAGTCATAATTCACATCCAACAGTCATTTACAGTCAAAAGATTAAATGTTAAAATTTCATCCATATTGACCATTTTGGGATCGTTCGACATGTCCGGAGTCATCGTTTTTCATCCGAAAATTGATTTTTTGGACTGTACCAAAAATGATTCAAAATGTCAATTGGATCGTGCCTCATTTTGAATAACCACTTTTTAAACCCTCACAGTGACCAAAATTGCCAATTTTACAGAGTTTTGCTTACACAAAAGCTTCAATTTTGACCCGTTTCAGGCACAGAAATGACTTTAAACACACTTATTTTAGTTGACAAAGTCATTATTCACATCCAACAGTCATTTAGAGTCAAAAGATTAAATGTTAAAATTTCATCCATATTGACCATTTTGGGATCGTTCGACATGTCCGGAGTCATCGTTTTTCATCCGAAAATTGATTTTTTGGACTGTACCAAAAATGATTCAAAATGTCAATTGGATCGTGCCTCATGTTGAATAACCACTTTTTAAACCCTCACAGTGACCAAAATTGCCATTTTTACAGAGTTTTAATTACTGAAAAGCTTCAATTTTGTCCCATTTCAGGCACAGAAATGACTTTAAACACACTTATTTTAGTTGACAAAGTCATAATTCACATCCAACAGTCATTTACAGTCAAAAGATTAAATGTTAAAATTTCATCCATATTGACCATTTTGGGATCGTTCGACATGTCCGGAGTCATCGTTTTTCATCCGAAAATTGATTTTTTGGACTGTACCAAAAATGATTCAAAATGTCAATTGGATCGTGCCTCATGTTGAATAACCACTTTTTAAACCCTCACAGTGACCAAAATTGCAATTTTTACAGAGTTTTGCTTACTCAAAAGCTTCAATTTTGACCCATTTCAGGCACAGAAATGACTTTAAACACACTTATTTTAGTTGACAAAGTCATAATTCACATCCAACAGTCATTTACAGTCAAAAGATTAAATGTTAAAATTTCATCCATATTGACCATTTTGGGATCGTTCGACATGTCCGGAGTCATCGTTTTTCATCCGAAAATTGATTTTTTGGACTGTACCAAAAATGATTCAAAATGTCAATTGGATCATGCCTCATGTTGAATAAACACTTTTTAAACCCTCACAGTGACCAAAATTGCCATTTTTACAGAGTTTTGCTTACTCAAAAGCTTCAATTTTGACCCATTTCAGGCACAGAAATGACTTTAAACACACTTATTTTAGTTGACAAAGTCATAATTCACATCCAACAGTCATTTACAGTCAAAAGATTACATGTTAAAATTTCATCCATATTGACCATTTTGGGATCGTTCGACATGTCCGGAGTCATCGTTTTTCATCCGAAAATTGATTTTTTGAACTGTACCAAAAATGATTCAAAATGTCAATTGGATCGTGCCTCATGTTGAATAACCACTTTTTAAACCCTCACAGTGACCAAAATTGCCAATTTTACACAGTTTTGCTTCCTCAAAAGCTTCAATTTTGACCCATTTCAGGCACAGAAATGACTTTAAACACACTTATTTTAGTTGACAAAGCCATAATTCACATCCAACAGTCATTTAGAGTCAAAAGATTAAATGTTAAAATTTCATCATTATAGACCATTTTGGGAACGTTCGACAGGTCCGGAGTCATCGTTTTTCGTCTGAAAATTGATTTTTTGGACTGTACCAAAAATGATTCAAAATGTCAATTGGATCGTGCCTCATGTTGAATAACCACTTTTTAAACCCTCACAGTGACCAAAATTGCCATTTTTACAGAGTTTTGATTACTCAAAAGCTTCACTTTTGACCCATTTCAGGCACAGAAATGACTTTAAACACACTTATTTTAGTTGACAAAGTCATAATTCACATCCAACAGTCATTTACAGTCAAAAGATTAAATGTTAAAATTTCATCCATATTGACCATTTTGGGATCGTTCGACATGTCCGGAGTCATCGTTTTTCATCCGAAAATTGATTTTTTGGACTGTACCAAAAATGATTCAAAATGTCAATTGGATCATGCCTCATTTTGAATAACCACTTTTTAAACCCTCACAGTGACCAAAATTGCCAATTTTACAGAGTTTTGCTTACACAAAAGCTTCAATTTTGACCCGTTTCAGGCACAGAAATGACTTTAAACACACTTATTTTAGTTGACAAAGTCATTATTCACATCCAACAGTCATTTACAGTCAAAAGATTAAATGTTAAAATTTCATCCATATTGACCATTTTGGGATCGTTCGACATGTCCGGAGTCATCGTTTTTCATCCGAAAATTGATTTTTTGGACTGTACCAAAAATGATTCAAAATGTCAATTGGATCGTGCCTCATGTTGAATAACCACTTTTTAAACCCTCAGAGTGACCAAAATTGCCATTTTTACAGAGTTTTGATTACTCAAAAGCTTCAATTTTTACCCCTTTGAGGCACAGAAATGACTTTAAACACACTTATTTTAGTTGACAAAGTCATAATTCACATCCAACAGTCATTTACAGTCAAAAGATTAAATGTTAAAATTTCATCCATATTGACCATTTTGGGATCGTTCGACATGTCCGGAGTCATCGTTTTTCATCCGAAAATTGATTTTTTGGACTGTACCAAAAATGATTCAAAATGTCAATTGGATCGTGCCTCATGTTGAATAACCACTTTTTAAACCCTCACAGTGACCAAAATTGCCATTTTTACAGAGTTTTAATTACTGAAAAGCTTCAATTTTGTCCCATTTCAGGCACAGAAATGACTTTAAACACACTTATTTTAGTTGACAAAGTCATAATTCACATCCAACAGTCATTTACAGTCAAAAGATTAAATGTTAAAATTTCATCCATATTGACCATTTTGGGATCGTTCGACATGTCCGGAGTCATCGTTTTTCATCCGAAAATTGATTTTTTGGACTGTACCAAAAATGATTCAAAATGTCAATTGGATCGTGCCTCATGTTGAATAACCACTTTTTAAACCCTCACAGTGACCAAAATTGCCATTTTTACAGAGTTTTGCTTACTCAAAAGCTTCAATTTTGACCCATTTCAGGCACAGAAATGACTTTAAACACACTTATTTTAGTTGACAAAGTCATAATTCACATCCAACAGTCATTTACAGTCAAAAGATTAAATGTTAAAATTTCATCCATATTGACCATTTTGGGATCGTTCGACATGTCCGGAGTCATCGTTTTTCATCCGAAAATTGATTTTTTGGACTGTACCAAAAATGATTCAAAATGTCAATTGGATCATGCCTCATGTTGAATAACCACTTTTTAAACCCTCACAGTGACCAAAATTGCCATTTTTACAGAGTTTTGCTTACTCAAAAGCTTCAATTTTGACCCATTTCAGGCACAGAAATGACTTTAAACACACTTATTTTAGTTGACAAAGTCATAATTCACATCCAACAGTCATTTACAGTCAAAAGATTACATGTTAAAATTTCATCCATATTGACCATTTTGGGATCGTTCGACATGTCCGGAGTCATCGTTTTTCATCCGAAAATTGATTTTTTGAACTGTACCAAAAATGATTCAAAATGTCAATTGGATCGTGCCTCATGTTGAATAACCACTTTTTAAACCCTCACAGTGACCAAAATTGCCAATTTTACACAGTTTTGCTTCCTCAAAAGCTTCAATTTTGACCCATTTCAGGCACAGAAATGACTTTAAACACACTTATTTTAGTTGACAAAGCCATAATTCACATCCAACAGTCATTTAGAGTCAAAAGATTAAATGTTAAAATTTCATCATTATAGACCATTTTGGGAACGTTCGACAGGTCCGGAGTCATCGTTTTTCGTCTGAAAATTGATTTTTTGGACTGTACCAAAAATGATTCAAAATGTCAATTGGATCGTGCCTCATGTTGAATAACCACTTTTTAAACCCTCACAGTGACCAAAATTGCCATTTTTACAGAGTTTTGATTACTCAAAAGCTTCACTTTTGACCCATTTCAGGCACAGAAATGACTTTAAACACACTTATTTTAGTTGACAAAGTCATAATTCACATCCAACAGTCATTTACAGTCAAAAGATTAAATGTTAAAATTTCATCCATATTGACCATTTTGGGATCGTTCGACATGTCCGGAGTCATCGTTTTTCATCCGAAAATTGATTTTTTGGACTGTACCAAAAATGATTCAAAATGTCAATTGGATCATGCCTCATTTTGAATAACCACTTTTTAAACCCTCACAGTGACCAAAATTGCCAATTTTACAGAGTTTTGCTTACACAAAAGCTTCAATTTTGACCCGTTTCAGGCACAGAAATGACTTTAAACACACTTATTTTAGTTGACAAAGTCATTATTCACATCCAACAGTCATTTACAGTCAAAAGATTAAATGTTAAAATTTCATCCATATTGACCATTTTGGGATCGTTCGACATGTCCGGAGTCATCGTTTTTCATCCGAAAATTGATTTTTTGGACTGTACCAAAAATGATTCAAAATGTCAATTGGATCGTGCCTCATGTTGAATAACCACTTTTTAAACCCTCAGAGTGACCAAAATTGCCATTTTTACAGAGTTTTGATTACTCAAAAGCTTCAATTTTTACCCCTTTGAGGCACAGAAATGACTTTAAACACACTTATTTTAGTTGACAAAGTCATAATTCACATCCAACAGTCATTTACAGTCAAAAGATTAAATGTTAAAATTTCATCCATATTGACCATTTTGGGATCGTTCGACATGTCCGGAGTCATCGTTTTTCATCCGAAAATTGATTTTTTGGACTGTACCAAAAATGATTCAAAATGTCAATTGGATCGTGCCTCATTTTGAATAACCACTTTTTAAACCCTCACAGTGACCAAAATTGCCAATTTTACAGAGTTTTGCTTACACAAAAGCTTCAATTTTGACCCGTTTCAGGCACAGAAATGACTTTAAACACACTTATTTTAGTTGACAAAGTCATTATTCACATCCAACAGTCATTTAGAGTCAAAAGATTAAATGTTAAAATTTCATCCATATTGACCATTTTGGGATCGTTCGACATGTCCGGAGTCATCGTTTTTCATCCGAAAATTGATTTTTTGGACTGTACCAAAAATGATTCAAAATGTCAATTGGATCGTGCCTCATGTTGAATAACCACTTTTTAAACCCTCACAGTGACCAAAATTGCCATTTTTACAGAGTTTTAATTACTAAAAAGCTTCAATTTTGTCCCATTTCAGGCACAGAAATGACTTTAAACACACTTATTTTAGTTGACAAAGTCATAATTCACATCCAACAGTCATTTACAGTCAAAAGATTAAATGTTAAAATTTCATCCATATTGACCATTTTGGGATCGTTCGACATGTCCGGAGTCATCGTTTTTCATCCGAAAATTGATTTTTTGGACTGTACCAAAAATGATTCAAAATGTCAATTGGATCGTGCCTCATGTTGAATAACCACTTTTTAAACCCTCACAGTGACCAAAATTGCCATTTTTACAGAGTTTTGCTTACTCAAAAGCTTCAATTTTGACCCATTTCAGGCACAGAAATGACTTTAAACACACTTATTTTAGTTGACAAAGTCATAATTCACATCCAACAGTCATTTACAGTCAAAAGATTAAATGTTAAAATTTCATCAATATTGACCATTTTGGGATCGTTCGACATGTCCGGAGTCATCGTTTTTCATCCGAAAATTGATTTTTTGGACTGTACCAAAAATGATTCAAAATGTCAATTGGATCATGCCTCATGTTGAATAACCACTTTTTAAACCCTCACAGTGACCAAAATTGCCATTTTTACAGAGTTTTGCTTACTCAAAAGCTTCAATTTTGACCCATTTCAGGCACAGAAATGACTTTAAACACACTTATTTTAGTTGACAAAGTCATAATTCACATCCAACAGTCATTTACAGTCAAAAGATTACATGTTAAAATTTCATCCATATTGACCATTTTGGGATCGTTCGACATGTCCGGAGTCATCGTTTTTCATCCGAAAATTGATTTTTTGAACTGTACCAAAAATGATTCAAAATGTCAATTGGATCGTGCCTCATGTTGAATAACCACTTTTTAAACCCTCACAGTGACCAAAATTGCCAATTTTACACAGTTTTGCTTCCTCAAAAGCTTCAATTTTGACCCATTTCAGGCACAGAAATGACTTTAAACACACTTATTTTAGTTGACAAAGCCATAATTCACATCCAACAGTCATTTAGAGTCAAAAGATTAAATGTTAAAATTTCATCATTATAGACCATTTTGGGAACGTTCGACAGGTCCGGAGTCATCGTTTTTCGTCTGAAAATTGATTTTTTGGACTGTACCAAAAATGATTCAAAATGTCAATTGGATCGTGCCTCATGTTGAATAACCACTTTTTAAACCCTCACAGTGACCAAAATTGCCATTTTTAGAGAGTTTTGATTACTCAAAAGCTTCACTTTTGACCCATTTCAGGCACAGAAATGACTTTAAACACACTTATTTTAGTTCACAAAGTCATAATTCACATCCAACAGTCATTTACAGTCAAAAGATTAAATGATAAAATTTCATCCATATTGACCATTTTGGGATCGTTCGACATGTCCGGAGTCATCGTTTTTCATCCGAAAATTGATTTTTTGAACTGTACCAAAAATGATTCAAAATGTCAATTGGGTCGTGCCTCCTGTTGAATAACCACTTTTTAAACCCTCACAGTGACCAAAATTGCCAATTTTACACAGTTTTGCTTACTCAAAAGCTTCAATTTTGACCCATTTCAGGCACAGAAATGACTTTAAACACACTTATTTTAGTTGACAAAGCCATAATTCACATCCAACAGTCATTTAGAGTCAAAAGATTAAATGTTAAAATTTCATCATTATAGACCATTTTGGGAACGTTCGACAGGTCCGGAGTCATCGTTTTTCGTCTGAAAATTGATTTTTTGGACTGTACCAAAAATGATTCAAAATGTCAATTGGATCGTGCCTCATGTTGAATAACCACTTTTTAAACCCTCAGAGTGACCAAAATTGCCATTTTTACAGAGTTTTAATTACTCAAAAGCTTCAATTTTGACCCCTTTGAGGCACAGGAATGACTTTAAACACACTTATTTTAGTTGACAAAGTCATAATTCACATCCAACAGTCATTTACAGTCAAAAGATTAAATGTTAAAATTTCATCCATATTGACCATTTTGGGATCGTTCGACATGTCCGGAGTCATCGTTTTTCATCCGAAAATTGATTTTTTGGACTGTACCAAAAATGATTTAAAATGTCAATTGGATCGTGCCTCATGTTGAATAACCACTTTTTAAACCCTCACAGTGACCAAAATTGCCATTTTTACAGAGTTTTGATTACTCAAAAGCTTCAATTTTGACCCATTTCAGGCACATATGGCTGAGATACCCGCCACCCCCTCTCAACACAATCCCCAAGGATGGGAAACTGGAAACAGTGATGAGGTTTTTGGAAAACGGGAGGGAGTGACCCTCCCGGCCGTATTTATTAAAATATGAAACAAAATTAAAACATTAAATAAACAGTTTCATAATATGTACAATTTCATTACCACATTGCGATGTTTGGCTAACCTTAACATATTCTCTAATACAAAGGTTCTCCTAGCCGAACTAACATCCTACAAAACATTACTTGAAATTTTGAAATTGTACATCCTAACGTTTAAGGGCCAACGGCAAGGTCGTCACCGGTGTCAAGATCCCTAACCCCGAAATATCCCCCTCACTTGTGAAGGGCGACCGCACAGAGGCGTACCTCAAGTGCAACTACCAATTTCCCATGACTTGACGGGGGCCCCAATAAAACTCGACGCCACTTAGAGGTCGTACGAGGACTCGTGTGAGGTATCTAGAAGGTAGCATAGACCCCCCCCCAAACCCCACACAACTTACCACATCTGCCGTCGCAGACGTCCTGGCCCCGGGAAATTCCCCAGGAGGGGGCTGTAACCCCTCCTACCCAGGAAGGGCCTTGACCGCCTTTCCTTTCCTTTCGGCGACCCATCCTTAGAAGGGACCGCCTCCCCGTTGAGGGGCCAATGGCCACCTCCCCCGAGCGCTCCCATCCGTGCTGGGTGACGCCCACTCATAGGGATCTTCCAATTAGTGCTCACCGATCATGACCTTACCGCCCGACCAAAATAAATACGACAATGCTAACTAAATTACTAAATGACTAAATCATGAAAAGACAGTAGCACCACAATTTTATTAAAAGCATGCTCACTGATAACACTAAAGCAGAATTACTTTATTTTGCAAAACATAACACAAATTGACCATTCTTTATTGCATACTCAAAAGTCATCACGATAATAAACCACAACCTGTAAACAAAATCAGAGTTATCCATCAGACTTTATTCAAAACCACATGCTGTCCACAGGGGCTGGTGGGTGGGTCAAAAATGGCTCTTCGTTCCGTCTCGAGCTCACGTGCAGCGAGGAGGTGCAGCTTCAGAGCACAGGAACAAGAGGATGCTTTCTTGGCTTGCTGCTCCTTTTATCCGTCTTCAGGGCGGGCGTAAACCCGCCCCTGCCTGCCCCAAGGGCGTGGCCGGCCACGTCAGTGTCTAGGCCAACCCACTCTAGGGCGGGAAAAAGGCACGCCCCGGCTACGCCGCTTCGGGCATACCAGCCGAGACTCGCCTCCCGCCCAAGATGGCTTCCCGGGAGGATCGTGGTACTCCGCCATACGTTCGGGGGGACCGAGTGGTCGCCCCTTTCCATATGGCTGAGATACCCGCCACCCCCTCTCAACACAATCCCCAAGGATGGGAAACTGGAAACAGTGATGAAGTTTTTGGAAAACGGGAGGGAGTGACCCTCCCGGCCGTATTTATTAAAATATGAAACAAAATTAAAACATTAAATAAACAGTTTCATAATATGTACAATTTCATTACCACATTGCGATGTTTGGCTAACCTTAACATATTCTCTAATACAAAGGTTCTCCTAGCCGAACTAACATCCTACAAAACATTACTTGAAATTTTGAAATTGTACATCCTAACGTTTAAGGGCCAACGGCAAGGTCGTCACCGGTGTCAAGATCCCTAACCCCGAAATATCCCCCTCACTTGTGAAGGGCGACCGCACAGAGGCGTACCTCAAGTGCAACTACCAATTTCCCATGACTTGACGGGGGCCCCAATAAAACTCGACGCCACTTAGAGGTCGTACGAGGACTCGTGTGAGGTATCTAGAAGGTAGCGTAGACCCCCCCCCAAACCCCACACAACTTACCACATCTGCCGTCGCAGACGTCCTGGCCCCGGGAAATTCCCCAGGAGGGGGCTGTAACCCCTCCTACCCAGGAAGGGCCTTGACCGCCTTTCCTTTCCTTTCGGCGACCCATCCTTAGAAGGGACCGCCTCCCCGTTGAGGGGCCAATGGCCACCTCCCCCGAGCGCTCCCATCCGTGCTGGGTGACGCCCACTCATAGGGATCTTCCAATTAGTGCTCACCGATCATGACCTTACCGCCCGACCAAAATAAATACGACAATGCTAACTAAATTACTAAATGACTAAATCATGAAAAGACAGTAGCACCACAATTTTATTAAAAGCATGCTCACTGATAACACTAAAGCAGAATTACTTTATTTTGCAAAACATAACACAAATTGACCATTCTTTATTGCATACTCAAAAGTCATCACGATAATAAACCACAACCTGTAAACAAAATCAGAGTTATCCATCAGACTTTATTCAAAACCACATGCTGTCCACAGGGGCTGGTGGGTGGGTCAAAAATGGCTCTTCGTTCCGTCTCGAGCTCACGTGCAGCGAGGAGGTGCAGCTTCAGAGCACAGGAACAAGAGGCTGCTTTCTTGGCTTGCTGCTCCTTTTATCCGTCTTCAGGGCGGGCGTAAACCCGCCCCTGCCTGCCCCAAGGGCGTGGCCGGCCGCGTCAGTGTCTAGGCCAACCCACTCTAGGGCGGGAAAAAGGCACGCCCCGGCTACGCCGCTTCGGGCATACCAGCCGAGACTCGCCTCCCGCCCAAGATGGCTTCCCGGGAGGATCGTGGTACTCCGCCATACGTTCGGGGGGACCGAGTGGTCGCCCCTTTCCATATGGCTGAGATACCCGCCACCCCCTCTCAACACAATCCCCAAGGATGGGAAACTGGAAACAGTGATGAAGTTTTTGGAAAACGGGAGGGAGTGACCCTCCCGGCCGTATTTATTAAAATATGAAACAAAATTAAAACATTAAATAAACAGTTTCATAATATGTACAATTTCATTACCACATTGCGATGTTTGGCTAACCTTAACATATTCTCTAATACAAAGGTTCTCCTAGCCGAACTAACATCCTACAAAACATTACTTGAAATTTTGAAATTGTACATCCTAACGTTTAAGGGCCAACGGCAAGGTCGTCACCGGTGTCAAGATCCCTAACCCCGAAATATCCCCCTCACTTGTGAAGGGCGACCGCACAGAGGCGTACCTCAAGTGCAACTACCAATTTCCCTTGACTTGACGGGGGCCCCAATAAAACTCGACGCCACTTAGAGGTCGTACGAGGACTCGTGTGAGGTATCTAGAAGGTAGCGTAGACCCCCCCCAAACCCCACACAACTTACCACATCTGCCGTCGCAGACGTCCTGGCCCCGGGAAATTCCCCAGGAGGGGGCTGTAACCCCTCCTACCCAGGAAGGGGCCTTGACCGCCTTTCCTTTCCTTTCGGCGACCCATCCTTAGAAGGGACCGCCTCCCCGTTGAGGGGCCAATGGCCACCTCCCCCGAGCGCTCCCATCTGTGCTGGGTGACGCCCACTCATAGGGAATCTTCCAATTAGTGCTCACCGATCATGACCTTACCGCCACAGGCCGGATAGTTGACCGGCTATCCGGACCCCCCACAAAACTCCTACCTAAAGGTCATGTTATAACATCTTTAGCCATGCTAAGAAGTCTCCTATGAGTAACTCATTCCCCACCCGAGACAAATGCACACCATCCCCCAAATACATACTGTCATCATTAATACACCCATGCGAAATAGAATGCAGTGTCTTGGAACGGAACAACCTACTCACTTTGTTATTAATCTTTCTAACAGAATGATTCAAAGCAGAAACAGAAAAGGCCCCCCGCCACACTTTTCGTGGGATCATATGGGACCACGCAATTGTGCACCCTGGAACTCTCCTCGCTAACCAACTTACAGTGGAAAGCATCGCCTCAAGAAGAAGTCGTCTACCAGTGGTGACCAAATCATTGCCCCCAAGATGTACTATGACTACAGACGGCGGTGACCTCGTCCGCCCTAGCAAACCCTCGAAAAATGATTGAAACTGGTCAATACAGAGACCGCCTCTTCCGTAGAAGGACACACTGTACCCGTATTCCCCAGCCACGTGAATCATATCACCTGCCTTGAATACGTCCGCGGCACGCCTCACGTATGAGTGGCCCACGACCCACACCTCCTTTTTCACAGCCGGTGATGTCTGACCGCTGGCCCGGTGTTGGGTCGACTGCATAGTCCGCCCCGCCTCGTAGGCTTGCGCAACTGAAAAACCAAACAAAAACAAGAAGCGTGAGTACATCATTACAGCTTCACAACATGTGCAACCGCACATACCTTTTATAACAATTGGAGGACCAACGCCCCACCCGTTTAACTTGTTCCACATTCAGACCCCTGGCTGTAGCCTCTGTAGCAGCCCCTATCCGAAAGGAATGGGTCCCAAACTCGCCCGGGTTCAAGCCCGCAGCGGTAATCGACATCGCAAGCACCCGCTGAAACTGAAACCTTGTCAGTGGGGTGGCGTCAGCGTGTCTCAACAAGGCCCCCCCCCATGATGCCACCCTTCGTGCTAAATAATCCTCTAAACACTTTACCGGGCACATGGAGGACCCGGGAATCCTGCGTATGATTATGCAGTCACCCATCCCACTTTGATCGGTCTTGGACCTGACAAATGAGACAGTCATTGTCTCCCCTCTGATTTGAACGTGCTCCTGGCACAGTCCTCCTGTTACATCCTGCTTGTTCCTCGCCACTAGTTCGCTTACCCGCATAGCCCCATGAAATGCCAGCGTAAAAGCGGCTCGGAATAACACCGTCTCAAACTGAGATGAACATGTTGCAGGGAGTCTGGATAATAACTGGGCCAACCTATCCAAACCTATCGGGCGCCTCTCGTCTACTCTGCGACCCTCAAGGCGTTGCCACCCACGTAGCGCTTTTTGTACAACGAAAGACGCTGTCGGGTCCTGGATCCCATGAGCCCTAGCAACAAAGGAAATGGCAGCCCGATGCCTCTGGGCCGTGGCCACCGATTTCCCTGCCAGATGTAAAGACATCAGAAAGTTCACTACCCATTCCTCCTGGCCCCAAAGCTCCCCTCTAGCAGTCCCCAAAAAGGCTAAATAGGACCGGAACGCCCCTTCATATGCCTTCCTTGTCCTGGGTGCTAAACTCTCTCCCACGAGGTTACGAAGTTCGGGGCACCGAGAGACCAGAGAGCTTCGGGAAAGGGTGCCGGCTCCGGGTCCGCTGTGGGAAGAAAACCCCAGAAAGCCTGCATACGAAAATGAGACAGGGCATCAGCCGCCTGGTTCATTACCCCCGGGACATGTCTTGCTTTGAATAGCACATTCAATTGCATACACAGTAAAACGATTTCCTTGAGTAGTCTCAAAATCCATTTGCATCGTGCTGCCTGGCGATTGATACACTCGACCACGGTCATATTGTCAGACCAGAATACCACAGAGTGATCTCTGAACCCTTCGGGCCACGTTCTCAGGGCCACCAAAATGGGGAAAAGTTCCAGGAAAGCAATGTTACTTGTCAGTCCACTGTCATGCCACCATGCCGGCCACTTTTGTGCAGACCATCTCGTGCCGAAAATGGCACCAAAACCTATGCTCCCTGCCGAATCTGTCCACAGCCCCAGCTCCTCAGAGGACACGGCCTGTTTGTTCCAGACGACTCGACCATTGAAATCCGCCAGAAATGCCAACCAAATGCGCATGTCCTGGCGGACCTCTGCCGAGAGCCTTGTGCGATGATGGCCCTCCTTCAGGCCGACCATGGCTTGAGCAATCGAACGGGAAAAGGGGCGGGCCATTGGTATAACTCTCAGGGCAAAATTCAACTGACCCACTAACTGCTGTAATTGATGCAGCTTAACCTTAGATCCACTTATACACATTTGCAGGGATGCCCTGAACTTTGACACTTTGTCGCCTGGTAAACGAAAACAACCTTCTCCGGAGTCTAACTCGATCCCCAGAAACTCGAGGCAAGTGGAAGGACCCACAGTCTTACCTGGTGCCAATGGCACGCCAAACTGATTCATTAAGACACAAAAAGCAGCCAAAGCCTGCCCACATTCCGGATCCCCGGCTGCCCCCAGGAACAAAAAATCATCGAGATAATGCATCACGTGTTGAAAACCCGTCTTTTTTGTGAAGACCCATTGTAGGAAAATACTGAATTTTTCGAAATAGGCACAAGATATAGAGCACCCCATCGGCATACACCTATCCATGTAATAATGGCCCTGAAACATGAAACCTAGGAGACGCTGATCGTCCGGATGTACCGGGAGCAACCGGAACGCTGACTCGATATCAGATTTTGCCATCAGCGCCCCGGGCCCCAGGCGATTCAAAATGGCTACGGCCTCATCGAAGGATGCGTACCGCACCGAACACACTTCCGGGTCTATCGCTTCGTTTACGGAAAGACCACGTGGGGCTGATAAATTATGTATCAGCCGAAACTCACCCGGGTCCTTCTTGGGGACCACCCCTAAAGGAGAACAAACAAAGTTAGCAACCGGGGGTAGACTAAACAAACCGGCGACTCGACCTCGAGTAACCTCCTTCCGGATCTTTTCCTGTACCACGGTCGTATGCTGCAAGACAGATATCTGATTCTTACATTTCTCTACACCTTGAAAGTCCCCCACTGGGATGCGGAAACCATATGAAAACCCGTTCCGCAACACCCCAGCGGAAGCACGATCCGGGTATTCGCTGAGCCAGGGAATCATTGCCAAGGTATCAATCGGGGTAGGTAAAGGCGCCCCTCGGACTATGTTAGACCTGTTTGGCGCCTCCTCTACCCCCGTTATCACCCGTTTTGGCTCTGCACGTGGACTCAGGATGGGATGATTGCCCACACCCACTACATTCGTGTCTAAATTTGCACGACCCCTGGGGCCTAGTACATTTACCCCTGTTGAAGTTCCAACAAACCCCCCTTTTACCTGTATTGCCGGTAGGCCTCGAGTGATTGTCAGTACCCGTACCTGATCGAAAGGGCGTCCCCGCATACTGGCGGGAGGATTCGCCAACGTTACTCCCTACTAAAGGCAATTTCAACATACCAGTATCCTCCATTTTGGACCATGACACAGAATCATAACAATCCCAAGTTAAGTTTTTATCATGTTCTTTAGCCTTTCTGAAAATATTATCATAGCAGAACCAATGATTACCCTCGTGTGATACCGAGTACCCCATGATCCGTGACTGATAAATCGGCAATTCGGGCAGCAATTCGGGCCTTCGTTCCCCCAAGATCGATGTAAAAACCCCCCACGCTTTGCCCCAATTGCCAATGTTTTCATTTACCTTAAAGGCGGCCATCTTTGCGCGCCAAACACTCGGATGCATGAGGTCCTTCTGGCCCTTAACATGCTCCATCTCGTAATGATCAGTAAGCAACAAGAAGATGTTTACATACTCCCCTGCCCATATCTTCTCTTTAATAGCTAAAGGGACATGCTGACCCAACTTTTCCCTACGAGAGGGTGCTGACTCATCCCTCGCAATCGGCAATGGCCGCTTACCTGAACCGGACGCTGTCTCTGCGACTGAACCCGTCCCCTGTGGCTTCTCTACTGCTGCAGCCGGCGTGGACACCTTCGCTGCTTCCCGTGTCTCACGCAGTTGCTTCATCAGCACCTGCGCGTCGACAGCCGTGGCGCCCTCGCTACTTTTACCCAACCACGCTGCTAATTGTGCTGCCAGCTCGGGCGGCATATCCTCCCCGGACACGGGGGTGACCACAATGGGAATCGGATTCCCTTCTTCCGGCACGGGAGTGGGTGCTTCGAGCGGGGTACTGGGACCCGGGATGTCTCCCCCAGCTGCTCCCCTCCTGGGCCTCTTGCTTTTCCCTCCCGGGGCTGCTCCCGCCAAAGGACGTTTCAGCCCCCCTTCCTCGTCTTTATCCATTCGCCTCTTTAGGTCGGTCACCTCTTTCATGAGAACGCGCAGCATCTGGTCGGTAGTCATGCGCTTTCCCGCCTTCTTCGGCATTCTCCAACAGAGTATCTGAAAGACAAACAAGAACGATTATAACGCTCAAAAATGGCTCTTCGTTCCGTCTCGAGCTCACGTGCAGCGAGGAGGTGCAGCTTCAGAGCACAGGAACAAGAGGATGCTTTCTTGGCTTGCTGCTCCTTTTATCCGTCTTCAGGGCGGGCGTAAACCCGCCCCTGCCTGCCCCAAGGGCGTGGCCGGCCGCGTCAGTGTCTAGGCCAACCCACTCTAGGGCGGGAAAAAGGCGCGCCCCGGCTACGCCGCTTCGGGCATACCAGCCGAGACTCGCCTCCCGCCCAAGATGGCTTCCCGGGAGGATCGTGGTACTCCGCCATACGTTCGGGGGGACCGAGTGGTCGCCCCTTTCCAGAAATGACTTTAAACACACTTATTTTAGTTGACAAAGTCATAATTCACATCCAACAGTCATTTACAGTCAAAAGATTAAATGTTAAAATTTCATCCATATTGACCATTTTGGGATCGTTCGACATGTCCGGAGTCATCGTTTTTCATCCGAAAATTGATTTTTTGGACTGTACCAAAAATGATTCAAAATGTCAATTGGATCGTGCCTCATGTTGAATAACCACTTTTTAAACCCTCAGAGTGACCAAAATTGCCATTTTTACAGAGTTTTGATTACTCAAAAGCTTCAATTTTTACCCCTTTGAGGCACAGAAATGACTTTAAACACACTTATTTTAGTTGACAAAGTCATAATTCACATCCAACAGTCATTTACAGTCAAAAGATTAAATGTTAAAATTTCATCCATATTGACCATTTTGGGATCGTTCGACATGTCCGGAGTCATCGTTTTTCATCCGAAAATTGATTTTTTGGACTGTACCAAAAATGATTCAAAATGTCAATTGGATCGTGCCTCATGTTGAATAACCTCTTTTTAAACCCTCACAGTGACCAAAATTGCCATTTTTACAGAGTTTTGATTACTCAAAAGCTTCAATTTTGACCCATTTCAGGCACAGAAATGACTTTAAACACACTTATTTTAGTTGACAAAGTCATAATTCACATCCAACAGTCATTTACAGTCAAAAGATTAAATGTTAAAATTTCATCCATATTGACCATTTTGGGATCATTCGACATGTCCGGAGTCATCGTTTTTCATCCGAAAATTGATTTTTTGGACTGTACCAAAAATGATTCAAAATGTCAATTGGATCGTGCCTCATTTTGAATAACCACTTTTTAAACCCTCACAGTGACCAAAATTGCCAATTTTACAGAGTTTTGCTTACACAAAAGCTTCAATTTTGACCCGTTTCAGGCACAGAAATGACTTTAAACACACTTATTTTAGTTGACAAAGTCATTATTCACATCCAACAGTCATTTAGAGTCAAAAGATTAAATGTTAAAATTTCATCCATATTGACCATTTTGGGATCGTTCGACATGTCCGGAGTCATCGTTTTTCATCCGAAAATTGATTTTTTGGACTGTACCAAAAATGATTCAAAATGTCAATTGGATCGTGCCTCATGTTGAATAACCACTTTTTAAACCCTCACAGTGACCAAAATTGCCATTTTTACAGAGTTTTAATTACTGAAAAGCTTCAATTTTGACCCATTTCAGGCACAGAAATGACTTTAAACACACTTATTTTAGTTGACAAAGTCATAATTCACATCCAACAGTCATTTACAGTCAAAAGATTAAATGTTAAAATTTCATCCATATTGACCATTTTGGGATCGTTCGACATGTCCGGAGTCATCGTTTTTCATCCGAAAATTGATTTTTTGGACTGTACCAAAAATGATTCAAAATGTCAATTGGATCGTGCCTCATGTTGAATAACCACTTTTTAAACCCTCACAGTGACCAAAATTGCCATTTTTACAGAGTTTTGCTTACTCAAAAGCTTCAATTTTGACCCATTTCAGGCACAGAAATGACTTTAAACACACTTATTTTAGTTGACAAAGTCATAATTCACATCCAACAGTCATTTACAGTCAAAAGATTAAATGTTAAAATTTCATCCATATTGACCATTTTGGGATCGTTCGACATGTCCGGAGTCATCGTTTTTCATCCGAAAATTGATTTTTTGGACTGTACCAAAAATGATTCAAAATGTCAATTGGATCGTGCCTCATGTTGAATAACCACTTTTTAAACCCTCACAGTGACCAAAATTGCCATTTTTACAGAGTTTTGATTACTCAAAAGCTTCAATTTTGACCCATTTCAGGCACAGAAATGACTTTAAACACACTTATTTTAGTTGACAAAGTCATAATTCACATCCAACAGTCATTTAGAGTCAAAAGATTAAATGTTAAAATTTCATCCATATTGACCATTTTGGGATCGTTCGACATGTCCGGAGTCATCGTTTTTCATCCGAAAATTGATTTTTTGGACTGTACCAAAAATGATTCAAAATGTCAATTGGATCGTGCCTCATGTTGAATAACCACTTTTTAAACCCTCACAGTGACCAAAATTGCCATTTTTACAGAGTTTTAATTACTGAAAAGCTTCAATGTTGACCCATTTCAGGCACAGAAATGACATTAAACACACTTATTTTAGTTGACAAAGTCATAATTCACATCCAACAGTCATTTACAGTCAAAAGATTAAATGTTAAAATTTCATCCATATTGACCATTTTGGGATCGTTCGACATGTCCGGAGTCATCGTTTTTCATCCGAAAATTGATTTTTTGGACTGTACCAAAAATGATTCAAAATGTCAATTGGATCGTGCCTCATGTTGAATAACCACTTTTTAAACCCTCACAGTGACCAAAATTGCCATTTTTACAGAGTTTTGCTTACTCAAAAGCTTCAATTTTGACCCATTTCAGGCACAGAAATGACTTTAAACACACTTATTTTAGTTGACAAAGTCATAATTCACATCCAACAGTCATTTACAGTCAAAAGATTAAATGTTAAAATTTCATCCATATTGACCATTTTGGGATCGTTCGACATGTCGGGAGTCATCGTTTTTCATCCGAAAATTGATTTTTTGGACTGTACCAAAAATGATTCAAAATGTCAATTGGATCGTGCCTCATGTTGAATAACCACTTTTTAAACACTCACAGTGACCAAAATTGCCATTTTTACAGAGTTTTGCTTACTCAAAAGCTTCAATTTTGACCCATTTCAGGCACAGAAATGACTTTAAACACACTTATTTTAGTTGACAAAGTCATAATTCACATCCAACAGTCATTTACAGTCAAAAGATTACATGTTAAAATTTCATCCATATTGACCATTTTGGGATCGTTCGACATGTCCGGAGTCATCGTTTTTCATCCGAAAATTGATTTTTTGAACTGTACCAAAAATGATTCAAAATGTCAATTGGATCGTGCCTCATGTTGAATAACCACTTTTTAAACCCTCACAGTGACCAAAATTGCCAATTTTACACAGTTTTGCTTCCTCAAAAGCTTCAATTTTGACCCATTTCAGGCACAGAAATGACTTTAAACACACTTATTTTAGTTGACAAAGCCATAATTCACATCCAACAGTCATTTAGAGTCAAAAGATTAAATGTTAAAATTTCTTCATTATAGACCATTTTGGGAACGTTCGACAGGTCCGGAGTCATCGTTTTTCGTCTGAAAATTGATTTTTTGGACTGTACCAAAAATTATTCAAAATGTCAATTGGATCGTGCCTCATGTTGAATAACCACTTTTTAAACCCTCACAGTGACCAAAATTGCCATTTTTACAGAGTTTTGATTACTCAAAAGCTTCACTTTTGACCCATTTCAGGCACAGAAATGACTTTAAACACACTTATTTTAGTTCACAAAGTCATAATTCACATCCAACAGTCATTTACAGTCAAAAGATTAAATGTTAAAATTTCATCCATATTGACCATTTTGGGATCGTTCGACATGTCCGGAGTCATCGTTTTTCTTCCGAAAATTGATTTTTTGGACTGTACCAAAAATGATTCAAAATGTCAATTGGATCGTGCCTCATTTTGAATAACCACTTTTTAAACCCTCACAGTGACCAAAATTGCCAATTTTACAGAGTTTTGCTTACTCAAAAGCTTCAATTTTGACCAGTTTCAGGCACAGAAATGACTTTAAACACACTTATTTTAGTTGACAAAGTCATAATTCACATCCAACAGTCATTTACAGTCAAAAGATTAAATGTTAACATTTCATCCATATTGACCATTTTGGGATCGTTCGACATGTCCGGAGTCATCGTTTTTCATCCGAAAATTGATTTTTTGAACTGTACCAAAAATGATTCAAAATGTCAATTGGATCGTGCCTCATGTTGAATAACCACTTTTTAAACCCTCAGAGTGACCAAAATTGCCATTTTTACAGAGTTTTGATTACTCAAAAGCTTCAATTTTTACCCCTTTGAGGCACAGAAATGACTTTAAACACACTTATTTTAGTTGACAAAGTCATAATTCACATCCAACAGTCATTTACAGTCAAAAGATTAAATGTTAAAATTTCATCCATATTGACCATTTTGGGATCGTTCGACATGTCCGGAGTCATCGTTTTTCATCCGAAAATTGATTTTTTGGACTGTACCAAAAATGATTCAAAATGTCAATTGGATCGTGCCTCATGTTGAATAACCACTTTTTAAACCCTCACAGTGACCAAAATTGCCATTTTTACAGAGTTTTGATTACTCAAAAGCTTCTATTTTGACCCATTTCAGGCACAGAAATGACTTTAAACACACTTATTTTAGTTGACAAAGTCATAATTCACATCCAACAGTCATTTACAGTCAAAAGATTAAATGTTAAAATTTCATCCATATTGACCATTTTGGGATCGTTCGACATGTCCGGAGTCATCGTTTTTCATCCGAAAATTGATTTTTTGGACTGTACCAAAAATGATTCAAAATGTCAATTGGATCGTGCCTCATTTTGAATAACCACTTTTTAAACCCTCACAGTGACCAAAATTGCCAATTTTACAGAGTTTTGCTTACACAAAAGCTTCAATTTTGACCCGTTTCAGGCACAGAAATGACTTTAAACACACTTATTTTAGTTGACAAAGTCATAATTCACATCCAACAGTCATTTACAGTCAAAAGATTAAATGTTAAAATTTCATCCATATTGACCATTTTGGGATCGTTCAACATGTCCGGAGTCATCGTTTTTCATCCGAAAATTGATTTTTTGGACTGTACCAAAAATGATTCAAAATGTCAATTGGATCGTGCCTCATGTTGAATAACCACTTTTTAAACCCTCACAGTGACCAAAATTGCCATTTTTACAGAGTTTTGCTTACTCAAAAGCTTCAATTTTGACCCATTTCAGGCACAGAAATGACTTTAAACACACTTATTTTAGTTGACAAAGTCATAATTCACATCCAACAGAAGCTGGAACAAGATCACAGCAGACCAGCTCGCCACCTCCCTGAGCCAGCACCCTCCTGCCAGCTCAGCGAACCCCAGCCAGGCCGCCGACAACCTCACGAAGTGGATCAGCATCTGCGCGGACGAGCTCGCCCCGCTGAGGACCCCGCCCAGCAGACCCGGAAGCAAGAAAGCCCCGTGGTTCACCGACGAACTCAAGAGCTCCAAGAAGAACTGCCGAGCCCTCGAGAAAGTCTGGAGAAGGGAACCCACACCGGACAACAGGACCTCCTTCAAGCTTGCCACCCGGAAGCACCACCAGCTGATCCGCGCCGCCAAGAAAACAGCATTCAAGGAACGGTTGGACAACAACGCACACAACTGCAAGGAACTCTTCAACATCGTGAAAGAGCTTTCCAACCCCAGCGCAGGAAACAACGACATCACCCCATCGCAAGACCTCTGCAACTCCCTCGCTTCATACTTCCACAACAAGATCGCGGACATACACAACAGCTTCAACAACCAACCAACGCACACCATGACCGAACAACCACCCCCCACCACCACCCTTCACGCCTGGACCCCGATCAGCACCGAAGACACCATCCGCACGATGAACTCCATTCACTCCGGATCACCGACCGACCCCTGCCCTCACCACGTCTTCAACAAGGCCGACGCTGTCATCGCACCCCACCTGCGATACATCATCAACACATCATTCGACACCGCCACCTTCCCAGAGAGCTGGAAACACGCCGAACTCAGCGCCCTGCTCAAGAAACCAACAGCGGACCCCACCGAACTCAAGAACTACCGCCCCATCTCGCTCCTCCCGTTTCCAGCCAAAGTCATCGAGAAGACCGTCAACAAGCAGATGGCTGCCTTCCTCGAGACGAACGGATCCCTCGACCCCTCACAGTCTGGCTTCCAAGCCAACCACAGCACCGAGACCGCCCTCATCGCCGCCACCGATGACATCCGAGCCCTGATGGACAATGGAGAAACAGCGGCCCTCATCCTCCTAGACCTCTCCGCGGCATTCGACATGGTCTGCCACCGCACCCTAGTACAGCGCCTCAGCAACATCGGAATCCAGGACAAAGCGCTGGAATGGATCATCTCCTTCCTCGATGGAAGAACACAGAGAGTCCGCCTACCACCGTACAAGTCAGAGGCCTCCGAAGTCATCTGCGGCGTCCCTCAAGGATCATCTCTGAGCCCCACCCTCTTCAACGTCTACATGAGCCCCCTCGCGGCCATCGTACGCAAACACAACCTCAGCATAATCTCCTACGCCGACGACACCCAGCTGATCCTCTCCCTGACCAACGACCCCGCCTTTGCCAGAGCCAACCTGCACGAAGGGATGAAAGAGGTAGCCGAGTGGATGACGACCAGCCGCCTGAAACTGAACTCTGACAAGACGGAGGTTCTCATCCTGGGCTCTTCCCCCTCCGCCTGGGACGACTCCTGGTGGCCTCCCGCCCTGGGCACCGCACCCAAACCGACAGACCATGCACGCAACCTGGGATTCATCCTGGACTCCTCCCTCTCCATGACCAGGCAAGTCAACAACGTCTCCTCGGCGTGCTTCAACATCCTACGCATGCTACGGAAGATCTTCCGGTGGATCCCCACCGAGACCAGGAAGACCGTCACCCAGGCCCTCGTCACCAGCCGACTGGACTACGGCAACGCCCTCTACACCGGTACCACCGCCAAGCTCCAGAAGAGACTCCAGCGGATCCAGAACGCCTCAGCCAGACTCATCCTCGACATCCCACGAACCAGCCACATCACCGGACATCTGAGAGACCTTCACTGGCTCCCCGTCAACAAAAGAATCACCTTCCGCCTCCTCACCCACGCACACAAAGCCCTACATGACCAAGGCCCGAGCTACCTCAACAGCCGGATCAACTTCTACGCTCCCAAACGCCACCTCCGATCAGCCAACCACGCCCTCGCCGCTGTCCCCCGCATCCAAAGAGTGACTACAGGAGGAAGGTCCTTCTCCTACCTGGTCGCCAAGACCTGGAACTCCCTCCCGACCGACCTGCGCCTGACCCAAGACCACCTCTCCTTCAGGAAGAAGCTGAAGACCTGGCTGTTCGAGCAGTAGCGGCACCCACCCCCCCCCCCCAGCGCCTTAAAACCCTACGGGTATGTAGCGCGCTCTATAAGTGTCACTGATTGATTGATTGATTGATTGATTTACAGTCAAAAGATTAAATGTTAAAATTTCATCCATATTGACCATTTTGGGATCGTTCGACATGTCCGGAGTCATCGTTTTTCATCCGAAAATTGATTTTTTGGACTGTACCAAAAATGATTCAAAATGTCAATTGGATCGTGCCTCATGTTGAATAACCACTTTTCAAACCCTCACAGTGACCAAAATTGCCATTTTTACAGAGTTTTGCTTACTCAAAAGCTTCAATTTTGACCCATTTCAGGCACAGAAATGACTTTAAACACACTTATTTTAGTTGACAAAGTCATAATTCACATCCAACAGTCATTTACAGTCAAAAGATTACATGTTAAAATTTCATCCATATTGACCATTTTGGGATCGTTCGACATGTCCGGAGTCATCGTTTTTCACTCGAAAATTGATTTTTTGAACTGTACCAAAAATGATTCAAAATGTCAATTGGATCGTGCCTCATGTTGAATAACCACTTTTTAAACCCTCACAGTGACCAAAATTGCCAATTTTACACAGTTTTGCTTACTCAAAAGCTTCAATTTTGACCCATTTCAGGCACAGAAATGACTTTAAACACACTTATTTTAGTTGACAAAGCCATAATTCACATCCAACAGTCATTTAGAGTCAAAAGATTAAATGTTAAAATTTCAACATTATAGACCATTTTGGGAACGTTCGACAGGTCCGGAGTCATCGTTTTTCGTCTGAAAATTGATTTTTGGACTGTACCAAAAATGATTCAAAATGTCAATTGGATCGTGCCTCATGTTGAATAACCACTTTTTAAACCCTCACAGTGACCAAAATTGCCATTTTTACAGAGTTTTGATTACTCAAAAGCTTCAATTTTGACCCATTTCAGGCACAGAAATGACTTTAAACACACTTATTTTAGTTGACAAAGTCATAATTCACATCCAACAGTCATTTACAGTCAAAAGATTAAATGTTAAAATTTCATCCATATTGACCATTTTGGGATCGTTCGACATGTCCGGAGTCATCGTTTTTCATCCGAAAATTGATTTTTTTGGACTGTACCAAAAATGATTCAAAATGTCAATTGGATCGTGCCTCATGTTGAATAACCACTTTTTAAACCCTCAGAGTGACCAAAATTGCCATTTTTACAGAGTTTTGATTACTCAAAAGCTTCAATTTTTACCCCTTTGAGGCACAGAAATGACTTTAAACACACTTATTTTAGTTGACAAAGTCATAATTCACATCCAACAGTCATTTACAGTCAAAAGATTAAATGTTAAAATTTCATCCATATTGACAATTTTGGGATCGTTCGACATGTCCGGAGTCATCGTTTTTCATCCGAAAATTGATTTTTTGGACTGTACCAAAAATGATTCAAAATGTCAATTGGATCGTGCCTCATGTTGAATAACCTCTTTTTAAACCCTCACAGTGACCAAAATTGCCATTTTTACAGAGTTTTGATTACTCAAAAGCTTCAATTTTGACCCATTTCAGGCACAGAAATGACTTTAAACACACTTATTTTAGTTGACAAAGTCATAATTCACATCCAACAGTCATTTACAGTCAAAAGATTAAATGTTAAAATTTCATCCATATTGACCATTTTGGGATCATTCGACATGTCCGGAGTCATCGTTTTTCATCCGAAAATTGATTTTTTGGACTGTACCAAAAATGATTCAAAATGTCAATTGGATCGTGCCTCATTTTGAATAACCACTTTTTAAACCCTCACAGTGACCAAAATTGCCAATTTTACAGAGTTTTGCTTACACAAAAGCTTCAATTTTGACCCGTTTCAGGCACAGAAATGACTTTAAACACACTTATTTTAGTTGACAAAGTCATTATTCACATCCAACAGTCATTTAGAGTCAAAAGATTAAATGTTAAAATTTTCATCCATATTGACCATTTTGGGATCGTTCGACATGTCCGGAGTCATCGTTTTTCATCCGAAAATTGATTTTTTGGACTGTACCAAAAATGATTCAAAATGTCAATTGGATCGTGCCTCATGTTGAATAACCACTTTTTAAACCCTCACAGTGACCAAAATTGCCATTTTTACAGAGTTTTAATTACTGAAAAGCTTCAATTTTGACCCATTTCAGGCACAGAAATGACTTTAAACACACTTATTTTAGTTGACAAAGTCATAATTCACATCCAACAGTCATTTACAGTCAAAAGATTAAATGTTAAAATTTCATCCATATTGACCATTTTGGGATCGTTCGACATGTCCGGAGTCATCGTTTTTCATCCGAAAATTGATTTTTTGGACTGTACCAAAAATGATTCAAAATGTCAATTGGATCGTGCCTCATGTTGAATAACCACTTTTTAAACCCTCACAGTGACCAAAATTGCCATTTTTACAGAGTTTTGCTTACTCAAAAGCTTCAATTTTGACCCATTTCAGGCACAGAAATGACTTTAAACACACTTATTTTAGTTGACAAAGTCATAATTCACATCCAACAGTCATTTACAGTCAAAAGATTAAATGTTAAAATTTCATCCATATTGACCATTTTGGGATCGTTCGACATGTCCGGAGTCATCGTTTTTCATCCGAAAATTGATTTTTTGGACTGTACCAAAAATGATTCAAAATGTCAATTGGATCGTGCCTCATGTTGAATAACCACTTTTTAAACCCTCACAGTGACCAAAATTGCCATTTTTACAGAGTTTTGATTACTCAAAAGCTTCAATTTTGACCCATTTCAGGCACAGAAATGACTTTAAACACAATTATTTTAGTTGACAAAGTCATAATTCACATCCAACAGTCATTTACAGTCAAAAGATTAAATGTTAAAATTTCATCCATATTGACCATTTTGGGATCGTTCGACATGTCCGGAGTCATCGTTTTTCATCCGAAAATTGATTTTTTGGACTGTACCAAAAATGATTCAAAATGTCAATTGGATCGTGCCTCATTTTGAATAACCACTTTTTAAACCCTCACAGTGACCAAAATTGCCAATTTTACAGAGTTTTGCTTACACAAAAGCTTCAATTTTGACCCGTTTCAGGCACAGAAATGACTTTAAACACACTTATTTTAGTTGACAAAGTCATTATTCACATCCAACAGTCATTTAGAGTCAAAAGATTAAATGTTAAAATTTCATCCATATTGACCATTTTGGGATCGTTCGACATGTCCGGAGTCATCGTTTTTCATCCGAAAATTGATTTTTTGGACTGTACCAAAAATGATTCAAAATGTCAATTGGATCGTGCCTCATGTTGAATAACCACTTTTTAAACCCTCACAGTGACCAAAATTGCCATTTTTACAGAGTTTTAATTACTGAAAAGCTTCAATGTTGACCCATTTCAGGCACAGAAATGACATTAAACACACTTATTTTAGTTGACAAAGTCATAATTCACATCCAACAGTCATTTACAGTCAAAAGATTAAATGTTAAAATTTCATCCATATTGACCATTTTGGGATCGTTCGACATGTCCAGAGTCATCGTTTTTCATCCGAAAATTGATTTTTTGGACTGTACCAAAAATGATTCAAAATGTCAATTGGATCGTGCCTCATGTTGAATAACCACTTTTTAAACCCTCACAGTGACCAAAATTGCCATTTTTACAGAGTTTTGCTTACTCAAAAGCTTCAATTTTGACCCATTTCAGGCACAGAAATGACTTTAAACACACTTATTTTAGTTGGCAAAGTCATAATTCACATCCAACAGTCATTTACAGTCAAAAGATTAAATGTTAAAATTTCATCCATATTGACCATTTTGGGATCGTTCGACATGTCGGGAGTCATCGTTTTTCATCCGAAAATTGATTTTTTGGACTGTACCAAAAATGATTCAAAATGTCAATTGGATCGTGCCTCATGTTGAATAACCACTTTTTAAACCCTCACAGTGACCAAAATTGCCATTTTTACAGAGTTTTGCTTACTCAAAAGCTTCAATTTTGACCCATTTCAGGCACAGAAATGACTTTAAACACACTTATTTTAGTTGACAAAGTCATAATTCACATCCAACAGTCATTTACAGTCAAAAGATTACATGTTAAAATTTCATCCATATTGACCATTTTGGGATCGTTCGACATGTCCGGAGTCATCGTTTTTCATCCGAAAATTGATTTTTTGAACTGTACCAAAAATGATTCAAAATGTCAATTGGATCGTGCCTCATGTTGAATAACCACTTTTTAAACCCTCACAGTGACCAAAATTGCCAATTTTACACAGTTTTGCTTCCTCAAAAGCTTCAATTTTGACCCATTTCAGGCACAGAAATGACTTTAAACACACTTATTTTAGTTGACAAAGCCATAATTCACATCCAACAGTCATTTAGAGTCAAAAGATTAAATGTTAAAATTTCATCATTATAGACCATTTTGGGAACGTTCGACAGGTCCGGAGTCATCGTTTTTCGTCTGAAAATTGATTTTTTGGACTGTACCAAAAATTATTCAAAATGTCAATTGGATCGTGCCTCATGTTGAATAACCACTTTTTAAACCCTCACAGTGACCAAAATTGCCATTTTTACAGAGTTTTGATTACTCAAAAGCTTCACTTTTGACCCATTTCAGGCACAGAAATGACTTTAAACACACTTATTTTAGTTCACAAAGTCATAATTCACATCCAACAGTCATTTACAGTCAAAAGATTAAATGTTAAAATTTCATCCATATTGACCATTTTGGGATCGTTCGACATGTCCGGAGTCATCGTTTTTCTTCCGAAAATTGATTTTTTGGACTGTACCAAAAATGATTCAAAATGTCAATTGGATCGTGCCTCATTTTGAATAACCACTTTTTAAACCCTCACAGTGACCAAAATTGCCAATTTTACAGAGTTTTGCTTACTCAAAAGCTTCAATTTTGACCAGTTTCAGGCACAGAAATGACTTTAAACACACTTATTTTAGTTGACAAAGTCATAATTCACATCCAACAGTCATTTACAGTCAAAAGATTAAATGTTAAAATTTCATCCATATTGACCATTTTGGGATCGTTCGACATGTCCGGAGTCATCGTTTTTCATCCGAAAATTGATTTTTTGAACTGTACCAAAAATGATTCAAAATGTCAATTGGATCGTGCCTCATGTTGAATAACCACTTTTTAAACCCTCAGAGTGACCAAAATTGCCATTTTTACAGAGTTTTGATTACTCAAAAGCTTCAATTTTTACCCCTTTGAGGCACAGAAATGACTTTAAACACACTTATTTTAGTTGACAAAGTCATAATTCACATCCAACAGTCATTTACAGTCAAAAGATTAAATGTTAAAATTTCATCCATATTGACCATTTTGGGATCGTTCGACATGTCCGGAGTCATCGTTTTTCATCCGAAAATTGATTTTTTGGACTGTACCAAAAATGATTCAAAATGTCAATTGGATCGTGCCTCATTTTGAATAACCACTTTTTAAACCCTCACAGTGACCAAAATTGCCAATTTTACAGAGTTTTGCTTACACAAAAGCTTCAATTTTGACCCGTTTCAGGCACAGAAATGACTTTAAACACACTTATTTTAGTTGACAAAGTCATAATTCACATCCAACAGTCATTTACAGTCAAAAGATTAAATGTTAAAATTTCATCCATATTGACCATTTTGGGATCGTTCGACATGTCCGGAGTCATCGTTTTTCATCCGAAAATTGATTTTTTGGACTGTACCAAAAATGATTCAAAATGTCAATTGGATCGTGCCTCATGTTGAATAACCACTTTTTAAACCCTCACAGTGACCAAAATTGCCATTTTTACAGAGTTTTGCTTACTCAAAAGCTTCAATTTTGACCCATTTCAGGCACAGAAATGACTTTAAACACACTTATTTTAGTTGACAAAGTCATAATTCACATCCAACAGAAGCTGGAACAAGATCACAGCAGACCAGCTCGCCACCTCCCTGAGCCAGCACCCTCCTGCCAGCTCAGCGAACCCCAGCCAGGCCGCCGACAACCTCACGAAGTGGATCAGCATCTGCGCGGACGAGCTCGCCCCGCTGAGGACCCCGCCCAGCAGACCCGGAAGCAAGAAAGCCCCGTGGTTCACCGACGAACTCAAGAGCTCCAAGAAGAACTGCCGAGCCCTCGAGAAAGTCTGGAGAAGGGAACCCACACCGGACAACAGGACCTCCTTCAAGCTTGCCACCCGGAAGCACCACCAGCTGATCCGCGCCGCCAAGAAAACAGCATTTTAGGAACGGTTGGACAACAACGCACACAACTGCAAGGAACTCTTCAACATCGTGAAAGAGCTTTCCAACCCCAGCGCAGGAAACAACGACATCACCCCATCGCAAGACCTCTGCAACTCCCTCGCTTCATACTTCCACAACAAGATCGCGGACATACACAACAGCTTCAACAACCAACCAACGCACACCATGACCGAACAACCAAACCCCACCACCACCCTTCACGCCTGGACCCCGATCAGCACCGAAGACACCATCCGCACGATGAACTCCATTCACTCCGGATCACCGACCGACCCCTGCCCTCACCACGTCTTCAACAAGGCCGACGCTGTCATCGCACCCCACCTGCGATACATCATCAACACATCATTCGACACCGCCACCTTCCCAGAGAGCTGGAAACACGCCGAACTCAGCGCCCTGCTCAAGAAACCAACAGCGGACCCCACCGAACTCAAGAACTACCGCCCCATCTCGCTCCTCCCGTTTCCAGCCAAAGTCATCGAGAAGACCGTCAACAAGCAGATGGCTGCCTTCCTCGAGACGAACGGATCCCTCGACCCCTCACAGTCTGGCTTCCAAGCCAACCACAGCACCGAGACCGCCCTCATCGCCGCCACCGATGACATCCGAGCCCTGATGGACAATGGAGAAACAGCGGCCCTCATCCTCCTAGACCTCTCCGCGGCATTCGACATGGTCTGCCACCGCACCCTAGTACAGCGCCTCAGCAACATCGGAATCCAGGACAAAGCGCTGGAATGGATCATCTCCTTCCTCGACGGAAGAACACAGAGAGTCCGCCTACCACCGTACAAGTCAGAGGCCTCCGAAGTCATCTGCGGCGTCCCTCAAGGATCATCTCTGAGCCCCACCCTCTTCAACGTCTACATGAGCCCCCTCGCGGCCATCGTACGCAAACACAACCTCAGCATAATCTCCTACGCCGACGACACCCAGCTGATCCTCTCCCTGACCAACGACCCCGCCTTTGCCAGAGCCAACCTGCACGAAGGGATGAAAGAGGTAGCCGAGTGGATGACGACCAGCCGCCTGAAACTGAACTCTGACAAGACGGAGGTTCTCATCCTGGGCTCTTCCCCCTCCGCCTGGGACGACTCCTGGTGGCCTCCCGCCCTGGGCACCGCACCCAAACCGACAGACCATGCACGCAACCTGGGATTCATCCTGGACTCCTCCTTCTCCATGACCAGGCAAGTCAACAACGTCTCCTCGGCGTGCTTCAACATCCTACGCATGCTACGGAAGATCTTCCGGTGGATCCCCACCGAGACCAGGAAGACCGTCACCCAGGCCCTCGTCACCAGCCGACTGGACTACGGCAACGCCCTCTACACCGGTACCACCGCCAAGCTCCAGAAGAGACTCCAGCGGATCCAGAACACCTCAGCCAGACTCATCCTCGACATCCCACGAACCAGCCACATCACCGGACATCTGAGAGACCTTCACTGGCTCCCCGTCAACAAAAGAATCACCTTCCGCCTCCTCACCCACGCACACAAAGCCCTACACGACCAAGGCCCGAGCTACCTCAACAGCCGGATCAACTTCTACGCTCCCAAACGCCACCTCCGATCAGCCAACCACGCCCTCGCCGCCGTCCCCCGCATCCGAAGAGTGACTACAGGAGGAAGGTCCTTCTCCTACCTGGCCGCCAAGACCTGGAACTCCCTCCCGACCGACCTGCGCCTGACCCAAGACCACCTCTCCTTCAGGAAGAAGCTGAAGACCTGGCTGTTCGAGCAGTAGCGGCACCCCCCCCTCCCCCCCCCCCCAGCGCCTTGAGACCCTACGGGTATGTAGCGCGCTCTATAAGTGTCACTGATTGATTGATTGATTGATTGATTTACAGTCAAAAGATTAAATGTTAAAATTTCATCCATATTGACCATTTTGGGATCGTTCGACATGTCCGGAGTCATCGTTTTTCATCCGAAAATTGATTTTTTGGACTGTACCAAAAATGATTCAAAATGTCAATTGGATCGTGCCTCATGTTGAATAACCACTTTTTAAACCCTCACAGTGACCAAAATTGCCATTTTTACAGAGTTTTGCTTACTCAAAAGCTTCAATTTTGACCCATTTCAGGCACAGAAATGACTTTAAACACACTTATTTTAGTTGACAAAGTCATAATTCACATCCAACAGTCATTTACAGTCAAAAGATTACATGTTAAAATTTCATCCATATTGACCATTTTGGGATCGTTCGACATGTCCGGAGTCATCGTTTTTCATCCGAAAATTGATTTTTTGAACTGTACCAAAAATGATTCAAAATGTCAATTGGATCGTGCCTCATGTTGAATAACCACTTTTTAAACCCTCACAGTGACCAAAATTGCCAATTTTACACAGTTTTGCTTACTCAAAAGCTTCAATTTTGACCCATTTCAGGCACAGAAATGACTTTAAACACACTTATTTTAGTTGACAAAGTCATAATTCACATCCAACAGTCATTTACAGTCAAAAGATTAAATGTTAAAATTTCATCCATATTGACCATTTTGGGATCGTTCGACATGTCCGGAGTCATCGTTTTTCATCCGAAAATTGATTTTTTGGACTGTACCAAAAATGATTCCAAATGTCAATTGGATCGTGCCTCATTTTGAATAACCACTTTTTAAACCCTCACAATGACCAAAATTGCCAATTTTACAGAGTTTTGCTTACACAAAAGCTTCAATTTTGACCCGTTTCAGGCACAGAAATGACTTTAAACACACTTATTTTAGTTGACAAAGTCATTATTCACATCCAACAGTCATTTAGAGTCAAAAGATTAAATGTTAACATTTCATCCATATTGACCATTTTGGGATCGTTCGACATGTCCGGAGTCATCGTTTTTCACCCGAAAATTGATTTTTTGAACTGTACCAAAAATGATTCAAAATGTCAATTGGATCGTGCCTCATGTTGAATAACCACTTT
This sequence comes from Lissotriton vulgaris, assembly GCF_964263255.1. NCBI lineage: Eukaryota > Metazoa > Chordata > Amphibia > Caudata > Salamandridae > Lissotriton > Lissotriton vulgaris. Next base: position 343,942 of record NW_028252051.1, on the reverse strand, counting down.
TTAAACCCTCACAGTGACCAAAATTGCCAATTTTACACAGTTTTGCTTACTCAAAAGCTTCAATTTTGACCCATTTCAGGCACAGAAATGACTTTAAACACACTTATTTTAGTTGACAAAGCCATAATTCACATCCAACAGTCATTTAGAGTCAAAAGATTAAATGTTAAAATTTCATCATTATAGACCATTTTGGGAACGTTCGACAGGTCCGGAGTCATCGTTTTTCGTCTGAAAATTGATTTTTTGGACTGTACCAAAAATGATTCAAAATGTCAATTGGATCGTGCCTCATGTTGAATAACCACTTTTTAAACCCTCACAGTGACCAAAATTGCCATTTTTACAGAGTTTTGATTACTGAAAAGCTTCAATTTTGACCCATTTCAGGCACAGAAATGACTTTAAACACACTTATTTTAGTTGACAAAGTCATAATTCACATCCAACAGTCATTTACAGTCAAAAGATTAAATGTTAAAATTTCATCCATATTGACCATTTTGGGATCGTTCGACATGTCCGGAGTCATCGTTTTTCATCCGAAAATTGATTTTTTGGACTGTACCAAAAATGATTCAAAATGTCAATTGGATCGTGCCTCATGTTGAATAACCACTTTTTAAACCCTCACAGTGACCAAAATTGCCATTTTTACAGAGTTTTGCTTACTCAAAAGCTTCAATTTTGACCCATTTCAGGCACAGAAATGACTTTAAACACACTTATTTTAGTTGACAAAGTCATAATTCACATCCAACAGTCATTTACAGTCAAAAGATTAAATGTTAAAATTTCATCCATATTGACCATTTTGGGATCGTTCGACATGTCCGGAGTCATCGTTTTTCATCCGAAAATTGATTTTTTGGACTGTACCAAAAATGATTCAAAATGTCAATTGGATCGTGCCTCATGTTGAATAACCACTTTTTAAACCCTCACAGTGACCAAAATTGCCATTTTTACAGAGTTTTGCTTACTCAAAAGCTTCAATTTTGACCCATTTCAGGCACAGAAATGACTTTAAACACACTTATTTTAGTTGACAAAGTCATAATTCACATCCAACAGTCATTTACAGTCAAAAGATTACATGTTAAAATTTCATCCATATTGACCATTTTGGGATCGTTCGACATGTCCGGAGTCATCGTTTTTCATCCGAAAATTGATTTTTTGAACTGTACCAAAAATGATTCAAAATGTCAATTGGATCGTGCCTCATGTTGAATAACCACTTTTTAAACCCTCACAGTGACCAAAATTGCCAATTTTACACAGTTTTGCTTCCTCAAAAGCTTCAATTTTGACCCATTTCAGGCACAGAAATGACTTTAAACACACTTATTTTAGTTGACAAAGCCATAATTCACATCCAATAGTCATTTAGAGTCAAAAGATTAAATGTTAAAATTTCATCATTATAGACCATTTTGGGAACGTTCGACAGGTCCGGAGTCATCGTTTTTCGTCTGAAAATTGATTTTTTGGACTGTACCAAAAATTATTCAAAATGTCAATTGGATCGTGCCTCATGTTGAATAACCACTTTTTAAACCCTCACAGTGACCAAAATTGCCATTTTTACAGAGTTTTGATTACTCAAAAGCTTCACTTTTGACCCATTTCAGGCACAGAAATGACTTTAAACACACTTATTTTAGTTCACAAAGTCATAATTCACATCCAACAGTCATTTACAGTCAAAAGATTAAATGTTAAAATTTCATCCATATTGACCATTTTGGGATCGTTCGACATGTCCGGAGTCATCGTTTTTCTTCCGAAAATTGATTTTTTGGACTGTACCAAAAATGATTCAAAATGTCAATTGGATCGTGCCTCATTTTGAATAACCACTTTTTAAACCCTCACAGTGACCAAAATTGCCAATTTTACAGAGTTTTGCTTACTCAAAAGCTTCAATTTTGACCAGTTTCAGGCACAGAAATGACTTTAAACACACTTATTTTAGTTGACAAAGCCATAATTCACATCCAACAGTCATTTAGAGTCAAAAGATTAAATGTTAAAATTTCATCATTATAGACCATTTTGGGATCGTTCGACATGTCCGGAGTCATCGTTTTTCATCCGAAAATTGATTTTTTGAACTGTACCAAAAATGATTCAAAATGTCAATTGGATCGTGCCTCATGTTGAATAACCACTTTTTAAACCCTCAGAGTGACCAAAATTGCCATTTTTACAGAGTTTTGATTACTCAAAAGCTTCAATTTTTACCCCTTTGAGGCACAGAAATGACTTTAAACACACTTATTTTAGTTGACAAAGTCATAATTCACATCCAACAGTCATTTACAGTCAAAAGATTAAATGTTAAAATTTCATCCATATTGACCATTTTGGGATCGTTCGACATGTCCGGAGTCATCGTTTTTCATCCGAAAATTGATTTTTTGGACTGTACCAAAAATGATTCAAAATGTCAATTGGATCGTGCCTCATTTTGAATAACCACTTTTTAAACCCTCACAGTGACCAAAATTGCCAATTTTACAGAGTTTTGCTTACACAAAAGCTTCAATTTTGACCCGTTTCAGGCACAGAAATGACTTTAAACACACTTATTTTAGTTGACAAAGTCATTATTCACATCCAACAGTCATTTAGAGTCAAAAGATTAAATGTTAAAATTTCATCCATATTGACCATTTTGGGATCGTTCGACATGTCCGGAGTCATCGTTTTTCATCCGAAAATTGATTTTTTGGACTGTACCAAAAATGATTCAAAATGTCAATTGGATCGTGCCTCATTTTGAATAACCACTTTTTAAACCCTCACAGTGACCAAAATTGCCAATTTTACAGAGTTTTGCTTACACAAAAGCTTCAATTTTGACCCGTTTCAGGCACAGAAATGACTTTAAACACACTTATTTTAGTTGACAAAGTCATTATTCACATCCAACAGTCATTTAGAGTCAAAAGATTAAATGTTAAAATTTCATCCATATTGACCATTTTGGGATCGTTCGACATGTCCGGAGTCATCGTTTTTCATCCGAAAATTGATTTTTTGGACTGTACCAAAAATGATTCAAAATGTCAATTGGATCGTGCCTCATGTTGAATAACCACTTTTTAAACCCTCACAGTGACCAAAATTGCCATTTTTACAGAGTTTTGATTACTCAAAAGCTTCAATTTTGACCCATTTCAGGCACAGAAATGACTTTAAACACACTTATTTTTGTTGACAAAGTCATAATTCACATCCAACAGTCATTTACAGTCAAAAGATTAAATGTTAAAATTTCATCCATATTGACCATTTTGGGATCGTTCGACATGTCCGGAGTCATCGTTTTTCATCCGAAAATTGATTTTTTGGACTGTACCAAAAATGATTCAAAATGTCAATTGGATCGTGCCTCATTTTGAATAACCACTTTTTAAACCCTCACAGTGACCAAAATTGCCAATTTTACAGAGTTTTGCTTACACAAAAGCTTCAATTTTGACCCGTTTCAGGCACAGAAATGACTTTAAACACACTTATTTTAGTTGACAAAGTCATTATTCACATCCAACAGTCATTTAGAGTCAAAAGATTAAATGTTAAAATTTCATCCATATTGACCATTTTGGGATCGTTCGACATGTCCGGAGTCATCGTTCTTCATCCGAAAATTGATTTTTTGGACTGTACCAAAAATGATTCAAAATGTCAATTGGATCGTGCCTCATGTTGAATAACCACTTTTTAAACCCTCACAGTGACCAAAATTGCCATTTTTACAGAGTTTTAATTACTCAAAAGCTTCAATTTTGACCCATTTCAGGCACAGAAATGACTTTAAACACACTTATTTTAGTTGACAAAGTCATAATTCACATCCAACAGTCATTTACAGTCAAAAGATTAAATGTTAAAATTTCATCCATATTGACCATTTTGGGATCGTTCGACATGTCCGGAGTCATCGTTTTTCATCCGAAAATTGATTTTTTGGACTGTACCAAAAATGATTCAAAATGTCAATTGGATCGTGCCTCATGTTGAATAACCACTTTTTAAACCCTCACAGTGACCAAAATTGCCATTTTTACAGAGTTTTGCTTACTCAAAAGCTTCAATTTTGACCCATTTCAGGCACAGAAATGACTTTAAACACACTTATTTTAGTTGACAAAGTCATAATTCACATCCAACAGAAGCTGGAACAAGATCACAGCAGACCAGCTCGCCACCTCCCTGAGCCAGCACCCTCCTGCCAGCTCAGCGAACCCCAGCCAGGCCGCCGACAACCTCACGAAGTGGATCAGCATCTGCGCGGACGAGCTCGCCCCGCTGAGGACCCCGCCCAGCAGACCCGGAAGCAAGAAAGCCCCGTGGTTCACCGACGAACTCAAGAGCTCCAAGAAGAACTGCCGAGCCCTCGAGAAAGTCTGGAGAAGGGAACCCACACCGGACAACAGGACCTCCTTCAAGCTTGCCACCCGGAAGCACCACCAGCTGATCCGCGCCGCCAAGAAAACAGCATTCAAGGAACGGTTGGACAACAACGCACACAACTGCAAGGAACTCTTCAACATCGTGAAAGAGCTTTCCAACCCCAGCGCAGGAAACAACGACATCACCCCATCGCAAGACCTCTGCAACTCCCTCGCTTCATACTTCCACAACAAGATCGCGGACATACACAACAGCTTCAACAACCAACCAACGCACACCATGACCGAACAACCACCCCCCACCACCACCCTTCACGCCTGGACCCCGATCAGCACCGAAGACACCATCCGCACGATGAACTCCATTCACTCCGGATCACCGACCGACCCCTGCCCTCACCACGTCTTCAACAAGGCCGACGCTGTCATCGCACCCCACCTGCGAGACATCATCAACACATCATTCGACACCGCCACCTTCCCAGAGAGCTGGAAACACGCCGAACTCAGCGCCCTGCTCAAGAAACCAACAGCGGACCCCACCGAACTCAAGAACTACCGCCCCATCTCGCTCCTCCCGTTTCCAGCCAAAGTCATCGAGAAGACCGTCAACAAGCAGATGGCTGCCTTCCTCGAGACGAACGGATCCCTCGACCCCTCACAGTCTGGCTTCCAAGCCAACCACAGCACCAAGACCGCCCTCATCGCCGCCACCGATGACATCCGAGCCCTGATGGACAATGGAGAAACAGCGGCCCTCATCCTCCTAGACCTCTCCGCGGCATTCGACATGGTCTGCCACCGCACCCTAGTACAGCGCCTCAGCAACATCGGAATCCAGGACAAAGCGCTGGAATGGATCATCTCCTTCCTCGACGGAAGAACACAGAGAGTCCGCCTACCACCGTACAAGTCAGAGGCCTCCGAAGTCATCTGCGGCGTCCCTCAAGGATCATCTCTGAGCCCCACCCTCTTCAACGTCTACATGAGCCCCCTCGCGGCCATCGTACGCAAACACAACCTCAGCATAATCTCCTACGCCGACGACACCCAGCTGATCCTCTCCCTGACCAACGACCCCGCCTTTGCCAGAGCCAACCTGCACGAAGGGATGAAAGAGGTAGCCGAGTGGATGACGACCAGCCGCCTGAAACTGAACTCTGACAAGACGGAGGTTCTCATCCTGGGCTCTTCCCCCTCCGCCTGGGACGACTCCTGGTGGCCTCCCGCCCTGGGCACCGCACCCAAACCGACAGACCATGCACGCAACCTGGGATTCATCCTGGACTCCTCCCTCTCCATGACCAGGCAAGTCAACAACGTCTCCTCGGCGTGCTTCAACATCCTACGCATGCTACGGAAGATCTTCCGGTGGATCCCCACCGAGACCAGGAAGACCGTCACCCAGGCCCTCGTCACCAGCCGACTGGACTACGGCAACGCCCTCTACACCGGTACCACCGCCAAGCTCCAGAAGAGACTCCAGCGGATCCAGAACGCCTCAGCCAGACTCATCCTCGACATCCCACGAACCAGCCACATCACCGGACATCTGAGAGACCTTCACTGGCTCCCCGTCAACAAAAGAATCACCTTCCGCCTCCTCACCCACGCACACAAAGCCCTACACGACCAAGGCCCGAGCTACCTCAACAGCCGGATCAACTTCTACGCTCCCAAACGCCACCTCCGATCAGCCAACCACGCCCTCGCCGCCGTACCCCGCATCCGAAGAGTGACTACAGGAGGAAGGTCCTTCTCCTACCTGGTCGCCAAGACCTGGAACTCCCTCCCGACCGACCTGCGCCTGACCCAAGACCACCTCTCCTTCAGGAAGAAGCTGAAGACCTGGCTGTTCGAGCAGTAGCGGCACCCACCCCCCCCCCCCAGCGCCTTAAAACCCTACGGGTATGTAGCGCGCTCTATAAGTGTCACTGATTGATTGATTGATTGATTGATTTACAGTCAAAAGATTAAATGTTAAAATTTCATCCATATTGACCATTTTGGGATCGTTCGACATGTCCGGAGTCATCGTTTTTCATCCGAAAATTGATTTTTTGGACTGTACCAAAAATGATTCAAAATGTCAATTGGATCGTGCCTCATGTTGAATAACCACTTTTTAAACCCTCACAGTGACCTTAATTGCCATTTTTACAGAGTTTTGCTTACTCAAAAGCTTCAATTTTGACCCATTTCAGGCACAGAAATGACTTTAAACACACTTATTTTAGTTGACAAAGTCATAATTCACATCCAACAGTCATTTACAGTCAAAAGATTACATGTTAAAATTTCATCCATATTGACCATTTTGGGATCGTTCGACATGTCCGGAGTCATCGTTTTTCATCCGAAAATTGATTTTTTGAACTGTACCAAAAATGATTCAAAATGTCAATTGGATCGTGCCTCATGTTGAATAACCACTTTTTAAACCCTCACAGTGACCAAAATTGCCAATTTTACACAGTTTTGCTTACTCAAAAGCTTCAATTTTGACCCATTTCAGGCACAGAAATGACTTTAAACACACGTATTTTAGTTGACAAAGCCATAATTCACATCCAACAGTCATTTAGAGTCAAAAGATTAAATGTTAAAATTTCATCATTATAGACCATTTTGGGAACGTTCGACAGGTCCGGAGTCATCGTTTTTCGTCTGAAAATTGATTTTTTGGACTGTACCAAAAATGATTCAAAATGTCAATTGGATCGTGCCTCATTTTGAATAACCACTTTTTAAACCCTCAGAGTGACCAAAATTGCCATTTTTACAGAGTTTTGATTTTTCAAAAGCTTCAAGTTTTACCCCTTTGAGGCACAGAAATGACTTTAAACACACTTATTTTAGTTGACAAAGTCATTATTCACATCCAACAGTCATTTAGAGTCAAAAGATTAAATGTTAAAATTTCATCCATATTGACCATTTTGGGATCGTTCGACATGTCCGGATCATCGTTTTTCATCCGAAAATTGATTTTTTGGACTGTACCAAAAATGATTCAAAATGTCAATTGGATCGTGCCTCATGTTGAATAACCACTTTTTAAACCCTCACAGTGACCAAAATTGCCATTTTTACAGAGTTTTGATTACTCAAAAGCTTCACTTTTGACCCATTTCAGGCACAGAAATGACTTTAAACACACTTATTTTAGTTCACAAAGTCATAATTCACATCCAACAGTCATTTACAGTCAAAAGATTAAATGTTAAAATTTCATCCATATTGACCATTTTGGGATCGTTCGACATGTCCGGAGTCATCGTTTTTCATCCGAAAATTGATTTTTTGGACTGTACCAAAAATGATTCAAAATGTCAATTGGATCGTGCCTCATTTTGAATAACCACTTTTTAAACCCTCACAGTGACCAAAATTGCCAATTTTACAGAGTTTTGCTTACACAAAAGCTTCAATTTTGACCCGTTTCAGGCACAGAAATGACTTTAAACACACTTATTTTAGTTGACAAAGTCATTATTCACATCCAACAGTCATTTAGAGTCAAAAGATTAAATGTTAAAATTTCATCCATATTGACCATTTTGGGATCGTTCGACATGTCCGGAGTCATGGTTTTTCATCCGAAAATTGATTTTTTGGACTGTACCAAAAATGATTCAAAATGTCAATTGGATCGTGCCTCATGTTGAATAACCACTTTTTAAACCCTCAGAGTGACCAAAATTGCCATTTTTACAGAGTTTTGATTACTCAAAAGCTTCAATTTTTACCCCTTTGAGGCACAGAAATGACTTTAAACACACTTATTTTAGTTGACAAAGTCATAATTCACATCCAACAGTCATTTACAGTCAAAAGATTAAATGTTAAAATTTCATCCATATTGACCATTTTGGGATCGTTCGACATGTCCGGAGTCATTGTTTTTCATCCGAAAATTGATTTTTTGGGCTGTACCAAAAATGATTCAAAATGTCAATTGGATCGTGCCTCATGTTGAATAACCACTTTTTAAACCCTCACAGTGACCAAAATTGCCATTTTTACAGAGTTTTGATTACTCAAAAGCTTCAATTTTTACCCCTTTCAGGCACAGAAATGACTTTAAACACACTTATTTTAGTTGACAAAGTCATAATTCACATCCAACAGTCATTTACAGTCAAAAGATTAAATGTTAAAATTTCATCCATATTGACCATTTTGGGATCGTTCGACATGTCCGGAGTCATCGTTTTTCATCCGAAAATTGATTTTTTGGACTGTACCAAAAATGATTCAAAATGTCAATTGGATCGTGCCTCATTTTGAATAACCACTTTTTAAACCCTCACAGTGACCAAAATTGCCAATTTTACAGAGTTTTGCTTACACAAAAGCTTCAATTTTGACCCGTTTCAGGCACAGAAATGACTTTAAACACACTTATTTTAGTTGACAAAGTCATTATTCACATCCAACAGTCATTTAGAGTCAAAAGATTAAATGTTAAAATTTCATCCATATTGACCATTTTGGGATCGTTCGACATGTCCGGAGTCATCGTTTTTCATCCGAAAATTGATTTTTTGGACTGTACCAAAAATGATTCAAAATGTCAATTGGATCGTGCCTCATTTTGAATAACCACTTTTTAAACCCTCACAGTGACCAAAATTGCCAATTTTACAGAGTTTTGCTTACACAAAAGCTTCAATTTTGACCCGTTTCAGGCACAGAAATGACTTTAAACACACTTATTTTAGTTGACAAAGTCATTATTCACATCCAACAGTCATTTAGAGTCAAAAGATTAAATGTTAAAATTTCATCCATATTGACCATTTTGGGATCGTTCGACATGTCCGGAGTCATCGTTTTTCATCCGAAAATTGATTTTTTGGACTGTACCAAAAATGATTCAAAATGTCAATTGGATCGTGCCTCATGTTGAATAACCACTTTTTAAACCCTCACAGTGACCAAAATTGCCATTTTTACAGAGTTTTGATTACTCAAAAGCTTCAATTTTGACCCATTTCAGGCACAGAAATGACTTTAAACACACTTATTTTTGTTGACAAAGTCATAATTCACATCCAACAGTCATTTACAGTCAAAAGATTAAATGTTAAAATTTCATCCATATTGACCATTTTGGGATCGTTCGACATGTCCGGAGTCATCGTTTTTCATCCGAAAATTGATTTTTTGGACTGTACCAAAAATGATTCAAAATGTCAATTGGATCGTGCCTCATTTTGAATAACCACTTTTTAAACCCTCACAGTGACCAAAATTGCCAATTTTACAGAGTTTTGCTTACACAAAAGCTTCAATTTTGACCCGTTTCAGGCACAGAAATGACTTTAAACACACTTATTTTAGTTGACAAAGTCATTATTCACATCCAACAGTCATTTAGAGTCAAAAGATTAAATGTTAAAATTTCATCCATATTGACCATTTTGGGATCGTTCGACATGTCCGGAGTCATCGTTCTTCATCCGAAAATTGATTTTTTGGACTGTACCAAAAATGATTCAAAATGTCAATTGGATCGTGCCTCATGTTGAATAACCACTTTTTAAACCCTCACAGTGACCAAAATTGCCATTTTTACAGAGTTTTAATTACTCAAAAGCTTCAATTTTGACCCATTTCAGGCACAGAAATGACTTTAAACACACTTATTTTAGTTGACAAAGTCATAATTCACATCCAACAGTCATTTACAGTCAAAAGATTAAATGTTAAAATTTCATCCATATTGACCATTTTGGGATCGTTCGACATGTCCGGAGTCATCGTTTTTCATCCGAAAATTGATTTTTTGGACTGTACCAAAAATGATTCAAAATGTCAATTGGATCGTGCCTCATGTTGAATAACCACTTTTTAAACCCTCACAGTGACCAAAATTGCCATTTTTACAGAGTTTTGCTTACTCAAAAGCTTCAATTTTGACCCATTTCAGGCACAGAAATGACTTTAAACACACTTATTTTAGTTGACAAAGTCATAATTCACATCCAACAGAAGCTGGAACAAGATCACAGCAGACCAGCTCGCCACCTCCCTGAGCCAGCACCCTCCTGCCAGCTCAGCGAACCCCAGCCAGGCCGCCGACAACCTCACGAAGTGGATCAGCATCTGCGCGGACGAGCTCGCCCCGCTGAGGACCCCGCCCAGCAGACCCGGAAGCAAGAAAGCCCCGTGGTTCACCGACGAACTCAAGAGCTCCAAGAAGAACTGCCGAGCCCTCGAGAAAGTCTGGAGAAGGGAACCCACACCGGACAACAGGACCTCCTTCAAGCTTGCCACCCGGAAGCACCACCAGCTGATCCGCGCCGCCAAGAAAACAGCATTCAAGGAACGGTTGGACAACAACGCACACAACTGCAAGGAACTCTTCAACATCGTGAAAGAGCTTTCCAACCCCAGCGCAGGAAACAACGACATCACCCCATCGCAAGACCTCTGCAACTCCCTCGCTTCATACTTCCACAACAAGATCGCGGACATACACAACAGCTTCAACAACCAACCAACGCACACCATGACCGAACAACCACCCCCCACCACCACCCTTCACGCCTGGACCCCGATCAGCACCGAAGACACCATCCGCACGATGAACTCCATTCACTCCGGATCACCGACCGACCCCTGCCCTCACCACGTCTTCAACAAGGCCGACGCTGTCATCGCACCCCACCTGCGAGACATCATCAACACATCATTCGACACCGCCACCTTCCCAGAGAGCTGGAAACACGCCGAACTCAGCGCCCTGCTCAAGAAACCAACAGCGGACCCCACCGAACTCAAGAACTACCGCCCCATCTCGCTCCTCCCGTTTCCAGCCAAAGTCATCGAGAAGACCGTCAACAAGCAGATGGCTGCCTTCCTCGAGACGAACGGATCCCTCGACCCCTCACAGTCTGGCTTCCAAGCCAACCACAGCACCAAGACCGCCCTCATCGCCGCCACCGATGACATCCGAGCCCTGATGGACAATGGAGAAACAGCGGCCCTCATCCTCCTAGACCTCTCCGCGGCATTCGACATGGTCTGCCACCGCACCCTAGTACAGCGCCTCAGCAACATCGGAATCCAGGACAAAGCGCTGGAATGGATCATCTCCTTCCTCGACGGAAGAACACAGAGAGTCCGCCTACCACCGTACAAGTCAGAGGCCTCCGAAGTCATCTGCGGCGTCCCTCAAGGATCATCTCTGAGCCCCACCCTCTTCAACGTCTACATGAGCCCCCTCGCGGCCATCGTACGCAAACACAACCTCAGCATAATCTCCTACGCCGACGACACCCAGCTGATCCTCTCCCTGACCAACGACCCCGCCTTTGCCAGAGCCAACCTGCACGAAGGGATGAAAGAGGTAGCCGAGTGGATGACGACCAGCCGCCTGAAACTGAACTCTGACAAGACGGAGGTTCTCATCCTGGGCTCTTCCCCCTCCGCCTGGGACGACTCCTGGTGGCCTCCCGCCCTGGGCACCGCACCCAAACCGACAGACCATGCACGCAACCTGGGATTCATCCTGGACTCCTCCCTCTCCATGACCAGGCAAGTCAACAACGTCTCCTCGGCGTGCTTCAACATCCTACGCATGCTACGGAAGATCTTCCGGTGGATCCCCACCGAGACCAGGAAGACCGTCACCCAGGCCCTCGTCACCAGCCGACTGGACTACGGCAACGCCCTCTACACCGGTACCACCGCCAAGCTCCAGAAGAGACTCCAGCGGATCCAGAACGCCTCAGCCAGACTCATCCTCGACATCCCACGAACCAGCCACATCACCGGACATCTGAGAGACCTTCACTGGCTCCCCGTCAACAAAAGAATCACCTTCCGCCTCCTCACCCACGCACACAAAGCCCTACACGACCAAGGCCCGAGCTACCTCAACAGCCGGATCAACTTCTACGCTCCCAAACGCCACCTCCGATCAGCCAACCACGCCCTCGCCGCCGTACCCCGCATCCGAAGAGTGACTACAGGAGGAAGGTCCTTCTCCTACCTGGTCGCCAAGACCTGGAACTCCCTCCCGACCGACCTGCGCCTGACCCAAGACCACCTCTCCTTCAGGAAGAAGCTGAAGACCTGGCTGTTCGAGCAGTAGCGGCACCCACCCCCCCCCCCCAGCGCCTTAAAACCCTACGGGTATGTAGCGCGCTCTATAAGTGTCACTGATTGATTGATTGATTGATTGATTTACAGTCAAAAGATTAAATGTTAAAATTTCATCCATATTGACCATTTTGGGATCGTTCGACATGTCCGGAGTCATCGTTTTTCATCCGAAAATTGATTTTTTGGACTGTACCAAAAATGATTCAAAATGTCAATTGGATCGTGCCTCATGTTGAATAACCACTTTTTAAACCCTCACAGTGACCTTAATTGCCATTTTTACAGAGTTTTGCTTACTCAAAAGCTTCAATTTTGACCCATTTCAGGCACAGAAATGACTTTAAACACACTTATTTTAGTTGACAAAGTCATAATTCACATCCAACAGTCATTTACAGTCAAAAGATTACATGTTAAAATTTCATCCATATTGACCATTTTGGGATCGTTCGACATGTCCGGAGTCATCGTTTTTCATCCGAAAATTGATTTTTTGAACTGTACCAAAAATGATTCAAAATGTCAATTGGATCGTGCCTCATGTTGAATAACCACTTTTTAAACCCTCACAGTGACCAAAATTGCCAATTTTACACAGTTTTGCTTACTCAAAAGCTTCAATTTTGACCCATTTCAGGCACAGAAATGACTTTAAACACACGTATTTTAGTTGACAAAGCCATAATTCACATCCAACAGTCATTTAGAGTCAAAAGATTAAATGTTAAAATTTCATCATTATAGACCATTTTGGGAACGTTCGACAGGTCCGGAGTCATCGTTTTTCGTCTGAAAATTGATTTTTTGGACTGTACCAAAAATGATTCAAAATGTCAATTGGATCGTGCCTCATTTTGAATAACCACTTTTTAAACCCTCAGAGTGACCAAAATTGCCATTTTTACAGAGTTTTGATTTTTCAAAAGCTTCAAGTTTTACCCCTTTGAGGCACAGAAATGACTTTAAACACACTTATTTTAGTTGACAAAGTCATTATTCACATCCAACAGTCATTTAGAGTCAAAAGATTAAATGTTAAAATTTCATCCATATTGACCATTTTGGGATCGTTCGACATGTCCGGATCATCGTTTTTCATCCGAAAATTGATTTTTTGGACTGTACCAAAAATGATTCAAAATGTCAATTGGATCGTGCCTCATGTTGAATAACCACTTTTTAAACCCTCACAGTGACCAAAATTGCCATTTTTACAGAGTTTTGATTACTCAAAAGCTTCACTTTTGACCCATTTCAGGCACAGAAATGACTTTAAACACACTTATTTTAGTTCACAAAGTCATAATTCACATCCAACAGTCATTTACAGTCAAAAGATTAAATGTTAAAATTTCATCCATATTGACCATTTTGGGATCGTTCGACATGTCCGGAGTCATCGTTTTTCATCCGAAAATTGATTTTTTGGACTGTACCAAAAATGATTCAAAATGTCAATTGGATCGTGCCTCATTTTGAATAACCACTTTTTAAACCCTCACAGTGACCAAAATTGCCAATTTTACAGAGTTTTGCTTACACAAAAGCTTCAATTTTGACCCGTTTCAGGCACAGAAATGACTTTAAACACACTTATTTTAGTTGACAAAGTCATTATTCACATCCAACAGTCATTTAGAGTCAAAAGATTAAATGTTAAAATTTCATCCATATTGACCATTTTGGGATCGTTCGACATGTCCGGAGTCATGGTTTTTCATCCGAAAATTGATTTTTTGGACTGTACCAAAAATGATTCAAAATGTCAATTGGATCGTGCCTCATGTTGAATAACCACTTTTTAAACCCTCAGAGTGACCAAAATTGCCATTTTTACAGAGTTTTGATTACTCAAAAGCTTCAATTTTTACCCCTTTGAGGCACAGAAATGACTTTAAACACACTTATTTTAGTTGACAAAGTCATAATTCACATCCAACAGTCATTTACAGTCAAAAGATTAAATGTTAAAATTTCATCCATATTGACCATTTTGGGATCGTTCGACATGTCCGGAGTCATTGTTTTTCATCCGAAAATTGATTTTTTGGGCTGTACCAAAAATGATTCAAAATGTCAATTGGATCGTGCCTCATGTTGAATAACCACTTTTTAAACCCTCACAGTGACCAAAATTGCCATTTTTACAGAGTTTTGATTACTCAAAAGCTTCAATTTTGACCCATTTCAGGCACAGAAATGACTTTAAACACACTTATTTTAGTTGACAAAGTCATAATTCACATCCAACAGTCATTTACAGTCAAAAGATTAAATGTTAAAATTTCATCCATATTGACCATTTTGGGATCGTTCGACATGTCCGGAGTCATCGTTTTTCATCCGAAAATTGATTTTTTGGACTGTACCAAAAATGATTCAAAATGTCAATTGGATCGTGCCTCATTTTGAATAACCACTTTTTAAACCCTCACAGTGACCAAAATTGCCAATTTTACAGAGTTTTGCTTACACAAAAGCTTCAATTTTGACCCGTTTCAGGCACAGAAATGACTTTAAACACACTTATTTTAGTTGACAAAGTCATTATTCACATCCAACAGTCATTTAGAGTCAAAAGATTAAATGTTAAAATTTCATCCATATTGACCATTTTGGGATCGTTCGACATGTCCGGAGTCATCGTTTTTCATCCGAAAATTGATTTTTTGGACTGTACCAAAAATGATTCAAAATGTCAATTGGATCGTGCCTCATGTTGAATAACCACTTTTTAAACCCTCACAGTGACCAAAATTGCCATTTTTACAGAGTTTTAATTACTGAAAAGCTTCAATTTTGACCCATTTCAGGCACAGAAATGACTTTAAACACACTTATTTTAGTTGGCAAAGTCATAATTCACATCCAACAGTCATTTACAGTCAAAAGATTAAATGTTAAAATTTCATCCATATTGACCATTTTGGGATCGTTCGACATGTCCGGAGTCATCGTTTTTCATCCGAAAATTGATTTTTTGGACTGTACCAAAAATGATTCAAAATGTCAATTGGATCGTGCCTCATGTTGAATAACCACTTTTTAAACCCTCACAGTGACCAAAATTGCCATTTTTACAGAGTTTTGCTTACTCAAAAGCTTCAATTTTGACCCATTTCAGGCACAGAAATGACTTTAAACACACTTATTTTAGTTGACAAAGTCATAATTCACATCCAACAGTCATTTACAGTCAAAAGATTACATGTTAAAATTTCATCCATATTGACCATTTTGGGATCGTTCGACATGTCCGGAGTCATCGTTTTTCATCCGAAAATTGATTTTTTGGACTGTACCAAAAATGATTCAAAATGTCAATTGGATCGTGCCTCATGTTGAATAACCACTTTTTAAACCCTCACAGTGACCAAAATTGCCAATTTTACAGAGTTTTGCTTACTCAAAAGCTTCAATTTTTACCCATTTCAGGCACAGAAATGACTTTAAACACACTTATTTTAGTTGACAAAGTCATAATTCACTTCCAACAGTCATTTAGAGTCAAAAGATTAAATGTTAAAATTTCATCATTATAGACCATTTTGGGAACGTTCGACAGGTCCGGAGTCATCGCTTTTCGTCTGAAAATTGATTTTTTGGACTGTACCAAAAATGATTCAAAATGTCAATTGGATCGTGCCTCATGTTGAATAACCACTTTTTAAACCCTCACAGTGACCAAAATTGCCATTTTTACAGAGTTTTGATTACTCAAAAGCTTCAATTTTTACCCCTTTGAGGCACAGAAATGACTTTAAACACACTTATTTTAGTTGACAAAGTCATTATTCACATCCAACAGTCATTTAGAGTCAAAAGATTAAATGTTAAAATTTCATCCATATTGACCATTTTGGGATCGTTCGACATGTCCGGAGTCATCGTTTTTCATCCGAAAATTGATTTTTTAGACTGTACCAAAAATGATTCAAAATGTCAATTGGATCGTCCCTCATGTTGAATAACCACTTTTTAAACCCTCACAGTGACCAAAATTGCCATTTTTACAGAGTTTTAATTACTGAAAAGCTTCAATTTTGACCCATTTCAGGCACAGAAATGACTTTAAACACACTTATTTTAGTTGGCAAAGTCATAATTCACATCCAACAGTCATTTACAGTCAAAAGATTAAATGTTAAAATTTCATCCATATTGACCATTTTGGGATCGTTCGACATGTCCGGAGTCATCGTTTTTCATCCGAAAATTGATTTTTTGGACTGTACCAAAAATGATTCAAAATGTCAATTGGATCGTGCCTCATGTTGAATAACCACTTTTTAAACCCTCACAGTGACCAAAATTGCCATTTTTACAGAGTTTTGCTTACTCAAAAGCTTCAATTTTGACCCATTTCAGGCACAGAAATGACTTTAAACACACTTATTTTAGTTGACAAAGTCATAATTCACATCCAACAGTCATTTACAGTCAAAAGATTAAATGTTAAAATTTCATCCATATTGACCATTTTGGGATCGTTCGACATGTCCGGAGTCATCGTTTTTCATCCGAAAATTGATTTTTTGGACTGTACCAAAAATGATTCAAAATGTCAATTGGATAGTGCCTCATGTTGAATAACCACTTTTTAAACCCTCACAGTGACCAAAATTGCCATTTTTACAGAGTTTTGCTTACTCAAAAGCTTCAATTTTGACCCATTTCAGGCACAGAAATGACTTTAAACACACTTATTTTAGTTGACAAAGTCATAATTCACATCCAACAGTCATTTACAGTCAAAAGATTACATGTTAAAATTTCATCCATATTGACCATTTTGGGATCGTTCGACATGTCCGGAGTCATCGTTTTTCATCCGAAAATTGATTTTTTGGACTGTACCAAAAATGATTCAAAATGTCAATTGGATCGTGCCTCATGTTGAATAACCACTTTTTAAACCCTCACAGTGACCAAAATTGCCAATTTTACAGAGTTTTGCTTACTCAAAAGCTTCAATTTTTACCCATTTCAGGCACAGAAATGACTTTAAACACACTTATTTTAGTTGACAAAGTCATAATTCACTTCCAACAGTCATTTAGAGTCAAAAGATTAAATGTTAAAATTTCATCATTATAGACCATTTTGGGAACGTTCGACAGGTCCGGAGTCATCGCTTTTCGTCTGAAAATTGATTTTTTGGACTGTACCAAAAATGATTCAAAATGTCAATTGGATCGTGCCTCATGTTGAATAACCACTTTTTAAACCCTCACAGTGACCAAAATTGCCATTTTTACAGAGTTTTGATTACTCAAAAGCTTCAATTTTTACCCCTTTGAGGCACAGAAATGACTTTAAACACACTTATTTTAGTTGACAAAGTCATAATTCACATCCAACAGTCATTTACAGTCAAAAGATTAAATGTTAAAATTTCATCCATATTGACCATTTTGGGATCGTTCGACATGTCCGGAGTCATCGTTTTTCATCCGAAAATTGATTTTTTGGACTGTACCAAAAATGATTCCAAATGTCAATTGGATCGTGCCTCATTTTGAATAACCACTTTTTAAACCCTCACAATGACCAAAATTGCCAATTTTACAGAGTTTTGCTTACACAAAAGCTTCAATTTTGACCCGTTTCAGGCACAGAAATGACTTTAAACACACTTATTTTAGTTGACAAAGTCATTATTCACATCCAACAGTCATTTAGAGTCAAAAGATTAAATGTTAAAATTTCATCCATATTGACCATTTTGGGATCGTTCGACATGTCCGGAGTCATTGTTTTTCATCCGAAAATTGATTTTTTGGACTGTACCAAAAATGATTCAAAATGTCAATTGGATCGTGCCTCATTTTGAATAACCACTTTTTAAACCCTCACAGTGACCAAAATTGCCAATTTTACAGAGTTTTGCTTACACAAAAGCTTCAATTTTGACCCGTTTCAGGCACAGAAATGACTTTAAACACACTTATTTTAGTTGACAAAGTCATTATTCACATCCAACAGTCATTTAGAGTCAAAAGATTAAATGTTAAAATTTCATCCATATTGACCATTTTGGGATCGTTCGACATGTCCGGAGTCATCGTTTTTCATCCGAAAATTGATTTTTTGGACTGTACCAAAAATGATTCAAAATGTCAATTGGATCGTGCCTCATGTTGAATAACCACTTTTTAAACCCTCACAGTGACCAAAATTGCCATTTTTACAGAGTTTTAATTACTGAAAAGCTTCAATTTTGACCCATTTCAGGCACAGAAATGACTTTAAACACACTTATTTTAGTTGACAAAGTCATAATTCACATCCAACAGTCATTTACAGTCAAAAGATTAAATGTTAAAATTTCATCCATATTGACCATTTTGGGATCGTTCGACATGTCCGGAGTCATCGTTTTTCATCCGAAAATTGATTTTTTGGACTGTACCAAAAATGATTCAAAATGTCAATTGGATCGTGCCTCATGTTGAATAACCACTTTTTAAACCCTCACAGTGACCAAAATTGCCATTTTTACAGAGTTTTGCTTACTCAAAAGCTTCAATTTTGACCCATTTCAGGCACAGAAATGACTTTAAACACACTTATTTTAGTTGACAAAGTCATAATTCACATCCAACAGTCATTTACAGTCAAAAGATTACATGTTAAAATTTCATCCATATTGACCATTTTGGGATCGTTCGACATGTCCGGAGTCATCGTTTTTCATCCGAAAATTGATTTTTTGAACTGTACCAAAAATGATTCAAAATGTCAATTGGATCGTGCCTCATGTTGAATAACCACTTTTTAAACCCTCACAGTGACCAAAATTGCCATTTTTACAGAGTTTTGATTACTCAAAAGCTTCAATTTTGACCCATTTCAGGCACAGAAATGACTTTAAACACACTTATTTTAGTTGACAAAGTCATAATTCACATCCAACAGTCATTTACAGTCAAAAGATTAAATGTTAAAATTTCATCCATATTGACCATTTTGGGATCGTTCGACATGTCCGGAGTCATAGTTTTTCATCCGAAAATTGATTTTTTGGACTGTACCAAAAATGATTCAAAATGTCAATTGGATCGTGCCTCATTTTGAATAACCACTTTTTAAACCCTTACAGTGACCAAAATTGCCAATTTTACAGAGTTTTGCTTACACAAAAGCTTCAATTTTGACCCGTTTCAGGCACAGAAATGACTTTAAACACACTTATTTTAGTTGACAAAGTCATTATTCACATCCAACAGTCATTTAGAGTCAAAAGATTAAATGTTAAAATTTCATCCATATTGACCATTTTGGGATCGTTCGACATGTCCGGAGTCATCGTTTTTCATCCGAAAATTGATTTTTTGGACTGTACCAAAAATGATTCAAAATGTCAATTGGATCGTGCCTCATGTTGAATAACCACTTTTTAAACCCTCACAGTGACCAAATATGCCATTTTTACAGAGTTTTAATTACTGAAAAGCTTCAATTTTGACCCATTTCAGGCACAGAAATGACTTTAAACACACTTATTTTAGTTGACAAAGTCATAATTCACATCCAACAGTCATTTACAGTCAAAAGATTAAATGTTAAAATTTCATCCATATTGACCATTTTGGAATCGTTCGACATGTCCGGAGTCATCGTTTTTCATCCGAAAATTGATTTTTTGGACTGTACCAAAAATGATTCAAAATGTCAATTGGATCGTGCCTCATGTTGAATAACCACTTTTTAAACCCTCACAGTGACCAAAATTGCCATTTTTACAGAGTTTTGCTTACTCAAAAGCTTCAATTTTGACCCATTTCAGGCAGAGAAATGACTTTAAACACACTTATTTTAGTTGACAAAGTCATAATTCACATCCAACAGTCATTTACAGTCAAAAGATTAAATGTTAAAATTTCATCCATATTGACCATTTTGGGATCGTTCGACATGTCAGGAGTCATCGTTTTTCATCCGAAAATTGATTTTTTGGACTGTACCAAAAATGATTCAAAATGTCAATTGGATCGTGCCTCATGTTGAATAACCACTTTTTAAACCCTCACAGTGACCAAAATTGCCAATTTTACAGAGTTTTGCTTACTCAAAAGCTTCAATTTTTACCCATTTCAGGCACAGAAATGACTTTAAACACACTTATTTTAGTTGACAAAGTCATAATTCACTTCCAACAGTCATTTAGAGTCAAAAGATTAAATGTTAAAATTTCATCATTATAGACCATTTTGGGAACGTTCGACAGGTCCGGAGTCATCGCTTTTCGTCTGAAAATTGATTTTTTGGACTGTACCAAAAATGATTCAAAATGTCAATTGGATCGTGCCTCATGTTGAATAACCACTTTTTAAACCCTCACAGTGACCAAAATTGCCATTTTTACAGAGTTTTGATTACTCAAAAGCTTCAATTTTTACCCCTTTGAGGCACAGAAATGACTTTAAACACACTTATTTTAGTTGACAAAGTCATTATTCACATCCAACAGTCATTTAGAGTCAAAAGATTAAATGTTAAAATTTCATCCATATTGACCATTTTGGGATCGTTCGACATGTCCGGAGTCATCGTTTTTCATCCGAAAATTGATTTTTTGGACTGTACCAAAAATGATTCAAAATGTCAATTGGATCGTGCCTCATGTTGAATAACCACTTTTTAAACCCTCACAGTGACCAAAATTGCCATTTTTACAGAGTTTTAATTACTGAAAAGCTTCAATTTTGACCCATTTCAGGCACAGAAATGACTTTAAACACACTTATTTTAGTTGGCAAAGTCATAATTCACATCCAACAGTCATTTACAGTCAAAAGATTAAATGTTAAAATTTCATCCATATTGACCATTTTGGGATCGTTCGACATGTCCGGAGTCATCGTTTTTCATCCGAAAATTGATTTTTTGGACTGTACCAAAAATGATTCAAAATGTCAATTGGATCGTGCCTCATGTTGAATAACCACTTTTTAAACCCTCACAGTGACCAAAATTGCCATTTTTACAGAGTTTTGCTTACTCAAAAGCTTCAATTTTGACCCATTTCAGGCACAGAAATGACTTTAAACACACTTATTTTAGTTGACAAAGTCATAATTCACATCCAACAGTCATTTACAGTCAAAAGATTAAATGTTAAAATTTCATCCATATTGACCATTTTGGGATCGTTCGACATGTCCGGAGTCATCGTTTTTCATCCGAAAATTGATTTTTTGGACTGTACCAAAAATGATTCAAAATGTCAATTGGATAGTGCCTCATGTTGAATAACCACTTTTTAAACCCTCACAGTGACCAAAATTGCCATTTTTACAGAGTTTTGCTTACTCAAAAGCTTCAATTTTGACCCATTTCAGGCACAGAAATGACTTTAAACACACTTATTTTAGTTGACAAAGTCATAATTCACATCCAACAGTCATTTACAGTCAAAAGATTACATGTTAAAATTTCATCCATATTGACCATTTTGGGATCGTTCGACATGTCCGGAGTCATCGTTTTTCATCCGAAAATTGATTTTTTGGACTGTACCAAAAATGATTCAAAATGTCAATTGGATCGTGCCTCATGTTGAATAACCACTTTTTAAACCCTCACAGTGACCAAAATTGCCAATTTTACAGAGTTTTGCTTACTCAAAAGCTTCAATTTTTACCCATTTCAGGCACAGAAATGACTTTAAACACACTTATTTTAGTTGACAAAGTCATAATTCACTTCCAACAGTCATTTAGAGTCAAAAGATTAAATGTTAAAATTTCATCATTATAGACCATTTTGGGAACGTTCGACAGGTCCGGAGTCATCGCTTTTCGTCTGAAAATTGATTTTTTGGACTGTACCAAAAATGATTCAAAATGTCAATTGGATCGTGCCTCATGTTGAATAACCACTTTTTAAACCCTCACAGTGACCAAAATTGCCATTTTTACAGAGTTTTGATTACTCAAAAGCTTCAATTTTTACCCCTTTGAGGCACAGAAATGACTTTAAACACACTTATTTTAGTTGACAAAGTCATAATTCACATCCAACAGTCATTTACAGTCAAAAGATTAAATGTTAAAATTTCATCCATATTGACCATTTTGGGATCGTTCGACATGTCCGGAGTCATCGTTTTTCATCCGAAAATTGATTTTTTGGACTGTACCAAAAATGATTCAAAATGTCAATTGGATCGTGCCTCATGTTGAATAACCACTTTTTAAACCCTCACAGTGACCAAAATTGCCATTTTTTCAGAGTTTTGATTACTCAAAAGCTTCAATTTTTACCACTTTGAGGCAAAGAAATGACTTTAAACACACTTATTTTAGTTGACAAAGTCATAATTCACATCCAACAGTCATTTACAGTCAAAAGATTAAATGTTAAAATTTCATCCATATTGACCATTTTGGGATCGTTCGACATGTCCGGAGTCATCGTTTTTCATCCGAAAATTGATTTTTTGGACTGTACCAAAAATGATTCAAAATGTCAATTGGATCGTGCCTCATTTTGAATAACCACTTTTTAAACCCTCACAGTGACCAAAATTGCCAATTTTACAGAGTTTTGCTTACACAAAAGCTTCAATTTTGACCCGTTTCAGGCACAGAAATGACTTTAAACACACTTATTTTAGTTGACAAAGTCATAATTCACATCCAACAGTCATTTACAGTCAAAAGATTAAATGTTAAAATTTCATCCATATTGACCATTTTGGGATCGTTCGACATGTCCGGAGTCATCGTTTTTCATCCGAAAATTGATTTTTTGGACTGTACCAAAAATGATTCAAAATGTCAATTGGATCGTGCCTCATGTTGAATAACAACTTTT
This sequence comes from Lissotriton vulgaris, assembly GCF_964263255.1. Lineage (NCBI taxonomy): Eukaryota > Metazoa > Chordata > Amphibia > Caudata > Salamandridae > Lissotriton > Lissotriton vulgaris. Next base: position 320,582 of record NW_028252051.1, on the reverse strand, counting down.
TAAACCCTCACAGTGACCAAAATTGCCATTTTTACAGAGTTTTGCTTACTCAAAAGCTTCAATTTTGACCCATTTCAGGCACAGAAATGACTTTAAACACACTTATTTTAGTTGACAAAGTCATAATTCACATCCAACAGTCATTTACAGTCAAAAGATTACATGTTAAAATTTCATCCATATTGACCATTTTGGGATCGTTCGACATGTCCGGAGTCATCCTTTTTCATCCGAAAATTGATTTTTTGAACTGTACCAAAAATGATTCAAAATGTCAATTGGATCGTGCCTCATGTTGAATAACCACTTTTTAAACCCTCACAGTGACCAAAATTGCCATTTTTACAGAGTTTTGATTACTCAAAAGCTTCAATTTTGACCCATTTCAGGCACAGAAATGACTTTAAACACACTTATTTTAGTTGACAAAGTCATAATTCACATCCAACAGTCATTTACAGTCAAAAGATTAAATGTTAAAATTTCATCCATATTGACCATTTTGGGATCGTTCGACATGTCCGGAGTCATAGTTTTTCATCCGAAAATTGATTTTTTGGACTGTACCAAAAATGATTCAAAATGTCAATTGGATCGTGCCTCATTTTGAATAACCACTTTTTAAACCCTTACAGTGACCAAAATTGCCAATTTTACAGAGTTTTGCTTACACAAAAGCTTCAATTTTGACCCGTTTCAGGCACAGAAATGACTTTAAACACACTTATTTTAGTTGACAAAGTCATTATTCACATCCAACAGTCATTTAGAGTCAAAAGATTAAATGTTAAAATTTCATCCATATTGACCATTTTGGGATCGTTCGACATGTCCGGAGTCATCGTTTTTCATCCGAAAATTGATTTTTTGGACTGTACCAAAAATGATTCAAAATGTCAATTGGATCGTGCCTCATGTTGAATAACCACTTTTTAAACCCTCACAGTGACCAAATATGCCATTTTTACAGAGTTTTAATTACTGAAAAGCTTCAATTTTGACCCATTTCAGGCACAGAAATGACTTTAAACACACTTATTTTAGTTGACAAAGTCATAATTCACATCCAACAGTCATTTACAGTCAAAAGATTAAATGTTAAAATTTCATCCATATTGACCATTTTGGAATCGTTCGACATGTCCGGAGTCATCGTTTTTCATCCGAAAATTGATTTTTTGGACTGTACCAAAAATGATTCAAAATGTCAATTGGATCGTGCCTCATGTTGAATAACCACTTTTTAAACCCTCACAGTGACCAAAATTGCCATTTTTACAGAGTTTTGCTTACTCAAAAGCTTCAATTTTGACCCATTTCAGGCAGAGAAATGACTTTAAACACACTTATTTTAGTTGACAAAGTCATAATTCACATCCAACAGTCATTTACAGTCAAAAGATTAAATGTTAAAATTTCATCCATATTGACCATTTTGGGATCGTTCGACATGTCCGGAGTCATCGTTTTTCATCCGAAAATTGATTTTTTGGACTGTACCAAAAATGATTCAAAATGTCAATTGGATCGTGCCTCATGTTGAATAACCACTTTTTAAACCCTCACAGTGACCAAAATTGCCATTTTTACAGAGTTTTGCTTACTCAAAAGCTTCAATTTTGACCCATTTCAGGCACAGAAATGACTTTAAACACACTTATTTTAGTTGACAAAGTCATAATTCACATCCAACAGTCATTTACAGTCAAAAGATTACATGTTAAAATTTCATCCATATTGACCATTTTGGGATCGTTCGACATGTCCGGAGTCATCGTTTTTCATCCGAAAATTGATTTTTTGAACTGTACCAAAAATGATTCAAAATGTCAATTGGATCGTGCCTCATGTTGAATAACCACTTTTTAAACCCTCACAGTGACCAAAATTGCCAATTTTACACAGTTTTGCTTCCTCAATAGCTTCAATTTTGACCCATTTCAGGCACAGAAATGACTTTAAACACACTTATTTTAGTTGACAAAGCCATAATTCACATCCAACAGTCATTTAGAGTCAAAAGATTAAATGTTAAAATTTCATCATTATAGACCATTTTGGGAACATTCGACAGGTCCGGAGTCATCGTTTTTCGTCTGAAAATTGATTTTTTGGACTGTACCAAAAATGATTCAAAATGTCAATTCGTGCCTCATGTTGAATAACCACTTTTTAAACCCTCACAGTGACCAAAATTGCCATTTTTACAGAGTTTTGCTTACTCAAAAGCTTCAATTTTGACCCATTTCAGGCACAGAAATGACTTTAAACACACTTATTTTAGTTGACAAAGTCATAATTCACATCCAACAGTCATTTACAGTCAAAAGATTAAATGTTAAAATTTCATCCATATTGACCATTTTGGGATCGTTCGACATGTCCGGAGTCATCGTTTTTCATCCGAAAATTGATTTTTTGGACTGTACCAAAAATGATTCAAAATGTCAATTGGATCGTGCCTCATGTTGAATAACCACTTTTTAAACCCTCACAGTGACCAAAATTGCCATTTTTACAGAGTTTTGCTTACTCAAAAGCTTCAATTTTGACCCATTTCAGGCACAGAAATGACTTTAAACACACTTATTTTAGTTGACAAAGTCATAATTCACATCCAACAGTCATTTACAGTCAAAAGATTACATGTTAAAATTTCATCCATATTGACCATTTTGGGATCGTTCGACATGTCCGGAGTCATCGTTTTTCATCCGAAAATTGATTTTTTGAACTGTACCAAAAATGATTCAAAATGTCAATTGGATCGTGCCTCATGTTGAATAACCACTTTTTAAACCCTCACAGTGACCAAAATTGCCAATTTTACACAGTTTTGCTTCCTCAAAAGCTTCAATTTTGACCCATTTCAGGCACATAAATGACTTTAAACACACTTATTTTAGTTGACAAAGCCATAATTCACATCCAACAGTCATTTAGAGTCAAAAGATTAAATGTTAAAATTTCATCATTATAGACCATTTTGGGAACGTTCGACAGGTCCGGAGTCATCGTTTTTCGTCTGAAAATTGATTTTTTGGACTGTACCAAAAATGATTCAAAATGTCAATTGGATCGTGCCTCATGTTGAATAACCACTTTTTAAACCCTCACAGTGACCAAAATTGCCATTTTTACAGAGTTTTGATTACTCAAAAGCTTCACTTTTGACCCATTTCAGGCACAGAAATGACTTTAAACACACTTATTTTAGTTCACAAAGTCATAATTCACATCCAACAGTCATTTACAGTCAAAAGATTAAATGTTAAAATTTCATCCATATTGACCATTTTGGGATCGTTCGACATGTCCGGAGTCATCGTTTTTCATCCGAAAATTGATTTTTTGGACTGTACCAAAAATGATTCAAAATGTCAATTGGATCGTGCCTCATGTTGAATAACCACTTTTTAAACCCTCACAGTGACCAAAATTGCCATTTTTACAGAGTTTTGCTTACTCAAAAGCTTCAATTTTGACCCATTTCAGGCACAGAAATGACTTTAAACACACTTATTTTAGTTGACAAAGTCATAATTCACATCCAACAGTCATTTACAGTCAAAAGATTAAATGATAAAATTTCATCCATATTGACCATTTTGGGATCGTTCGACATGTCCGGAGTCATCGTTTTTCATCCGAAAATTGATTTTTTGAACTGTACCAAAAATGATTCAAAATGTCAATTGGATCGTGCCTCATGTTGAATAACCACTTTTTAAACCCACACAGTGACCAAAATTGCCAATTTTACACAGTTTTGCTTACTCAAAAGCTTCAATTTTGACCCATTTCAGGCACAGAAATGACTTTAAACACACTTATTTTAGTTGACAAAGCCATAATTCACATCCAACAGTCATTTAGAGTCAAAAGATTAAATGTTAAAATTTCATCATTATAGACCATTTTGGGAACGTTCGACAGGTCCGGAGTCATCGTTTTTCGTCTGAAAATTGATTTTTTGGACTGTACCAAAAATGATTCAAAATGTCAATTGGATCGTGCCTCATGTTGAATAACCACTTTTTAAACCCTCAGAGTGACCAAAATTGCCATTTTTACAGAGTTTTGATTACTCAAAAGCTTCAATTTTTACCCCTTTGAGGCACAGAAATGACTTTAAACACACTTATTTTAGTTGACAAAGTCATAATTCACATCCAACAGTCATTTACAGTCAAAAGATTAAATGTTAAAATTTCATCCATATTGACCATTTTGGGATCGTTCGACATGTCCGGAGTCATCGTTTTTCATCCGAAAATTGATTTTTTGGACTGTACCAAAAATGATTCAAAATGTCAATTGGATCGTGCCTCATGTTGAATAACCACTTTTTAAACCCTCACAGTGACCAAAATTGCCATTTTTACAGAGTTTTGATTACTCAAAAGCTTCAATTTTGACCCATTTCAGGCACAGAAATGACTTTAAACACACTTATTTTAGTTGACAAAGTCATAATTCACATCCAACAGTCATTTACAGTCAAAAGATTAAATGTTAAAATTTCATCCATATTGACCATTTTGGGATCGTTCGACATGTCCGGAGTCATCGTTTTTCATCCGAAAATTGATTTTTTGAACTGTACCAAAAATGATTCAAAATGTCAATTGGATCGTGCCTCATGTTGAATAACCACTTTTTAAACCCTCACAGTGACCAAAATTGCCAATTTTACACAGTTTTGCTTCCTCAAAAGCTTCAATTTTGACCCATTTCAGGCACATAAATGACTTTAAACACACTTATTTTAGTTGACAAAGCCATAATTCACATCCAACAGTCATTTAGAGTCAAAAGATTAAATGTTAAAATTTCATCATTATAGACCATTTTGGGAACGTTCGACAGGTCCGGAGTCATCGTTTTTCGTCTGAAAATTGATTTTTTGGACTGTACCAAAAATGATTCAAAATGTCAATTGGATCGTGCCTCATGTTGAATAACCACTTTTTAAACCCTCACAGTGACCAAAATTGCCATTTTTACAGAGTTTTGATTACTCAAAAGCTTCACTTTTGACCCATTTCAGGCACAGAAATGACTTTAAACACACTTATTTTAGTTCACAAAGTCATAATTCACATCCAACAGTCATTTACAGTAAAAAGATTAAATGTTAAAATTTCATCTATATTGACCATTTTGGGATCGTTCGACATGTCCGGAGTCATCGTTTTTCATCCGAAAATTGATTTTTTGGACTGTACCAAAAATGATTCAAAATGTCAATTGGATCGTGCCTCATGTTGAATAACCACTTTTTAAACCCTCACAGTGACCAAAATTGCCATTTTTACAGAGTTTTGCTTACTCAAAAGCTTCAATTTTGACCCATTTCAGGCACAGAAATGACTTTAAACACACTTATTTTAGTTGACAAAGTCATAATTCACATCCAACAGTCATTTACAGTCAAAAGATTAAATGTTAAAATTTCATCCATATTGACCATTTTGGGATCGTTCGACATGTCCGGAGTCATCGTTTTTCATCCGAAAATTGATTTTTTGGACTGTACCAAAAATGATTCAAAATGTCAATTGGATCGTGCCTCATGTTGAATAACCACTTTTTAAACCCTCACAGTGACCAAAATTGCCATTTTTACAGAGTTTTGCTTACTCAAAAGCTTCAATTTTGACCCATTTCAGGCACAGAAATGACTTTAAACACACTTATTTTAGTTGACAAAGTCATAATTCACATCCAACAGTCATTTACAGTCAAAAGATTAAATGTTAAAATTTCATCCATATTGACCATTTTGGGATCGTTCGACATGTCCGGAGTCATCGTTTTTCATCCGAAAATTGATTTTTTGAACTGTACCAAAAATGATTCAAAATGTCAATTGGATCGTGCCTCATGTTGAATAACCACTTTTTAAACCCTCACAGTGACCAAAATTGCCAATTTTACACAGTTTTGCTTCCTCAAAAGCTTCAATTTTGACCCATTTCAGGCACATAAATGACTTTAAACACACTTATTTTAGTTGACAAAGCCATAATTCACATCCAACAGTCATTTAGAGTCAAAAGATTAAATGTTAAAATTTCATCATTATAGACCATTTTGGGAACGTTCGACAGGTCCGGAGTCATCGTTTTTCGTCTGAAAATTGATTTTTTGGACTGTACCAAAAATGATTCAAAATGTCAATTGGATCGTGCCTCATGTTGAATAACCACTTTTTAAACCCTCACAGTGACCAAAATTGCCATTTTTACAGAGTTTTGATTACTCAAAAGCTTCACTTTTGACCCATTTCAGGCACAGAAATGACTTTAAACACACTTATTTTAGTTCACAAAGTCATAATTCACATCCAACAGTCATTTACAGTCAAAAGATTAAATGTTAAAATTTCATCCATATTGACCATTTTGGGATCGTTCGACATGTCCGGAGTCATCGTTTTTCATCCGAAAATTGATTTTTTGGACTGTACCAAAAATGATTCAAAATGTCAATTGGATCGTGCCTCATGTTGAATAACCACTTTTTAAACCCTCACAGTGACCAAAATTGCCATTTTTACAGAGTTTTGCTTACTCAAAAGCTTCAATTTTGACCCATTTCAGGCACAGAAATGACTTTAAACACACTTATTTTAGTTGACAAAGTCATAATTCACATCCAACAGTCATTTACAGTCAAAAGATTAAATGATAAAATTTCATCCATATTGACCATTTTGGGATCGTTCGACATGTCCGGAGTCATCGTTTTTCATCCGAAAATTGATTTTTTGAACTGTACCAAAAATGATTCAAAATGTCAATTGGATCGTGCCTCATGTTGAATAACCACTTTTTAAACCCACACAGTGACCAAAATTGCCAATTTTACACAGTTTTGCTTACTCAAAAGCTTCAATTTTGACCCATTTCAGGCACAGAAATGACTTTAAACACACTTATTTTAGTTGACAAAGCCATAATTCACATCCAACAGTCATTTAGAGTCAAAAGATTAAATGTTAAAATTTCATCATTATAGACCATTTTGGGAACGTTCGACAGGTCCGGAGTCATCGTTTTTCGTCTGAAAATTGATTTTTTGGACTGTACCAAAAATGATTCAAAATGTCAATTGGATCGTGCCTCATGTTGAATAACCACTTTTTAAACCCTCAGAGTGACCAAAATTGCCATTTTTACAGAGTTTTGATTACTCAAAAGCTTCAATTTTTACCCCTTTGAGGCACAGAAATGACTTTAAACACACTTATTTTAGTTGACAAAGTCATAATTCACATCCAACAGTCATTTACAGTCAAAAGATTAAATGTTAAAATTTCATCCATATTGACCATTTTGGGATCGTTCGACATGTCCGGAGTCATCGTTTTTCATCCGAAAATTGATTTTTTGGACTGTACCAAAAATGATTCAAAATGTCAATTGGATCGTGCCTCATGTTGAATAACCACTTTTTAAACCCTCACAGTGACCAAAATTGCCATTTTTACAGAGTTTTGATTACTCAAAAGCTTCAATTTTGACCCATTTCAGGCACAGAAATGACTTTAAACACACTTATTTTAGTTGACAAAGTCATAATTCACATCCAACAGTCATTTACAGTCAAAAGATTAAATGTTAAAATTTCATCCATATTGACCATTTTGGGATCGTTCGACATGTCCGGAGTCATCGTTTTTCATCCGAAAATTGATTTTTTGAACTGTACCAAAAATGATTCAAAATGTCAATTGGATCGTGCCTCATGTTGAATAACCACTTTTTAAACCCTCACAGTGACCAAAATTGCCAATTTTACACAGTTTTGCTTCCTCAAAAGCTTCAATTTTGACCCATTTCAGGCACATAAATGACTTTAAACACACTTATTTTAGTTGACAAAGCCATAATTCACATCCAACAGTCATTTAGAGTCAAAAGATTAAATGTTAAAATTTCATCATTATAGACCATTTTGGGAACGTTCGACAGGTCCGGAGTCATCGTTTTTCGTCTGAAAATTGATTTTTTGGACTGTACCAAAAATGATTCAAAATGTCAATTGGATCGTGCCTCATGTTGAATAACCACTTTTTAAACCCTCACAGTGACCAAAATTGCCATTTTTACAGAGTTTTGATTACTCAAAAGCTTCACTTTTGACCCATTTCAGGCACAGAAATGACTTTAAACACACTTATTTTAGTTCACAAAGTCATAATTCACATCCAACAGTCATTTACAGTAAAAAGATTAAATGTTAAAATTTCATCCATATTGACCATTTTGGGATCGTTCGACATGTCCGGAGTCATCGTTTTTCATCCGAAAATTGATTTTTTGGACTGTACCAAAAATGATTCAAAATGTCAATTGGATCGTGCCTCATGTTGAATAACCACTTTTTAAACCCTCACAGTGACCAAAATTGCCATTTTTACAGAGTTTTGCTTACTCAAAAGCTTCAATTTTGACCCATTTCAGGCACAGAAATGACTTTAAACACACTTATTTTAGTTGACAAAGTCATAATTCACATCCAACAGTCATTTACAGTCAAAAGATTAAATGTTAAAATTTCATCCATATTGACCATTTTGGGATCGTTCGACATGTCCGGAGTCATCGTTTTTCATCCGAAAATTGATTTTTTGGACTGTACCAAAAATGATTCAAAATGTCAATTGGATCGTGCCTCATGTTGAATAACCACTTTTTAAACCCTCACAGTGACCAAAATTGCCATTTTTACAGAGTTTTGCTTACTCAAAAGCTTCAATTTTGACCCATTTCAGGCACAGAAATGACTTTAAACACACTTATTTTAGTTGACAAAGTCATAATTCACATCCAACAGTCATTTACAGTCAAAAGATTACATGTTAAAATTTCATCCATATTGACCATTTTGGGATCGTTCGACATGTCCGGAGTCATCGTTTTTCATCCGAAAATTGATTTTTTGAACTGTACCAAAAATGATTCAAAATGTCAATTGGATCGTGCCTCATGTTGAATAACCACTTTTTAAACCCTCACAGTGACCAAAATTGCCAATTTTACACAGTTTTGCTTCCTCAAAAGCTTCAATTTTGACCCATTTCAGGCACATAAATGACTTTAAACACACTTATTTTAGTTGACAAAGCCATAATTCACATCCAACAGTCATTTAGAGTCAAAAGATTAAATGTTAAAATTTCATCATTATAGACCATTTTGGGAACGTTCGACAGGTCCGGAGTCATCGTTTTTCGTCTGAAAATTGATTTTTTGGACTGTACCAAAAATGATTCAAAATGTCAATTGGATCGTGCCTCATGTTGAATAACCACTTTTTAAACCCTCACAGTGACCAAAATTGCCATTTTTACAGAGTTTTGATTACTCAAAAGCTTCACTTTTGACCCATTTCAGGCACAGAAATGACTTTAAACACACTTATTTTAGTTCACAAAGTCATAATTCACATCCAACAGTCATTTACAGTCAAAAGATTAAATGTTAAAATTTCATCCATATTGACCATTTTGGGATCGTTCGACATGTCCGGAGTCATCGTTTTTCATCCGAAAATTGATTTTTTGGACTGTACCAAAAATGATTCAAAATGTCAATTGGATCGTGCCTCATTTTGAATAACCACTTTTTAAACCCTCACAGTGATCAAAATTGCCAATTTTACAGAGTTTTGCTTACTCAAAAGCTTCAATTTTGACCAGTTTCAGGCACAGAAATGACTTTAAACACACTTATTTTAGTTGACAAAGTCATAATTCACATCCAACAGTCATTTACAGTCAAAAGATTAAATGATAAAATTTCATCCATATTGACCATTTTGGGATCGTTCGACATGTCCGGAGTCATCGTTTTTCATCCGAAAATTGATTTTTTGAACTGTACCAAAAATGATTCAAAATGTCAATTGGATCGTGCCTCATGTTGAATAACCACTTTTTAAACCCTCACAGTGACCAAAATTGCCAATTTTACACAGTTTTGCTTACTCAAAAGCTTCAATTTTGACCCATTTCAGGCACAGAAATGACTTTAAACACACTTATTTTAGTTGACAAAGCCATAATTCACATCCAACAGTCATTTAGAGTCAAAAGATTAAATGTTAAAATTTCATCATTATAGACCATTTTGGGAACGTTCGACAGGTCCGGAGTCATCGTTTTTCGTCTGAAAATTGATTTTTTGGACTGTACCAAAAATGATTCAAAATGTCAATTGGATCGTGCCTCATGTTGAATAACCACTTTTTAAACCCTCAGAGTGACCAAAATTGCCATTTTTACAGAGTTTTGATTACTCAAAAGCTTCAATTTTTACCCCTTTGAGGCACAGAAATGACTTTAAACACACTTATTTTAGTTGACAAAGTCATAATTCACATCCAACAGTCATTTACAGTCAAAAGATTAAATGTTAAAATTTCATCCATATTGACCATTTTGGGATCGTTCGACATGTCCAGAGTCATCGTTTTTCATCCGAAAATTGATTTTTTGGACTGTACCAAAAATGATTCAAAATGTCAATTGGATCGTGCCTCATGTTGAATAACCACTTTTTAAACCCTCACAGTGACCAAAATTGCCATTTTTACAGAGTTTTGATTACTCAAAAGCTTCAATTTTGACCCATTTCAGGCACAGAAATGACTTTAAACACACTTATTTTAGTTGACAAAGTCATAATTCACATCCAACAGTCATTTACAGTCAAAAGATTAAATGTTAAAATTTCATCCATATTGACCATTTTGGGATCGTTCGACATGTCCGGAGTCATCGTTTTTCATCCGAAAATTGATTTTTTGGACTGTACCAAAAATGATTCAAAATGTCAATTGGATCGTGCCTCATTTTGAATAACCACTTTTTAAACCCTCACAGTGACCAAAATTGCCAATTTTACAGAGTTTTGCTTACACAAAAGCTTCAATTTTGACCCGTTTCAGGCACAGAAATGACTTTAAACGCACTTATTTTAGTTGACAAAGTCATAATTCACATCCAACAGTCATTTACAGTCAAAAGATTAAATGTTAAAATTTCATCCATATTGACCATTTTGGGATCGTTCGACATGTCCGGAGTCATCGTTTTTCATCCGAAAATTGATTTTTTGGACTGTACCAAAAATGATTCAAAATGTCAATTGGATCGTGCCTCATGTTGAATAACCACTTTTTAAACCCTCACAGTGACCAAAATTGCCATTTTTACAGAGTTTTGCTTACTCAAAAGCTTCAATTTTGACCCATTTCAGGCACAGAAATGACTTTAAACACACTTATTTTAGTTGACAAAGTCATAATTCACATCCAACAGTCATTTACAGTCAAAAGATTACATGTTAAAATTTCATCCATATTGACCATTTTGGGATCGTTCGACATGTCCGGAGTCATCGTTTTTCATCCGAAAATTGATTTTTTGAACTGTACCAAAAATTATTCAAAATGTCAATTGGATCGTGCCTCATGTTGAATAACCACTTTTTAAACCCTCACAGTGACCAAAATTGCCAATTTTACACAGTTTTGCTTCCTCAAAAGCTTCAATTTTGACCCATTTCAGGCACATAAATGACTTTAAACACTTATTTTAGTTGACAAAGCCATAATTCACATCCAACAGTCATTTAGAGTCAAAAGATTAAATGTTAAAATTTCATCATTATAGACCATTTTGGGAACGTTCGACAGGTCCGGAGTCATCGTTTTTCGTCTGAAAATTGATTTTTTGGACTGTACCAAAAATGATTCAAAATGTCAATTGGATCGTGCCTCATGTTGAATAACCACTTTTTAAACCCTCACAGTGACCAAAATTGCCATTTTTACAGAGTTTTGATTACTCAAAAGCTTCACTTTTGACCCATTTCAGGCACAGAAATGACTTTAAACACACTTATTTTAGTTCACAAAGTCATAATTCACATCCAACAGTCATTTACAGTCAAAAGATTAAATGTTAAAATTTCATCCATATTGACCATTTTGGGATCGTTCGACATGTCCGGAGTCATCGTTTTTCATCCGAAAATTGATTTTTTGGACTGTACCAAAAATGATTCAAAATGTCAATTGGATCGTGCCTCATTTTGAATAACCACTTTTTAAACCCTCACAGTGACCAAAATTGCCAATTTTACAGAGTTTTGCTTACTCAAAAGCTTCAATTTTGACCAGTTTCAGGCACAGAAATGACTTTAAACACACTTATTTTAGTTGACAAAGTCATAATTCACATCCAACAGTCATTTACAGTCAAAAGATTAAATGTTAAAATTTCATCCATATTGACCATTTTGGGATCGTTCGACATGTCCGGAGTCATCGTTTTTCATCCGAAAATTGATTTTTTGGACTGTACCAAAAATGATTCAAAATGTCAATTGGATCGTGCCTCATGTTGAATAACCACTTTTTAAACCCTCACAGTGACCAAAATTGCCATTTTTACAGAGTTTTGCTTACTCAAAAGTTTCAATTTTGACCCATTTCAGGCACAGAAATGACTTTAAACACACTTATTTTAGTTGACAAAGTCATAATTCACATCCAACAGTCATTTACAGTCAAAAGATTACATGTTAAAATTTCATCCATATTGACCATTTTGGGATCGTTCGACATGTCCGGAGTCATCGTTTTTCATCCGAAAATTGATTTTTTGAACTGTACCAAAAATGATTCAAAATGTCAATTGGATCGTGCCTCATGTTGAATAACCACTTTTTAAACCCTCACAGTGACCAAAATTGCCAATTTTACACAGTTTTGCTTCCTCAAAAGCTTCAATTTTGACCCATTTCAGGCACATAAATGACTTTAAACACACTTATTTTAGTTGACAAAGCCATAATTCACATCCAACAGTCATTTAGAGTCAAAAGATTAAATGTTAAAATTTCATCATTATAGACCATTTTGGGAACGTTCGACAGGTCCGGAGTCATCGTTTTTCGTCTGAAAATTGATTTTTTGGACTGTACCAAAAATGATTCAAAATGTCAATTGGATCGTGCCTCATGTTGAATAACCACTTTTTAAACCCTCACAGTGACCAAAATTGCCATTTTTACAGAGTTTTGATTACTCAAAAGCTTCACTTTTGACCCATTTCAGGCACAGAAATGACTTTAAACACACTTATTTTAGTTCACAAAGTCATAATTCACATCCAACAGTCATTTACAGTCAAAAGATTAAATGTTAAAATTTCATCCATATTGACCATTTTGGGATCGTTCGACATGTCCGGAGTCATCGTTTTTCATCCGAAAATTGATTTTTTGGACTGTACCAAAAATGATTCAAAATGTCAATTGGATCGTGCCTCATGTTGAATAACCACTTTTTAAACCCTCACAGTGACCAAAATTGCCATTTTTACAGAGTTTTGCTTACTCAAAAGCTTCAATTTTGACCCATTTCAGGCACAGAAATGACTTTAAACACACTTATTTTAGTTGACAAAGTCATAATTCACATCCAACAGTCATTTACAGTCAAAAGATTAAATGATAAAATTTCATCCATATTGACCATTTTGGGATCGTTCGACATGTCCGGAGTCATCGTTTTTCATCCGAAAATTGATTTTTTGAACTGTACCAAAAATGATTCAAAATGTCAATTGGATCGTGCCTCATGTTGAATAACCACTTTTTAAACCCACACAGTGACCAAAATTGCCAATTTTACACAGTTTTGCTTACTCAAAAGCTTCAATTTTGACCCATTTCAGGCACAGAAATGACTTTAAACACACTTATTTTAGTTGACAAAGCCATAATTCACATCCAACAGTCATTTAGAGTCAAAAGATTAAATGTTAAAATTTCATCATTATAGACCATTTTGGGAACGTTCGACAGGTCCGGAGTCATCGTTTTTCGTCTGAAAATTGATTTTTTGGACTGTACCAAAAATGATTCAAAATGTCAATTGGATCGTGCCTCATGTTGAATAACCACTTTTTAAACCCTCAGAGTGACCAAAATTGCCATTTTTACAGAGTTTTGATTACTCAAAAGCTTCAATTTTTACCCCTTTGAGGCACAGAAATGACTTTAAACACACTTATTTTAGTTGACAAAGTCATAATTCACATCCAACAGTCATTTACAGTCAAAAGATTAAATGTTAAAATTTCATCCATATTGACCATTTTGGGATCGTTCGACATGTCCGGAGTCATCGTTTTTCATCCGAAAATTGATTTTTTGGACTGTACCAAAAATGATTCAAAATGTCAATTGGATCGTGCCTCATGTTGAATAACCACTTTTTAAACCCTCACAGTGACCAAAATTGCCATTTTTACAGAGTTTTGATTACTCAAAAGCTTCAATTTTGACCCATTTCAGGCACAGAAATGACTTTAAACACACTTATTTTAGTTGACAAAGTCATAATTCACATCCAACAGTCATTTACAGTCAAAAGATTAAATGTTAAAATTTCATCCATATTGACCATTTTGGGATCGTTCGACATGTCCGGAGTCATCGTTTTTCATCCGAAAATTGATTTTTTGAACTGTACCAAAAATGATTCAAAATGTCAATTGGATCGTGCCTCATGTTGAATAACCACTTTTTAAACCCTCACAGTGACCAAAATTGCCAATTTTACACAGTTTTGCTTCCTCAAAAGCTTCAATTTTGACCCATTTCAGGCACATAAATGACTTTAAACACACTTATTTTAGTTGACAAAGCCATAATTCACATCCAACAGTCATTTAGAGTCAAAAGATTAAATGTTAAAATTTCATCATTATAGACCATTTTGGGAACGTTCGACAGGTCCGGAGTCATCGTTTTTCGTCTGAAAATTGATTTTTTGGACTGTACCAAAAATTATTCAAAATGTCAATTGGATCGTGCCTCATGTTGAATAACCACTTTTTAAACCCTCACAGTGACCAAAATTGCCATTTTTACAGAGTTTTGATTACTCAAAAGCTTCACTTTTGACCCATTTCAGGCACAGAAATGACTTTAAACACACTTATTTTAGTTCACAAAGTCATAATTCACATCCAACAGTCATTTACAGTAAAAAGATTAAATGTTAAAATTTCATCCATATTGACCATTTTGGGATCGTTCGACATGTCCGGAGTCATCGTTTTTCATCCGAAAATTGATTTTTTGGACTGTACCAAAAATGATTCAAAATGTCAATTGGATCGTGCCTCATGTTGAATAACCACTTTTTAAACCCTCACAGTGACCAAAATTGCCATTTTTACAGAGTTTTGCTTACTCAAAAGCTTCAATTTTGACCCATTTCAGGCACAGAAATGACTTTAAACACACTTATTTTAGTTGACAAAGTCATAATTCACATCCAACAGTCATTTACAGTCAAAAGATTAAATGTTAAAATTTCATCCATATTGACCATTTGGGATCGTTCGACATGTCCGGAGTCATCGTTTTTCATCCGAAAATTGATTTTTTGGACTGTACCAAAAATGATTCAAAATGTCAATTGGATCGTGCCTCATGTTGAATAACCACTTTTTAAACCCTCACAGTGACCAAAATTGCCATTTTTACAGAGTTTTGCTTACTCAAAAGCTTCAATTTTGACCCATTTCAGGCACAGAAATGACTTTAAACACACTTATTTTAGTTGACAAAGTCATAATTCACATCCAACAGTCATTTACAGTCAAAAGATTACATGTTAAAATTTCATCCATATTGACCATTTTGGGATCGTTCGACATGTCCGGAGTCATCGTTTTTCATCCGAAAATTGATTTTTTGAACTGTACCAAAAATGATTCAAAATGTCAATTGGATCGTGCCTCATGTTGAATAACCACTTTTTAAACCCTCACAGTGACCAAAATTGCCAATTTTACACAGTTTTGCTTCCTCAAAAGCTTCAATTTTGACCCATTTCAGGCACATAAATGACTTTAAACACACTTATTTTAGTTGACAAAGCCATAATTCACATCCAACAGTCATTTAGAGTCAAAAGATTAAATGTTAAAATTTCATCATTATAGACCATTTTGGGAACGTTCGACAGGTCCGGAGTCATCGTTTTTCGTCTGAAAATTGATTTTTTGGACTGTACCAAAAATGATTCAAAATGTCAATTGGATCGTGCCTCATGTTGAATAACCACTTTTTAAACCCTCACAGTGACCAAAATTGCCATTTTTACAGAGTTTTGATTACTCAAAAGCTTCACTTTTGACCCATTTCAGGCACAGAAATGACTTTAAACACACTTATTTTAGTTCACAAAGTCATAATTCACATCCAACAGTCATTTACAGTCAAAAGATTAAATGTTAAAATTTCATCCATATTGACCATTTTGGGATCGTTCGACATGTCCGGAGTCATCGTTTTTCATCCGAAAATTGATTTTTTGGACTGTACCAAAAATGATTCAAAATGTCAATTGGATCGTGCCTCATTTTGAATAACCACTTTTTAAACCCTCACAGTGACCAAAATTGCCAATTTTACAGAGTTTTGCTTACTCAAAAGCTTCAATTTTGACCAGTTTCAGGCACAGAAATGACTTTAAACACACTTATTTTAGTTGACAAAGTCATAATTCACATCCAACAGTCATTTACAGTCAAAAGATTAAATGATAAAATTTCATCCATATTGACCATTTTGGGATCGTTCGACATGTCCGGAGTCATCGTTTTTCATCCGAAAATTGATTTTTTGAACTGTACCAAAAATGATTCAAAATGTCAATTGGATCGTGCCTCATGTTGAATAACCACTTTTTAAACCCTCACAGTGACCAAAATTGCCAATTTTACACAGTTTTGCTTACTCAAAAGCTTCAATTTTGACCCATTTCAGGCACAGAAATGACTTTAAACACACTTATTTTAGTTGACAAAGCCATAATTCACATCCAACAGTCATTTAGAGTCAAAAGATTAAATGTTAAAATTTCATCATTATAGACCATTTTGGGAACGTTCGACAGGTCCGGAGTCATCGTTTTTTGTCTGAAAATTGATTTTTTGGACTGTACCAAAAATGATTCAAAATGTCAATTGGATCGTGCCTCATGTTGAATAACCACTTTTTAAACCCTCAGAGTGACCAAAATTGCCATTTTTACAGAGTTTTGATTACTCAAAAGCTTCAATTTTTACCCCTTTGAGGCACAGAAATGACTTTAAACACACTTATTTTAGTTGACAAAGTCATAATTCACATCCAACAGTCATTTACAGTCAAAAGATTAAATGTTAAAATTTCATCCATATTGACCATTTTGGGATCGTTCGACATGTCCAGAGTCATCGTTTTTCATCCGAAAATTGATTTTTTGGACTGTACCAAAAATGATTCAAAATGTCAATTGGATCGTGCCTCATGTTGAATAACCACTTTTTAAACCCTCACAGTGACCAAAATTGCCATTTTTACAGAGTTTTGCTTACTCAAAAGCTTCAATTTTGACCCATTTCAGGCACAGAAATGACTTTAAACACACTTATTTTAGTTGACAAAGTCATAATTCACATCCAACAGTCATTTACAGTCAAAAGATTACATGTTAAAATTTCATCCATATTGACCATTTTGGGATCGTTCGACATGTCCGGAGTCATCGTTTTTCATCCGAAAATTGATTTTTTGAACTGTACCAAAAATGATTCAAAATGTCAATTGGATCGTGCCTCATGTTGAATAACCACTTTTTAAACCCTCACAGTGACCAAAATTGCCAATTTTACACAGTTTTGCTTCCTCAAAAGCTTCAATTTTGACCCATTTCAGGCACATAAATGACTTTAAACACACTTATTTTAGTTGACAAAGCCATAATTCACATCCAACAGTCATTTAGAGTCAAAAGATTAAATGTTAAAATTTCATCATTATAGACCATTTTGGGAACGTTCGACAGGTCCGGAGTCATCGTTTTTCGTCTGAAAATTGATTTTTTGGACTGTACCAAAAATGATTCAAAATGTCAATTGGATCGTGCCTCATGTTGAATAACCACTTTTTAAACCCTCACAGTGACCAAAATTGCCATTTTTACAGAGTTTTGATTACTCAAAAGCTTCACTTTTGACCCATTTCAGGCACAGAAATGACTTTAAACACACTTATTTTAGTTCACAAAGTCATAATTCACATCCAACAGTCATTTACAGTCAAAAGATTAAATGTTAAAATTTCATCCATATTGACCATTTTGGGATCGTTCGACATGTCCGGAGTCATCGTTTTTCATCCGAAAATTGATTTTTTGGACTGTACCAAAAATGATTCAAAATGTCAATTGGATCGTGCCTCATTTTGAATAACCACTTTTTAAACCCTCACAGTGACCAAAATTGCCAATTTTACAGAGTTTTGCTTACTCAAAAGCTTCAATTTTGACCAGTTTCAGGCACAGAAATGACTTTAAACACACTTATTTTAGTTGACAAAGTCATAATTCACATCCAACAGTCATTTACAGTCAAAAGATTAAATGATAAAATTTCATCCATATTGACCATTTTGGGATCGTTCGACATGTCCGGAGTCATCGTTTTTCATCCGAAAATTGATTTTTTGAACTGTACCAAAAATGATTCAAAATGTCAATTGGATCGTGCCTCATGTTGAATAACCACTTTTTAAACCCTCACAGTGACCAAAATTGCCAATTTTACACAGTTTTGCTTACTCAAAAGCTTCAATTTTGACCCATTTCAGGCACAGAAATGACTTTAAACACACTTATTTTAGTTGACAAAGCCATAATTCACATCCAACAGTCATTTAGAGTCAAAAGATTAAATGTTAAAATTTCATCATTATAGACCATTTTGGGAACGTTCGACAGGTCCGGAGTCATCGTTTTTCGTCTGAAAATTGATTTTTTGGACTGTACCAAAAATGATTCAAAATGTCAATTGGATCGTGCCTCATGTTGAATAACCACTTTTTAAACCCTCAGAGTGACCAAAATTGCCATTTTTACAGAGTTTTGATTACTCAAAAGCTTCAATTTTTACCCCTTTGAGGCACAGAAATGACTTTAAACACACTTATTTTAGTTGACAAAGTCATAATTCACATCCAACAGTCATTTACAGTCAAAAGATTAAATGTTAAAATTTCATCCATATTGACCATTTTGGGATCGTTCGACATGTCCAGAGTCATCGTTTTTCATCCGAAAATTGATTTTTTGGACTGTACCAAAAATGATTCAAAATGTCAATTGGATCGTGCCTCATGTTGAATAACCACTTTTTAAACCCTCACAGTGACCAAAATTGCCATTTTTACAGAGTTTTGATTACTCAAAAGCTTCAATTTTGACCCATTTCAGGCACAGAAATGACTTTAAACACACTTATTTTAGTTGACAAAGTCATAATTCACATCCAACAGTCATTTACAGTCAAAAGATTAAATGTTAAAATTTCATCCATATTGACCATTTTGGGATCGTTCGACATGTCCGGAGTCATCGTTTTTCATCCGAAAATTGATTTTTTGGACTGTACCAAAAATGATTCAAAATGTCAATTGGATCGTGCCTCATGTTGAATAACCACTTTTTAAACCCTCACAGTGACCAAAATTGCCATTTTTACAGAGTTTTGCTTACTCAAAAGCTTCAATTTTGACCCATTTCAGGCACAGAAATGACTTTAAACACACTTATTTTAGTTGACAAAGTCATAATTCACATCCAACAGTCATTTACAGTCAAAAGATTAAATGTTAAAATTTCATCCATATTGACCATTTTGGGATCGTTCGACATGTCCGGAGTCATCGTTTTTCATCCGAAAATTGATTTTTTGGACTGTACCAAAAATGATTCAAAATGTCAATTGGATCGTGCCTCATGTTGAATAACCACTTTTTAAACCCTCACAGTGACCAAAATTGCCATTTTTACAGAGTTTTGATTACTCAAAAGCTTCAATTTTGACCCATTTCAGGCACAGAAATGACTTTAAACACAATTATTTTAGTTGACAAAGTCATAATTCACATCCAACAGTCATTTACAGTCAAAAGATTAAATGTTAAAATTTCATCCATATTGACCATTTTGGGATCGTTCGACATGTCCGGAGTCATCGTTTTTCATCCGAAAATTGATTTTTTGGACTGTACCAAAAATGATTCAAAATGTCAATTGGATCGTGCCTCATTTTGAATAACCACTTTTTAAACCCTCACAGTGACCAAAATTGCCAATTTTACAGAGTTTTGCTTACACAAAAGCTTCAATTTTGACCCGTTTCAGGCACAGAAATGACTTTAAACACACTTATTTTAGTTGACAAAGTCATTATTCACATCCAACAGTCATTTAGAGTCAAAAGATTAAATGTTAAAATTTCATCCATATTGACCATTTTGGGATCGTTCGACATGTCCGGAGTCATCGTTTTTCATCCGAAAATTGATTTTTTGGACTGTACCAAAAATGATTCAAAATGTCAATTGGATCGTGCCTCATGTTGAATAACCACTTTTTAAACCCTCACAGTGACCAAAATTGCCATTTTTACAGAGTTTTAATTACTGAAAAGCTTCAATGTTGACCCATTTCAGGCACAGAAATGACATTAAACACACTTATTTTAGTTGACAAAGTCATAATTCACATCCAACAGTCATTTACAGTCAAAAGATTAAATGTTAAAATTTCATCCATATTGACCATTTTGGGATCGTTCGACATGTCCAGAGTCATCGTTTTTCATCCGAAAATTGATTTTTTGGACTGTACCAAAAATGATTCAAAATGTCAATTGGATCGTGCCTCATGTTGAATAACCACTTTTTAAACCCTCACAGTGACCAAAATTGCCATTTTTACAGAGTTTTGCTTACTCAAAAGCTTCAATTTTGACCCATTTCAGGCACAGAAATGACTTTAAACACACTTATTTTAGTTGGCAAAGTCATAATTCACATCCAACAGTCATTTACAGTCAAAAGATTAAATGTTAAAATTTCATCCATATTGACCATTTTGGGATCGTTCGACATGTCGGGAGTCATCGTTTTTCATCCGAAAATTGATTTTTTGGACTGTACCAAAAATGATTCAAAATGTCAATTGGATCGTGCCTCATGTTGAATAACCACTTTTTAAACCCTCACAGTGACCAAAATTGCCATTTTTACAGAGTTTTGCTTACTCAAAAGCTTCAATTTTGACCCATGGCACAGAAATGACTTTAAACACACTTATTTTAGTTGACAAAGTCATAATTCACATCCAACAGTCATTTACAGTCAAAAGATTACATGTTAAAATTTCATCCATATTGACCATTTTGGGATCGTTCGACATGTCCGGAGTCATCGTTTTTCATCCGAAAATTGATTTTTTGAACTGTACCAAAAATGATTCAAAATGTCAATTGGATCGTGCCTCATGTTGAATAACCACTTTTTAAACCCTCACAGTGACCAAAATTGCCAATTTTACACAGTTTTGCTTCCTCAAAAGCTTCAATTTTGACCCATTTCAGGCACAGAAATGACTTTAAACACACTTATTTTAGTTGACAAAGCCATAATTCACATCCAACAGTCATTTAGAGTCAAAAGATTAAATGTTAAAATTTCATCATTATAGACCATTTTGGGAACGTTCCACAGGTCCGGAGTCATCGTTTTTCGTCTGAAAATTGATTTTTTGGACTGTACCAAAAATTATTCAAAATGTCAATTGGATCGTGCCTCATGTTGAATAACCACTTTTTAAACCCTCACAGTGACCAAAATTGCCATTTTTACAGAGTTTTGATTACTCAAAAGCTTCACTTTTGACCCATTTCAGGCACAGAAATGATTTTAAACACACTTATTTTAGTTCACAAAGTCATAATTCACATCCAACAGTCATTTACAGTCAAAAGATTAAATGTTAAAATTTCATCCATATTGACCATTTTGGGATCGTTCGACATGTCCGGAGTCATCGTTATTCTTCCGAAAATTGATTTTTTGGACTGTACCAAAAATGATTCAAAATGTCAATTGGATCGTGCCTCATTTTGAATAACCACTTTTTAAACCCTCACAGTGACCAAAATTGCCAATTTTACAGAGTTTTGCTTACTCAAAAGCTTCAATTTTGACCAGTTTCAGGCACAGAAATGACTTTAAACACACTTATTTTAGTTGACAAAGTCATAATTCACATCCAACAGTCATTTACAGTCAAAAGATTAAATGTTAAAATTTCATCCATATTGACCATTTTGGGATCGTTCGACATGTCCGGAGTCATCGTTTTTCATCCGAAAATTGATTTTTTGAACTGTACCAAAAATGATTCAAAATGTCAATTGGATCGTGCCTCATGTTGAATAACCACTTTTTAAACCCTCAGAGTGACCAAAATTGCCATTTTTACAGAGTTTTGATTACTCAAAAGCTTCAATTTTTACCCCTTTGAGGCACAGAAATGACTTTAAACACACTTATTTTAGTTGACAAAGTCATAATTCACATCCAACAGTCATTTACAGTCAAAAGATTAAATGTTAAAATTTCATCCATATTGACCATTTTGGGATCGTTCGACATGTCCGGAGTCATCGTTTTTCATCCGAAAATTGATTTTTTGGACTGTACCAAAAATGATTCAAAATGTCAATTGGATCGTGCCTCATTTTGAATAACCACTTTTTAAACCCTCACAGTGACCAAAATTGCCAATTTTACAGAGTTTTGCTTACACAAAAGCTTCAATTTTGACCCGTTTCAGGCACAGAAATGACTTTAAACACACTTATTTTAGTTGACAAAGTCATAATTCACATCCAACAGTCATTTACAGTCAAAAGATTAAATGTTAAAATTTCATCCATATTGACCATTTTGGGATCGTTCGACATGTCCGGAGTCATCGTTTTTCATCCGAAAATTGATTTTTTGGACTGTACCAAAAATGATTCAAAATGTCAATTGGATCGTGCCTCATGTTGAATAACCACTTTTTAAACCCTCACAGTGACCAAAATTGCCATTTTTACAGAGTTTTGCTTACTCAAAAGCTTCAATTTTGACCCATTTCAGGCACAGAAATGACTTTAAACACACTTATTTTAGTTGACAAAGTCATAATTCACATCCAACAGAAGCTGGAACAAGATCACAGCAGACCAGCTCGCCACCTCCCTGAGCCAGCACCCTCCTGCCAGCTCAGCGAACCCCAGCCAGGCCGCCGACAACCTCACGAAGTGGATCAGCATCTGCGCGGACGAGCTCGCCCCGCTGAGGACCCCGCCCAGCAGACCCGGAAGCAAGAAAGCCCCGTGGTTCACCGACGAACTCAAGAGCTCCAAGAAGAACTGCCGAGCCCTCGAGAAAGTCTGGAGAAGGGAACCCACACCGGACAACAGGACCTCCTTCAAGCTTGCCACCCGGAAGCACCACCAGCTGATCCGCGCCGCCAAGAAAAC
Organism: Lissotriton vulgaris; assembly: GCF_964263255.1. NCBI lineage: Eukaryota > Metazoa > Chordata > Amphibia > Caudata > Salamandridae > Lissotriton > Lissotriton vulgaris. Next base: position 297,115 of record NW_028252051.1, on the reverse strand, counting down.
AGCATTTTAGGAACGGTTGGACAACAACGCACACAACTGCAAGGAACTCTTCAACATCGTGAAAGAGCTTTCCAACCCCAGCGCAGGAAACAACGACATCACCCCATCGCAAGACCTCTGCAACTCCCTCGCTTCATACTTCCACAACAAGATCGCGGACATACACAACAGCTTCAACAACCAACCAACGCACACCATGACCGAACAACCACCCCCCACCACCACCCTTCACGCCTGGACCCCGATCAGCACCGAAGACACCATCCGCACGATGAACTCCATTCACTCCGGATCACCGACCGACCCCTGCCCTCACCACGTCTTCAACAAGGCCGACGCTGTCATCGCACCCCACCTGCGATACATCATCAACACATCATTCGACACCGCCACCTTCCCAGAGAGCTGGAAACACGCCAAACTCAGCGCCCTGCTCAAGAAACCAACAGCGGACCCCACCGAACTCAAGAACTACCGCCCCATCTCGCTCCTCCCGTTTCCAGCCAAAGTCATCGAGAAGACCGTCAACAAGCAGATGGCTGCCTTCCTCGAGACGAACGGATCCCTCGACCCCTCACAGTCTGGCTTCCAAGCCAACCACAGCACCGAGACCGCCCTCATCGCCGCCACCGATGACATCCGAGCCCTGATGGACAATGGAGAAACAGCGGCCCTCATCCTCCTAGACCTCTCCGCGGCATTCGACATGGTCTGCCACCGCACCCTAGTACAGCGCCTCAGCAACATCGGAATCCAGGACAAAGCGCTGGAATGGATCATCTCCTTCCTCGACGGAAGAACACAGAGAGTCCGCCTACCACCGTACAAGTCAGAGGCCTCCGAAGTCATCTGCGGCGTCCCTCAAGGATCATCTCTGAGCCCCACCCTCTTCAACGTCTACATGAGCCCCCTCGCGGCCATCGTACGCAAACACAACCTCAGCATAATCTCCTACGCCGACGACACCCAGCTGATCCTCTCCCTGACCAACGACCCCGCCTTTGCCAGAGCCAACCTGCACGAAGGGATGAAAGAGGTAGCCGAGTGGATGACGACCAGCCGCCTGAAACTGAACTCTGACAAGACGGAGGTTCTCATCCTGGGCTCTTCCCCCTCCGCCTGGGACGACTCCTGGTGGCCTCCCGCCCTGGGCACCGCACCCAAACCGACAGACCATGCACGCAACCTGGGATTCATCCTGGACTCCTCCTTCTCCATGACCAGGCAAGTCAACAACGTCTCCTCGGCGTGCTTCAACATCCTACGCATGCTACGGAAGATCTTCCGGTGGATCCCCACCGAGACCAGGAAGACCGTCACCCAGGCCCTCGTCACCAGCCGACTGGACTACGGCAACGCCCTCTACACCGGTACCACCGCCAAGCTCCAGAAGAGACTCCAGCGGATCCAGAACACCTCAGCCAGACTCATCCTCGACATCCCACGAACCAGCCACATCACCGGACATCTGAGAGACCTTCACTGGCTCCCCGTCAACAAAAGAATCACCTTCCGCCTCCTCACCCACGCACACAAAGCCCTACACGACCAAGGCCCGAGCTACCTCAACAGCCGGATCAACTTCTACGCTCCCAAACGCCACCTCCGATCAGCCAACCACGCCCTCGCCGCCGTCCCCCGCATCCGAAGAGTGACTACAGGAGGAAGGTCCTTCTCCTACCTGGCCGCCAAGACCTGGAACTCCCTCCCGACCGACCTGCGCCTGACCCAAGACCACCTCTCCTTCAGGAAGAAGCTGAAGACCTGGCTGTTCGAGCAGTAGCGGCACCCCCCCTCCCCCCCCCCCCAGCGCCTTGAGACCCTACGGGTATGTAGCGCGCTCTATAAGTGTCACTGATTGATTGATTGATTGATTGATTTACAGTCAAAAGATTAAATGTTAAAATTTCATCCATATTGACCATTTTGGGATCGTTCGACATGTCCGGAGTCATCGTTTTTCATCCGAAAATTGATTTTTTGGACTGTACCAAAAATGATTCAAAATGTCAATTGGATCGTGCCTCATGTTGAATAACCACTTTTTAAACCCTCACAGTGACCAAAATTGCCATTTTTACAGAGTTTTGCTTACTCAAAAGCTTCAATTTTGACCCATTTCAGGCACAGAAATGACTTTAAACACACTTATTTTAGTTGACAAAGTCATAATTCACATCCAACAGTCATTTACAGTCAAAAGATTACATGTTAAAATTTCATCCATATTGACCATTTTGGGATCGTTCGACATGTCAGGAGTCATCGTTTTTCATCCGAAAATTGATTTTTTGAACTGTACCAAAAATGATTCAAAATGTCAATTGGATCGTGCCTCATGTTGAATAACCACTTTTTAAACCCTCACAGTGACCAAAATTGCCAATTTTACACAGTTTTGCTTACTCAAAAGCTTCAATTTTGACCCATTTCAGGCACAGAAATGACTTTAAACACACTTATTTTAGTTGACAAAGTCATAATTCACATCCAACAGTCATTTACAGTCAAAAGATTAAATGTTAAAATTTCATCCATATTGACCATTTTGGGATCGTTCGACATGTCCGGAGTCATCGTTTTTCATCCGAAAATTGATTTTTTGGACTGTACCAAAAATGATTCCAAATGTCAATTGGATCGTGCCTCATTTTGAATAACCACTTTTTAAACCCTCACAATGACCAAAATTGCCAATTTTACAGAGTTTTGCTTACACAAAAGCTTCAATTTTGACCCGTTTCAGGCACAGAAATGACTTTAAACACACTTATTTTAGTTGACAAAGTCATTATTCACATCCAACAGTCATTTAGAGTCAAAAGATTAAATGTTAAAATTTCATCCATATTGACCATTTTGGGATCGTTCGACATGTCCGGAGTCATCGTTTTTCACCCGAAAATTGATTTTTTGAACTGTACCAAAAATGATTCAAAATGTCAATTGGATCGTGCCTCATGTTGAATAACCACTTTTTAAACCCTCACAGTGACCAAAATTGCCAATTTTACACAGTTTTGCTTACTCAAAAGCTTCAATTTTGACCCATTTCAGGCACAGAAATGACTTTAAACACACTTATTTTAGTTGACAAAGCCATAATTCACATCCAACAGTCATTTAGAGTCAAAAGATTAAATGTTAAAATTTCATCATTATAGACCATTTTGGGAACGTTCGACAGGTCCGGAGTCATCGTTTTTCGTCTGAAAATTGATTTTTTGGACTGTACCAAAAATGATTCAAAATGTCAATTGGATCGTGCCTCATGTTGAATAACCACTTTTTAAACCCTCACAGTGACCAAAATTGCCATTTTTACAGAGTTTTGATTACTGAAAAGCTTCAATTTTGACCCATTTCAGGCACAGAAATGACTTTAAACACACTTATTTTAGTTGACAAAGTCATAATTCACATCCAACAGTCATTTACAGTCAAAAGATTAAATGTTAAAATTTCATCCATATTGACCATTTTGGGATCGTTCGACATGTCCGGAGTCATCGTTTTTCATCCGAAAATTGATTTTTTGGACTGTACCAAAAATGATTCAAAATGGCAATTGGATCGTGCCTCATGTTGAATAACCACTTTTTAAACCCTCACAGTGACCAAAATTGCCATTTTTACAGAGTTTTGCTTACTCAAAAGCTTCAATTTTGACCCATTTCAGGCACAGAAATGACTTTAAACACACTTATTTTAGTTGACAAAGTCATAATTCACATCCAACAGTCATTTACAGTCAAAAGATTAAATGTTAAAATTTCATCCATATTGACCATTTTGGGATCGTTCGACATGTCCGGAGTCATCGTTTTTCATCCGAAAATTGATTTTTTGGACTGTACCAAAAATGATTCAAAATGTCAATTGGATCGTGCCTCATGTTGAATAACCACTTTTTAAACCCTCACAGTGACCAAAATTGCCATTTTTACAGAGTTTTGCTTACTCAAAAGCTTCAATTTTGACCCATTTCAGGCACAGAAATGACTTTAAACACACTTATTTTAGTTGACAAAGTCATAATTCACATCCAACAGTCATTTACAGTCAAAAGATTACATGTTAAAATTTCATCCATATTGACCATTTTGGGATCGTTCGACATGTCCGGAGTCATCGTTTTTCATCCGAAAATTGATTTTTTGAACTGTACCAAAAATGATTCAAAATGTCAATTGGATCGTGCCTCATGTTGAATAACCACTTTTTAAACCCTCACAGTGACCAAAATTGCCAATTTTACACAGTTTTGCTTCCTCAAAAGCTTCAATTTTGACCCATTTCAGGCACAGAAATGACTTTAAACACACTTATTTTAGTTGACAAAGCCATAATTCACATCCAATAGTCATTTAGAGTCAAAAGATTAAATGTTAAAATTTCATCATTATAGACCATTTTGGGAACGTTCGACAGGTCCGGAGTCATCGTTTTTCGTCTGAAAATTGATTTTTTGGACTGTACCAAAAATTATTCAAAATGTCAATTGGATCGTGCCTCATGTTGAATAACCACTTTTTAAACCCTCACAGTGACCAAAATTGCCATTTTTACAGAGTTTTGATTACTCAAAAGCTTCACTTTTGACCCATTTCAGGCACAGAAATGACTTTAAACACACTTATTTTAGTTCACAAAGTCATAATTCACATCCAACAGTCATTTACAGTCAAAAGATTAAATGTTAAAATTTCATCCATATTGACCATTTTGGGATCGTTCGACATGTCCGGAGTCATCGTTTTTCTTCCGAAAATTGATTTTTTGGACTGTACCAAAAATGATTCAAAATGTCAATTGGATCGTGCCTCATTTTGAATAACCACTTTTTAAACCCTCACAGTGACCAAAATTGCCAATTTTACAGAGTTTTGCTTACTCAAAAGCTTCAATTTTGACCAGTTTCAGGCACAGAAATGACTTTAAACACACTTATTTTAGTTGACAAAGCCATAATTCACATCCAACAGTCATTTAGAGTCAAAAGATTAAATGTTAAAATTTCATCATTATAGACCATTTTGGGATCGTTCGACATGTCCGGAGTCATCGTTTTTCATCCGAAAATTGATTTTTTGAACTGTACCAAAAATGATTCAAAATGTCAATTGGATCGTGCCTCATGTTGAATAACCACTTTTTAAACCCTCAGAGTGACCAAAATTGCCATTTTTACAGAGTTTTGATTACTCAAAAGCTTCAATTTTTACCCCTTTGAGGCACAGAAATGACTTTAAACACACTTATTTTAGTTGACAAAGTCATAATTCACATCCAACAGTCATTTACAGTCAAAAGATTAAATGTTAAAATTTCATCCATATTGACCATTTTGGGATCGTTCGACATGTCCGGAGTCATCGTTTTTCATCCGAAAATTGATTTTTTGGACTGTACCAAAAATGATTCAAAATGTCAATTGGATCGTGCCTCATTTTGAATAACCACTTTTTAAACCCTCACAGTGACCAAAATTGCCAATTTTACAGAGTTTTGCTTACACAAAAGCTTCAATTTTGACCCGTTTCAGGCACAGAAATGACTTTAAACACACTTATTTTAGTTGACAAAGTCATTATTCACATCCAACAGTCATTTAGAGTCAAAAGATTAAATGTTAAAATTTCATCCATATTGACCATTTTGGGATCGTTCGACATGTCCGGAGTCATCGTTTTTCATCCGAAAATTGATTTTTTGGACTGTACCAAAAATGATTCAAAATGTCAATTGGATCGTGCCTCATTTTGAATAACCACTTTTTAAACCCTCACAGTGACCAAAATTGCCAATTTTACAGAGTTTTGCTTACACAAAAGCTTCAATTTTGACCCGTTTCAGGCACAGAAATGACTTTAAACACACTTATTTTAGTTGACAAAGTCATTATTCACATCCAACAGTCATTTAGAGTCAAAAGATTAAATGTTAAAATTTCATCCATATTGACCATTTTGGGATCGTTCGACATGTCCGGAGTCATCGTTTTTCATCCGAAAATTGATTTTTTGGACTGTACCAAAAATGATTCAAAATGTCAATTGGATCGTGCCTCATGTTGAATAACCACTTTTTAAACCCTCACAGTGACCAAAATTGCCATTTTTACAGAGTTTTGATTACTCAAAAGCTTCAATTTTGACCCATTTCAGGCACAGAAATGACTTTAAACACACTTATTTTTGTTGACAAAGTCATAATTCACATCCAACAGTCATTTACAGTCAAAAGATTAAATGTTAAAATTTCATCCATATTGACCATTTTGGGATCGTTCGACATGTCCGGAGTCATCGTTTTTCATCCGAAAATTGATTTTTTGGACTGTACCAAAAATGATTCAAAATGTCAATTGGATCGTGCCTCATTTTGAATAACCACTTTTTAAACCCTCACAGTGACCAAAATTGCCAATTTTACAGAGTTTTGCTTACACAAAAGCTTCAATTTTGACCCGTTTCAGGCACAGAAATGACTTTAAACACACTTATTTTAGTTGACAAAGTCATTATTCACATCCAACAGTCATTTAGAGTCAAAAGATTAAATGTTAAAATTTCATCCATATTGACCATTTTGGGATCGTTCGACATGTCCGGAGTCATCGTTCTTCATCCGAAAATTGATTTTTTGGACTGTACCAAAAATGATTCAAAATGTCAATTGGATCGTGCCTCATGTTGAATAACCACTTTTTAAACCCTCACAGTGACCAAAATTGCCATTTTTACAGAGTTTTAATTACTCAAAAGCTTCAATTTTGACCCATTTCAGGCACAGAAATGACTTTAAACACACTTATTTTAGTTGACAAAGTCATAATTCACATCCAACAGTCATTTACAGTCAAAAGATTAAATGTTAAAATTTCATCCATATTGACCATTTTGGGATCGTTCGACATGTCCGGAGTCATCGTTTTTCATCCGAAAATTGATTTTTTGGACTGTACCAAAAATGATTCAAAATGTCAATTGGATCGTGCCTCATGTTGAATAACCACTTTTTAAACCCTCACAGTGACCAAAATTGCCATTTTTACAGAGTTTTGCTTACTCAAAAGCTTCAATTTTGACCCATTTCAGGCACAGAAATGACTTTAAACACACTTATTTTAGTTGACAAAGTCATAATTCACATCCAACAGAAGCTGGAACAAGATCACAGCAGACCAGCTCGCCACCTCCCTGAGCCAGCACCCTCCTGCCAGCTCAGCGAACCCCAGCCAGGCCGCCGACAACCTCACGAAGTGGATCAGCATCTGCGCGGACGAGCTCGCCCCGCTGAGGACCCCGCCCAGCAGACCCGGAAGCAAGAAAGCCCCGTGGTTCACCGACGAACTCAAGAGCTCCAAGAAGAACTGCCGAGCCCTCGAGAAAGTCTGGAGAAGGGAACCCACACCGGACAACAGGACCTCCTTCAAGCTTGCCACCCGGAAGCACCACCAGCTGATCCGCGCCGCCAAGAAAACAGCATTCAAGGAACGGTTGGACAACAACGCACACAACTGCAAGGAACTCTTCAACATCGTGAAAGAGCTTTCCAACCCCAGCGCAGGAAACAACGACATCACCCCATCGCAAGACCTCTGCAACTCCCTCGCTTCATACTTCCACAACAAGATCGCGGACATACACAACAGCTTCAACAACCAACCAACGCACACCATGACCGAACAACCACCCCCCACCACCACCCTTCACGCCTGGACCCCGATCAGCACCGAAGACACCATCCGCACGATGAACTCCATTCACTCCGGATCACCGACCGACCCCTGCCCTCACCACGTCTTCAACAAGGCCGACGCTGTCATCGCACCCCACCTGCGAGACATCATCAACACATCATTCGACACCGCCACCTTCCCAGAGAGCTGGAAACACGCCGAACTCAGCGCCCTGCTCAAGAAACCAACAGCGGACCCCACCGAACTCAAGAACTACCGCCCCATCTCGCTCCTCCCGTTTCCAGCCAAAGTCATCGAGAAGACCGTCAACAAGCAGATGGCTGCCTTCCTCGAGACGAACGGATCCCTCGACCCCTCACAGTCTGGCTTCCAAGCCAACCACAGCACCAAGACCGCCCTCATCGCCGCCACCGATGACATCCGAGCCCTGATGGACAATGGAGAAACAGCGGCCCTCATCCTCCTAGACCTCTCCGCGGCATTCGACATGGTCTGCCACCGCACCCTAGTACAGCGCCTCAGCAACATCGGAATCCAGGACAAAGCGCTGGAATGGATCATCTCCTTCCTCGACGGAAGAACACAGAGAGTCCGCCTACCACCGTACAAGTCAGAGGCCTCCGAAGTCATCTGCGGCGTCCCTCAAGGATCATCTCTGAGCCCCACCCTCTTCAACGTCTACATGAGCCCCCTCGCGGCCATCGTACGCAAACACAACCTCAGCATAATCTCCTACGCCGACGACACCCAGCTGATCCTCTCCCTGACCAACGACCCCGCCTTTGCCAGAGCCAACCTGCACGAAGGGATGAAAGAGGTAGCCGAGTGGATGACGACCAGCCGCCTGAAACTGAACTCTGACAAGACGGAGGTTCTCATCCTGGGCTCTTCCCCCTCCGCCTGGGACGACTCCTGGTGGCCTCCCGCCCTGGGCACCGCACCCAAACCGACAGACCATGCACGCAACCTGGGATTCATCCTGGACTCCTCCCTCTCCATGACCAGGCAAGTCAACAACGTCTCCTCGGCGTGCTTCAACATCCTACGCATGCTACGGAAGATCTTCCGGTGGATCCCCACCGAGACCAGGAAGACCGTCACCCAGGCCCTCGTCACCAGCCGACTGGACTACGGCAACGCCCTCTACACCGGTACCACCGCCAAGCTCCAGAAGAGACTCCAGCGGATCCAGAACGCCTCAGCCAGACTCATCCTCGACATCCCACGAACCAGCCACATCACCGGACATCTGAGAGACCTTCACTGGCTCCCCGTCAACAAAAGAATCACCTTCCGCCTCCTCACCCACGCACACAAAGCCCTACACGACCAAGGCCCGAGCTACCTCAACAGCCGGATCAACTTCTACGCTCCCAAACGCCACCTCCGATCAGCCAACCACGCCCTCGCCGCCGTACCCCGCATCCGAAGAGTGACTACAGGAGGAAGGTCCTTCTCCTACCTGGTCGCCAAGACCTGGAACTCCCTCCCGACCGACCTGCGCCTGACCCAAGACCACCTCTCCTTCAGGAAGAAGCTGAAGACCTGGCTGTTCGAGCAGTAGCGGCACCCACCCCCCCCCCCCAGCGCCTTAAAACCCTACGGGTATGTAGCGCGCTCTATAAGTGTCACTGATTGATTGATTGATTGATTGATTTACAGTCAAAAGATTAAATGTTAAAATTTCATCCATATTGACCATTTTGGGATCGTTCGACATGTCCGGAGTCATCGTTTTTCATCCGAAAATTGATTTTTTGGACTGTACCAAAAATGATTCAAAATGTCAATTGGATCGTGCCTCATGTTGAATAACCACTTTTTAAACCCTCACAGTGACCTTAATTGCCATTTTTACAGAGTTTTGCTTACTCAAAAGCTTCAATTTTGACCCATTTCAGGCACAGAAATGACTTTAAACACACTTATTTTAGTTGACAAAGTCATAATTCACATCCAACAGTCATTTACAGTCAAAAGATTACATGTTAAAATTTCATCCATATTGACCATTTTGGGATCGTTCGACATGTCCGGAGTCATCGTTTTTCATCCGAAAATTGATTTTTTGAACTGTACCAAAAATGATTCAAAATGTCAATTGGATCGTGCCTCATGTTGAATAACCACTTTTTAAACCCTCACAGTGACCAAAATTGCCAATTTTACACAGTTTTGCTTACTCAAAAGCTTCAATTTTGACCCATTTCAGGCACAGAAATGACTTTAAACACACGTATTTTAGTTGACAAAGCCATAATTCACATCCAACAGTCATTTAGAGTCAAAAGATTAAATGTTAAAATTTCATCATTATAGACCATTTTGGGAACGTTCGACAGGTCCGGAGTCATCGTTTTTCGTCTGAAAATTGATTTTTTGGACTGTACCAAAAATGATTCAAAATGTCAATTGGATCGTGCCTCATTTTGAATAACCACTTTTTAAACCCTCAGAGTGACCAAAATTGCCATTTTTACAGAGTTTTGATTTTTCAAAAGCTTCAAGTTTTACCCCTTTGAGGCACAGAAATGACTTTAAACACACTTATTTTAGTTGACAAAGTCATTATTCACATCCAACAGTCATTTAGAGTCAAAAGATTAAATGTTAAAATTTCATCCATATTGACCATTTTGGGATCGTTCGACATGTCCGGATCATCGTTTTTCATCCGAAAATTGATTTTTTGGACTGTACCAAAAATGATTCAAAATGTCAATTGGATCGTGCCTCATGTTGAATAACCACTTTTTAAACCCTCACAGTGACCAAAATTGCCATTTTTACAGAGTTTTGATTACTCAAAAGCTTCACTTTTGACCCATTTCAGGCACAGAAATGACTTTAAACACACTTATTTTAGTTCACAAAGTCATAATTCACATCCAACAGTCATTTACAGTCAAAAGATTAAATGTTAAAATTTCATCCATATTGACCATTTTGGGATCGTTCGACATGTCCGGAGTCATCGTTTTTCATCCGAAAATTGATTTTTTGGACTGTACCAAAAATGATTCAAAATGTCAATTGGATCGTGCCTCATTTTGAATAACCACTTTTTAAACCCTCACAGTGACCAAAATTGCCAATTTTACAGAGTTTTGCTTACACAAAAGCTTAAATTTTGACCCGTTTCAGGCACAGAAATGACTTTAAACACACTTATTTTAGTTGACAAAGTCATTATTCACATCCAACAGTCATTTAGAGTCAAAAGATTAAATGTTAAAATTTCATCCATATTGACCATTTTGGGATCGTTCGACATGTCCGGAGTCATGGTTTTTCATCCGAAAATTGATTTTTTGGACTGTACCAAAAATGATTCAAAATGTCAATTGGATCGTGCCTCATGTTGAATAACCACTTTTTAAACCCTCAGAGTGACCAAAATTGCCATTTTTACAGAGTTTTGATTACTCAAAAGCTTCAATTTTTACCCCTTTGAGGCACAGAAATGACTTTAAACACACTTATTTTAGTTGACAAAGTCATAATTCACATCCAACAGTCATTTACAGTCAAAAGATTAAATGTTAAAATTTCATCCATATTGACCATTTTGGGATCGTTCGACATGTCCGGAGTCATTGTTTTTCATCCGAAAATTGATTTTTTGGGCTGTACCAAAAATGATTCAAAATGTCAATTGGATCGTGCCTCATGTTGAATAACCACTTTTTAAACCCTCACAGTGACCAAAATTGCCATTTTTACAGAGTTTTGATTACTCAAAAGCTTCAATTTTGACCCATTTCAGGCACAGAAATGACTTTAAACACACTTATTTTAGTTGACAAAGTCATAATTCACATCCAACAGTCATTTACAGTCAAAAGATTAAATGTTAAAATTTCATCCATATTGACCATTTTGGGATCGTTCGACATGTCCGGAGTCATCGTTTTTCATCCGAAAATTGATTTTTTGGACTGTACCAAAAATGATTCAAAATGTCAATTGGATCGTGCCTCATTTTGAATAACCACTTTTTAAACCCTCACAGTGACCAAAATTGCCAATTTTACAGAGTTTTGCTTACACAAAAGCTTCAATTTTGACCCGTTTCAGGCACAGAAATGACTTTAAACACACTTATTTTAGTTGACAAAGTCATTATTCACATCCAACAGTCATTTAGAGTCAAAAGATTAAATGTTAAAATTTCATCCATATTGACCATTTTGGGATCGTTCGACATGTCCGGAGTCATTGTTTTTCATCCGAAAATTGATTTTTTGGACTGTACCAAAAATGATTCAAAATGTCAATTGGATCGTGCCTCATGTTGAATAACCACTTTTTAAACCCTCACAGTGACCAAAATTGCCATTTTTACAGAGTTTTAATTACTGAAAAGCTTCAATTTTGACCCATTTCAGGCACAGAAATGACTTTAAACACACTTATTTTAGTTGGCAAAGTCATAATTCACATCCAACAGTCATTTACAGTCAAAAGATTAAATGTTAAAATTTCATCCATATTGACCATTTTGGGATCGTTCGACATGTCCGGAGTCATCGTTTTTCATCCGAAAATTGATTTTTTGGACTGTACCAAAAATGATTCAAAATGTCAATTGGATCGTGCCTCATGTTGAATAACCACTTTTTAAACCCTCACAGTGACCAAAATTGCCATTTTTACAGAGTTTTGCTTACTCAAAAGCTTCAATTTTGACCCATTTCAGGCACAGAAATGACTTTAAACACACTTATTTTAGTTGACAAAGTCATAATTCACATCCAACAGTCATTTACAGTCAAAAGATTAAATGTTAAAATTTCATCCATATTGACCATTTTGGGATCGTTCGACATGTCCGGAGTCATCGTTTTTCATCCGAAAATTGATTTTTTGGACTGTACCAAAAATGATTCAAAATGTCAATTGGATAGTGCCTCATGTTGAATAACCACTTTTTAAACCCTCACAGTGACCAAAATTGCCATTTTTACAGAGTTTTGCTTACTCAAAAGCTTCAATTTTGACCCATTTCAGGCACAGAAATGACTTTAAACACACTTATTTTAGTTGACAAAGTCATAATTCACATCCAACAGTCATTTACAGTCAAAAGATTACATGTTAAAATTTCATCCATATTGACCATTTTGGGATCGTTCGACATGTCCGGAGTCATCGTTTTTCATCCGAAAATTGATTTTTTGGACTGTACCAAAAATGATTCAAAATGTCAATTGGATCGTGCCTCATGTTGAATAACCACTTTTTAAACCCTCACAGTGACCAAAATTGCCAATTTTACAGAGTTTTGCTTACTCAAAAGCTTCAATTTTTACCCATTTCAGGCACAGAAATGACTTTAAACACACTTATTTTAGTTGACAAAGTCATAATTCACTTCCAACAGTCATTTAGAGTCAAAAGATTAAATGTTAAAATTTCATCATTATAGACCATTTTGGGAACGTTCGACAGGTCCGGAGTCATCGCTTTTCGTCTGAAAATTGATTTTTTGGACTGTACCAAAAATGATTCAAAATGTCAATTGGATCGTGCCTCATGTTGAATAACCACTTTTTAAACCCTCACAGTGACCAAAATTGCCATTTTTACAGAGTTTTGATTACTCAAAAGCTTCAATTTTTACCCCTTTGAGGCACAGAAATGACTTTAAACACACTTATTTTAGTTGACAAAGTCATTATTCACATCCAACAGTCATTTAGAGTCAAAAGATTAAATGTTAAAATTTCATCCATATTGACCATTTTGGGATCGTTCGACATGTCCGGAGTCATCGTTTTTCATCCGAAAATTGATTTTTTGGACTGTACCAAAAATGATTCAAAATGTCAATTGGATCGTGCCTCATGTTGAATAACCACTTTTTAAACCCTCACAGTGACCAAAATTGCCATTTTTACAGAGTTTTAATTACTGAAAAGCTTCAATTTTGACCCATTTCAGGCACAGAAATGACTTTAAACACACTTATTTTAGTTGGCAAAGTCATAATTCACATCCAACAGTCATTTACAGTCAAAAGATTAAATGTTAAAATTTCATCCATATTGACCATTTTGGGATCGTTCGACATGTCCGGAGTCATCGTTTTTCATCCGAAAATTGATTTTTTGGACTGTACCAAAAATGATTCAAAATGTCAATTGGATCGTGCCTCATGTTGAATAACCACTTTTTAAACCCTCACAGTGACCAAAATTGCCATTTTTACAGAGTTTTGCTTACTCAAAAGCTTCAATTTTGACCCATTTCAGGCACAGAAATGACTTTAAACACACTTATTTTAGTTGACAAAGTCATAATTCACATCCAACAGTCATTTACAGTCAAAAGATTAAATGTTAAAATTTCATCCATATTGACCATTTTGGGATCGTTCGACATGTCCGGAGTCATCGTTTTTCATCCGAAAATTGATTTTTTGGACTGTACCAAAAATGATTCAAAATGTCAATTGGATAGTGCCTCATGTTGAATAACCACTTTTTAAACCCTCACAGTGACCAAAATTGCCATTTTTACAGAGTTTTGCTTACTCAAAAGCTTCAATTTTGACCCATTTCAGGCACAGAAATGACTTTAAACACACTTATTTTAGTTGACAAAGTCATAATTCACATCCAACAGTCATTTACAGTCAAAAGATTACATGTTAAAATTTCATCCATATTGACCATTTTGGGATCGTTCGACATGTCCGGAGTCATCGTTTTCATCCGAAAATTGATTTTTTGGACTGTACCAAAAATGATTCAAAATGTCAATTGGATCGTGCCTCATGTTGAATAACCACTTTTTAAACCCTCACAGTGACCAAAATTGCCAATTTTACAGAGTTTTGCTTACTCAAAAGCTTCAATTTTTACCCATTTCAGGCACAGAAATGACTTTAAACACACTTATTTTAGTTGACAAAGTCATAATTCACTTCCAACAGTCATTTAGAGTCAAAAGATTAAATGTTAAAATTTCATCATTATAGACCATTTTGGGAACGTTCGACAGGTCCGGAGTCATCGCTTTTCGTCTGAAAATTGATTTTTTGGACTGTACCAAAAATGATTCAAAATGTCAATTGGATCGTGCCTCATGTTGAATAACCACTTTTTAAACCCTCACAGTGACCAAAATTGCCATTTTTACAGAGTTTTGATTACTCAAAAGCTTCAATTTTTACCCCTTTGAGGCACAGAAATGACTTTAAACACACTTATTTTAGTTGACAAAGTCATAATTCACATCCAACAGTCATTTACAGTCAAAAGATTAAATGTTAAAATTTCATCCATATTGACCATTTTGGGATCGTTCGACATGTCCGGAGTCATCGTTTTTCATCCGAAAATTGATTTTTTGGACTGTACCAAAAATGATTCAAAATGTCAATTGGATCGTGCCTCATGTTGAATAACCACTTTTTAAACCCTCACAGTGACCAAAATTGCCATTTTTTCAGAGTTTTGATTACTCAAAAGCTTCAATTTTTACCACTTTGAGGCAAAGAAATGACTTTAAACACACTTATTTTAGTTGACAAAGTCATAATTCACATCCAACAGTCATTTACAGTCAAAAGATTAAATGTTAAAATTTCATCCATATTGACCATTTTGGGATCGTTCGACATGTCCGGAGTCATCGTTTTTCATCCGAAAATTGATTTTTTGGACTGTACCAAAAATGATTCAAAATGTCAATTGGATCGTGCCTCATTTTGAATAACCACTTTTTAAACCCTCACAGTGACCAAAATTGCCAATTTTACAGAGTTTTGCTTACACAAAAGCTTCAATTTTGACCCGTTTCAGGCACAGAAATGACTTTAAACACACTTATTTTAGTTGACAAAGTCATTATTCACATCCAACAGTCATTTAGAGTCAAAAGATTAAATGTTAAAATTTCATCCATATTGACCATTTTGGGATCGTTCGACATGTCCGGAGTCATCGTTTTTCATCCGAAAATTGATTTTTTGGACTGTACCAAAAATGATTCAAAATGTCAATTGGATCGTGCCTCATGTTGAATAACCACTTTTTAAACCCTCACAGTGACCAAAATTGCCATTTTTACAGAGTTTTAATTACTGAAAAGCTTCAATTTTGACCCATTTCAGGCACAGAAATGACTTTAAACACACTTATTTTAGTTGACAAAGTCATAATTCACATCCAACAGTCATTTACAGTCAAAAGATTAAATGTTAAAATTTCATCCATATTGACCATTTTGGGATCGTTCGACATGTCCGGAGTCATCGTTTTTCATCCGAAAATTGATTTTTTGGACTGTACCAAAAATGATTCAAAATGTCAATTGGATCGTGCCTCATGTTGAATAACCACTTTTTAAACCCTCACAGTGACCAAAATTGCCATTTTTACAGAGTTTTGCTTACTCAAAAGCTTCAATTTTGACCCATTTCAGGCACAGAAATGACTTTAAACACACTTATTTTAGTTGACAAAGTCATAATTCACATCCAACAGTCATTTACAGTCAAAAGATTACATGTTAAAATTTCATCCATATTGACCATTTTGGGATCGTTCGACATGTCCGGAGTCATTGTTTTTCATCCGAAAATTGATTTTTTGAACTGTACCAAAAATGATTCAAAATGTCAATTGGATCGTGCCTCATGTTGAATAACCACTTTTTAAACCCTCACAGTGACCAAAATTGCCATTTTTACAGAGTTTTGATTACTCAAAAGCTTCAATTTTGACCCATTTCAGGCACAGAAATGACTTTAAACACACTTATTTTAGTTGACAAAGTCATAATTCACATCCAACAGTCATTTACAGTCAAAAGATTAAATGTTAAAATTTCATCCATATTGACCATTTTGGGATCGTTCGACATGTCCGGAGTCATAGTTTTTCATCCGAAAATTGATTTTTTGGACTGTACCAAAAATGATTCAAAATGTCAATTGGATCGTGCCTCATTTTGAATAACCACTTTTTAAACCCTTACAGTGACCAAAATTGCCAATTTTACAGAGTTTTGCTTACACAAAAGCTTCAATTTTGACCCGTTTCAGGCACAGAAATGACTTTAAACACACTTATTTTAGTTGACAAAGTCATTATTCACATCCAACAGTCATTTAGAGTCAAAAGATTAAATGTTAAAATTTCATCCATATTGACCATTTTGGGATCGTTCGACATGTCCGGAGTCATCGTTTTTCATCCGAAAATTGATTTTTTGGACTGTACCAAAAATGATTCAAAATGTCAATTGGATCGTGCCTCATGTTGAATAACCACTTTTTAAACCCTCACAGTGACCAAATATGCCATTTTTACAGAGTTTTAATTACTGAAAAGCTTCAATTTTGACCCATTTCAGGCACAGAAATGACTTTAAACACACTTATTTTAGTTGACAAAGTCATAATTCACATCCAACAGTCATTTACAGTCAAAAGATTAAATGTTAAAATTTCATCCATATTGACCATTTTGGAATCGTTCGACATGTCCGGAGTCATCGTTTTTCATCCGAAAATTGATTTTTTGGACTGTACCAAAAATGATTCAAAATGTCAATTGGATCGTGCCTCATGTTGAATAACCACTTTTTAAACCCTCACAGTGACCAAAATTGCCATTTTTACAGAGTTTTGCTTACTCAAAAGCTTCAATTTTGACCCATTTCAGGCAGAGAAATGACTTTAAACACACTTATTTTAGTTGACAAAGTCATAATTCACATCCAACAGTCATTTACAGTCAAAAGATTAAATGTTAAAATTTCATCCATATTGACCATTTTGGGATCGTTCGACATGTCCGGAGTCATCGTTTTTCATCCGAAAATTGATTTTTTGGACTGTACCAAAAATGATTCAAAATGTCAATTGGATCGTGCCTCATGTTGAATAACCACTTTTTAAACCCTCACAGTGACCAAAATTGCCATTTTTACAGAGTTTTGCTTACTCAAAAGCTTCAATTTTGACCCATTTCAGGCACAGAAATGACTTTAAACACACTTATTTTAGTTGACAAAGTCATAATTCACATCCAACAGTCATTTACAGTCAAAAGATTACATGTTAAAATTTCATCCATATTGACCATTTTGGGATCGTTCGACATGTCCGGAGTCATCGTTTTTCATCCGAAAATTGATTTTTTGGACTGTACCAAAAATGATTCAAAATGTCAATTGGATCGTGCCTCATGTTGAATAACCACTTTTTAAACCCTCACAGTGACCAAAATTGCCATTTTTACAGAGTTTTGATTACTCAAAAGCTTCAATTTTTACCCCTTTGAGGCACAGAAATGACTTTAAACACACTTATTTTAGTTGACAAAGTCATTATTCACATCCAACAGTCATTTAGAGTCAAAAGATTAAATGTTAAAATTTCATCCATATTGACCATTTTGGGATCGTTCGACATGTCCGGAGTCATCGTTTTTCATCCGAAAATTGATTTTTTGGACTGTACCAAAAATGATTCAAAATGTCAATTGGATCGTGCCTCATGTTGAATAACCACTTTTTAAACCCTCACAGTGACCAAAATTGCCATTTTTACAGAGTTTTAATTACTGAAAAGCTTCAATTTTGACCCATTTCAGGCACAGAAATGACTTTAAACACACTTATTTTAGTTGGCAAAGTCATAATTCACATCCAACAGTCATTTACAGTCAAAAGATTAAATGTTAAAATTTCATCCATATTGACCATTTTGGGATCGTTCGACATGTCCGGAGTCATCGTTTTTCATCCGAAAATTGATTTTTTGGACTGTACCAAAAATGATTCAAAATGTCAATTGGATCGTGCCTCATGTTGAATAACCACTTTTTAAACCCTCACAGTGACCAAAATTGCCATTTTTACAGAGTTTTGCTTACTCAAAAGCTTCAATTTTGACCCATTTCAGGCACAGAAATGACTTTAAACACACTTATTTTAGTTGACAAAGTCATAATTCACATCCAACAGTCATTTACAGTCAAAAGATTAAATGTTAAAATTTCATCCATATTGACCATTTTGGGATCGTTCGACATGTCCGGAGTCATCGTTTTTCATCCGAAAATTGATTTTTTGGACTGTACCAAAAATGATTCAAAATGTCAATTGGATAGTGCCTCATGTTGAATAACCACTTTTTAAACCCTCACAGTGACCAAAATTGCCATTTTTACAGAGTTTTGCTTACTCAAAAGCTTCAATTTTGACCCATTTCAGGCACAGAAATGACTTTAAACACACTTATTTTAGTTGACAAAGTCATAATTCACATCCAACAGTCATTTACAGTCAAAAGATTACATGTTAAAATTTCATCCATATTGACCATTTTGGGATCGTTCGACATGTCCGGAGTCATCGTTTTTCATCCGAAAATTGATTTTTTGGACTGTACCAAAAATGATTCAAAATGTCAATTGGATCGTGCCTCATGTTGAATAACCACTTTTTAAACCCTCACAGTGACCAAAATTGCCAATTTTACAGAGTTTTGCTTACTCAAAAGCTTCAATTTTTACCCATTTCAGGCACAGAAATGACTTTAAACACACTTATTTTAGTTGACAAAGTCATAATTCACTTCCAACAGTCATTTAGAGTCAAAAGATTAAATGTTAAAATTTCATCATTATAGACCATTTTGGGAACGTTCGACAGGTCCGGAGTCATCGCTTTTCGTCTGAAAATTGATTTTTTGGACTGTACCAAAAATGATTCAAAATGTCAATTGGATCGTGCCTCATGTTGAATAACCACTTTTTAAACCCTCACAGTGACCAAAATTGCCATTTTTACAGAGTTTTGATTACTCAAAAGCTTCAATTTTTACCCCTTTGAGGCACAGAAATGACTTTAAACACACTTATTTTAGTTGACAAAGTCATAATTCACATCCAACAGTCATTTACAGTCAAAAGATTAAATGTTAAAATTTCATCCATATTGACCATTTTGGGATCGTTCGACATGTCCGGAGTCATCGTTTTTCATCCGAAAATTGATTTTTTGGACTGTACCAAAAATGATTCAAAATGTCAATTGGATCGTGCCTCATGTTGAATAACCACTTTTTAAACCCTCACAGTGACCAAAATTGCCATTTTTTCAGAGTTTTGATTACTCAAAAGCTTCAATTTTTACCACTTTGAGGCAAAGAAATGACTTTAAACACACTTATTTTAGTTGACAAAGTCATAATTCACATCCAACAGTCATTTACAGTCAAAAGATTAAATGTTAAAATTTCATCCATATTGACCATTTTGGGATCGTTCGACATGTCCGGAGTCATCGTTTTTCATCCGAAAATTGATTTTTTGGACTGTACCAAAAATGATTCAAAATGTCAATTGGATCGTGCCTCATTTTGAATAACCACTTTTTAAACCCTCACAGTGACCAAAATTGCCAATTTTACAGAGTTTTGCTTACACAAAAGCTTCAATTTTGACCCGTTTCAGGCACAGAAATGACTTTAAACACACTTATTTTAGTTGACAAAGTCATTATTCACATCCAACAGTCATTTAGAGTCAAAAGATTAAATGTTAAAATTTCATCCATATTGACCATTTTGGGATCGTTCGACATGTCCGGAGTCATCGTTTTTCATCCGAAAATTGATTTTTTGGACTGTACCAAAAATGATTCAAAATGTCAATTGGATCGTGCCTCATGTTGAATAACCACTTTTTAAACCCTCACAGTGACCAAAATTGCCATTTTTACAGAGTTTTAATTACTGAAAAGCTTCAATTTTGACCCATTTCAGGCACAGAAATGACTTTAAACACACTTATTTTAGTTGACAAAGTCATAATTCACATCCAACAGTCATTTACAGTCAAAAGATTAAATGTTAAAATTTCATCCATATTGACCATTTTGGGATCGTTCGACATGTCCGGAGTCATCGTTTTTCATCCGAAAATTGATTTTTTGGACTGTACCAAAAATGATTCAAAATGTCAATTGGATCGTGCCTCATGTTGAATAACAACTTTTTAAACCCTCACAGTGACCAAAATTGCCATTTTTACAGAGTTTTGCTTACTCAAAAGCTTCAATTTTGACCCATTTCAGGCACAGAAATGACTTTAAACACACTTATTTTAGTTGACAAAGTCATAATTCACATCCAACAGTCATTTACAGTCAAAAGATTACATGTTAAAAATTCATCCATATTGACCATTTTGGGATCGTTCGACATGTCCGGAGTCATCGTTTTTCATCCGAAAATTGATTTTTTGAACTGTACCAAAAATGATTCAAAATGTCAATTGGATCGTGCCTCATGTTGAATAACCACTTTTTAAACCCTCACAGTGACCAAAATTGCCATTTTTACAGAGTTTTGATTACTCAAAAGCTTCAATTTTGACCCATTTCAGGCACAGAAATGACTTTAAACACACTTATTTTAGTTGACAAAGTCATAATTCACATCCAACAGTCATTTACAGTCAAAAGATTAAATGTTAAAATTTCATCCATATTGACCATTTTGGGATCGTTCGACATGTCCGGAGTCATAGTTTTTCATCCGAAAATTGATTTTTTGGACTGTACCAAAAATGATTCAAAATGTCAATTGGATCGTGCCTCATTTTGAATAACCACTTTTTAAACCCTTACAGTGACCAAAATTGCCAATTTTACAGAGTTTTGCTTACACAAAAGCTTCAATTTTGACCCGTTTCAGGCACAGAAATGACTTTAAACACACTTATTTTAGTTGACAAAGTCATTATTCACATCCAACAGTCATTTAGAGTCAAAAGATTAAATGTTAAAATTTCATCCATATTGACCATTTTGGGATCGTTCGACATGTCCGGAGTCATCGTTTTTCATCCGAAAATTGATTTTTTGGACTGTACCAAAAATGATTCAAAATGTCAATTGGATCGTGCCTCATGTTGAATAACCACTTTTTAAACCCTCACAGTGACCAAATATGCCATTTTTACAGAGTTTTAATTACTGAAAAGCTTCAATTTTGACCCATTTCAGGCACAGAAATGACTTTAAACACACTTATTTTAGTTGACAAAGTCATAATTCACATCCAACAGTCATTTACAGTCAAAAGATTAAATGTTAAAATTTCATCCATATTGACCATTTTGGAATCGTTCGACATGTCCGGAGTCATCGTTTTTCATCCGAAAATTGATTTTTTGGACTGTACCAAAAATGATTCAAAATGTCAATTGGATCGTGCCTCATGTTGAATAACCACTTTTTAAACCCTCACAGTGACCAAAATTGCCATTTTTACAGAGTTTTGCTTACTCAAAAGCTTCAATTTTGACCCATTTCAGGCAGAGAAATGACTTTAAACACACTTATTTTAGTTGACAAAGTCATAATTCACATCCAACAGTCATTTACAGTCAAAAGATTAAATGTTAAAATTTCATCCATATTGACCATTTTGGGATCGTTCGACATGTCCGGAGTCATCGTTTTTCATCCGAAAATTGATTTTTTGGACTGTACCAAAAATGATTCAAAATGTCAATTGGATCGTGCCTCATGTTGAATAACCACTTTTTAAACCCTCACAGTGACCAAAATTGCCATTTTTACAGAGTTTTGCTTACTCAAAAGCTTCAATTTTGACCCATTTCAGGCACAGAAATGACTTTAAACACACTTATTTTAGTTGACAAAGTCATAATTCACATCCAACAGTCATTTACAGTCAAAAGATTACATGTTAAAATTTCATCCATATTGACCATTTTGGGATCGTTCGACATGTCCGGAGTCATCGTTTTTCATCCGAAAATTGATTTTTTGAACTGTACCAAAAATGATTCAAAATGTCAATTGGATCGTGCCTCATGTTGAATAACCACTTTTTAAACCCTCACAGTGACCAAAATTGCCAATTTTACACAGTTTTGCTTCCTCAAAAGCTTCAATTTTGACCCATTTCAGGCACAGAAATGACTTTAAACACACTTATTTTAGTTGACAAAGCCATAATTCACATCCAACAGTCATTTAGAGTCAAAAGATTAAATGTTAAAATTTCATCATTATAGACCATTTTGGGAACATTCGACAGGTCCGGAGTCATCGTTTTTCGTCTGAAAATTGATTTTTTGGACTGTACCAAAAATGATTCAAAATGTCAATTCGTGCCTCATGTTGAATAACCACTTTTTAAACCCTCACAGTGACCAAAATTGCCATTTTTACAGAGTTTTGCTTACTCAAAAGCTTCAATTTTGACCCATTTCAGGCACAGAAATGACTTTAAACACACTTATTTTAGTTGACAAAGTCATAATTCACATCCAACAGTCATTTACAGTCAAAAGATTAAATGTTAACATTTCATCCATATTGACCATTTTGGGATCGTTCGACATGTCCGGAGTCATCGTTTTTCATCCGAAAATTGATTTTTTGGACTGTACCAAAAATGATTCAAAATGTCAATTGGATCGTGCCTCATGTTGAATAACCACTTTTTAAACCCTCACAGTGACCAAAATTGCCATTTTTACAGAGTTTTGCTTACTCAAAAGCTTCAATTTTGACCCATTTCAGGCACAGAAATGACTTTAAACACACTTATTTTAGTTGACAAAGTCATAATTCACATCCAACAGTCATTTACAGTCAAAAGATTACATGTTAAAATTTCATCCATATTGACCATTTTGGGATCGTTCGACATGTCCGGAGTCATCGTTTTTCATCCGAAAATTGATTTTTTGAACTGTACCAAAAATGATTCAAAATGTCAATTGGATCGTGCCTCATGTTGAATAACCACTTTTTAAACCCTCACAGTGACCAAAATTGCCAATTTTACACAGTTTTGCTTCCTCAAAAGCTTCAATTTTGACCCATTTCAGGCACATAAATGACTTTAAACACACTTATTTTAGTTGACAAAGCCATAATTCACATCCAACAGTCATTTAGAGTCAAAAGATTAAATGTTAAAATTTCATCATTATAGACCATTTTGGGAACGTTCGACAGGTCCGGAGTCATCGTTTTTCGTCTGAAAATTGATTTTTTGGACTGTACCAAAAATGATTCAAAATGTCAATTGGATCGTGCCTCATGTTGAATAACCACTTTTTAAACCCTCACAGTGACCAAAATTGCCATTTTTACAGAGTTTTGATTACTCAAAAGCTTCACTTTTGACCCATTTCAGGCACAGAAATGACTTTAAACACACTTATTTTAGTTCACAAAGTCATAATTCACATCCAACAGTCATTTACAGTCAAAAGATTAAATGTTAAAATTTCATCCATATTGACCATTTTGGGATCGTTCGACATGTCCGGAGTCATCGTTTTTCATCCGAAAATTGATTTTTTGGACTGTACCAAAAATGATTCAAAATGTCAATTGGATCGTGCCTCATGTTGAATAACCACTTTTTAAACCCTCACAGTGACCAAAATTGCCATTTTTACAGAGTTTTGCTTACTCAAAAGCTTCAATTTTGACCCATTTCAGGCACAGAAATGACTTTAAACACACTTATTTTAGTTGACAAAGTCATAATTCACATCCAACAGTCATTTACAGTCAAAAGATTAAATGATAAAATTTCATCCATATTGACCATTTTGGGATCGTTCGACATGTCCGGAGTCATCGTTTTTCATCCGAAAATTGATTTTTTGAACTGTACCAAAAATGATTCAAAATGTCAATTGGATCGTGCCTCATGTTGAATAACCACTTTTTAAACCCACACAGTGACCAAAATTGCCAATTTTACACAGTTTTGCTTACTCAAAAGCTTCAATTTTGACCCATTTCAGGCACAGAAATGACTTTAAACACACTTATTTTAGTTGACAAAGCCATAATTCACATCCAACAGTCATTTAGAGTCAAAAGATTAAATGTTAAAATTTCATCATTATAGACCATTTTGGGAACGTTCGACAGGTCCGGAGTCATCGTTTTTCGTCTGAAAATTGATTTTTTGGACTGTACCAAAAATGATTCAAAATGTCAATTGGATCGTGCCTCATGTTGAATAACCACTTTTTAAACCCTCAGAGTGACCAAAATTGCCATTTTTACAGAGTTTTGATTACTCAAAAGCTTCAATTTTTACCCCTTTGAGGCACAGAAATGACTTTAAACACACTTATTTTAGTTGACAAAGTCATAATTCACATCCAACAGTCATTTACAGTCAAAAGATTAAATGTTAAAATTTCATCCATATTGACCATTTTGGGATCGTTCGACATGTCCGGAGTCATCGTTTTTCATCCGAAAATTGATTTTTTGGACTGTACCAAAAATGATTCAAAATGTCAATTGGATCGTGCCTCATGTTGAATAACCACTTTTTAAACCCTCACAGTGACCAAAATTGCCATTTTTACAGAGTTTTGATTACTCAAAAGCTTCAATTTTGACCCATTTCAGGCACAGAAATGACTTTAAACACACTTATTTTAGTTGACAAAGTCATAATTCACATCCAACAGTCATTTACAGTCAAAAGATTAAATGTTAAAATTTCATCCATATTGACCATTTTGGGATCGTTCGACATGTCCGGAGTCATCGTTTTTCATCCGAAAATTGATTTTTTGAACTGTACCAAAAATGATTCAAAATGTCAATTGGATCGTGCCTCATGTTGAATAACCACTTTTTAAACCCTCACAGTGACCAAAATTGCCAATTTTACACAGTTTTGCTTCCTCAAAAGCTTCAATTTTGACCCATTTCAGGCACATAAATGACTTTAAACACACTTATTTTAGTTGACAAAGCCATAATTCACATCCAACAGTCATTTAGAGTCAAAAGATTAAATGTTAAAATTTCATCATTATAGACCATTTTGGGAACGTTCGACAGGTCCGGAGTCATCGTTTTTCGTCTGAAAATTGATTTTTTGGACTGTACCAAAAATGATTCAAAATGTCAATTGGATCGTGCCTCATGTTGAATAACCACTTTTTAAACCCTCACAGTGACCAAAATTGCCATTTTTACAGAGTTTTGATTACTCAAAAGCTTCACTTTTGACCCATTTCAGGCACAGAAATGACTTTAAACACACTTATTTTAGTTCACAAAGTCATAATTCACATCCAACAGTCATTTACAGTAAAAAGATTAAATGTTAAAATTTCATCCATATTGACCATTTTGGGATCGTTCGACATGTCCGGAGTCATCGTTTTTCATCCGAAAATTGATTTTTTGGACTGTACCAAAAATGATTCAAAATGTCAATTGGATCGTGCCTCATGTTGAATAACCACTTTTTAAACCCTCACAGTGACCAAAATTGCCATTTTTACAGAGTTTTGCTTACTCAAAAGCTTCAATTTTGACCCATTTCAGGCACAGAAATGACTTTAAACACACTTATTTTAGTTGACAAAGTCATAATTCACATCCAACAGTCATTTACAGTCAAAAGATTAAATGTTAAAATTTCATCCATATTGACCATTTTGGGATCGTTCGACATGTCCGGAGTCATCGTTTTTCATCCGAAAATTGATTTTTTGGACTGTACCAAAAATGATTCAAAATGTCAATTGGATCGTGCCTCATGTTGAATAACCACTTTTTAAACCCTCAGAGTGACCAAAATTGCCATTTTTACAGAGTTTTGATTACTCAAAAGCTTCAATTTTTACCCCTTTGAGGCACAGAAATGACTTTAAACACACTTATTTTAGTTGACAAAGTCATAATTCACATCCAACAGTCATTTACAGTCAAAAGATTAAATGTTAAAATTTCATCCATATTGACCATTTTGGGATCGTTCGACATGTCCGGAGTCATCGTTTTTCATCCGAAAATTGATTTTTTGGACTGTACCAAAAATGATTCAAAATGTCAATTGGATCGTGCCTCATGTTGAATAACCACTTTTTAAACCCTCACAGTGACCAAAATTGCCATTTTTACAGAGTTTTGATTACTCAAAAGCTTCAATTTTGACCCATTTCAGGCACAGAAATGACTTTAAACACACTTATTTTAGTTGACAAAGTCATAATTCACATCCAACAGTCATTTACAGTCAAAAGATTAAATGTTAAAATTTCATCCATATTGACCATTTTGGGATCGTTCGACATGTCCGGAGTCATCGTTTTTCATCCGAAAATTGATTTTTTGAACTGTACCAAAAATGATTCAAAATGTCAATTGGATCGTGCCTCATGTTGAATAACCACTTTTTAAACCCTCACAGTGACCAAAATTGCCAATTTTACACAGTTTTGCTTCCTCAAAAGCTTCAATTTTGACCCATTTCAGGCACATAAATGACTTTAAACACACTTATTTTAGTTGACAAAGCCATAATTCACATCCAACAGTCATTTAGAGTCAAAAGATTAAATGTTAAAATTTCATCATTATAGACCATTTTGGGAACGTTCGACAGGTCCGGAGTCATCGTTTTTCGTCTGAAAATTGATTTTTTGGACTGTACCAAAAATGATTCAAAATGTCAATTGGATCGTGCCTCATGTTGAATAACCACTTTTTAAACCCTCACAGTGACCAAAATTGCCATTTTTACAGAGTTTTGATTACTCAAAAGCTTCACTTTTGACCCATTTCAGGCACAGAAATGACTTTAAACACACTTATTTTAGTTCACAAAGTCATAATTCACATCCAACAGTCATTTACAGTAAAAAGATTAAATGTTAAAATTTCATCCATATTGACCATTTTGGGATCGTTCGACATGTCCGGAGTCATCGTTTTTCATCCGAAAATTGATTTTTTGGACTGTACCAAAAATGATTCAAAATGTCAATTGGATCGTGCCTCATGTTGAATAACCACTTTTTAAACCCTCACAGTGACCAAAATTGCCATTTTTACAGAGTTTTGCTTACTCAAAAGCTTCAATTTTGACCCATTTCAGGCACAGAAATGACTTTAAACACACTTATTTTAGTTGACAAAGTCATAATTCACATCCAACAGTCATTTACAGTCAAAAGATTAAATGTTAAAATTTCATCCATATTGACCATTTTGGGATCGTTCGACATGTCCGGAGTCATCGTTTTTCATCCGAAAATTGATTTTTTGGACTGTACCAAAAATGATTCAAAATGTCAATTGGATCGTGCCTCATGTTGAATAACCACTTTTTAAACCCTCACAGTGACCAAAATTGCCATTTTTACAGAGTTTTGCTTACTCAAAAGCTTCAATTTTGACCCATTTCAGGCACAGAAATGACTTTAAACACACTTATTTTAGTTGACAAAGTCATAATTCACATCCAACAGTCATTTACAGTCAAAAGATTACATGTTAAAATTTCATCCATATTGACCATTTTGGGATCGTTCGACATGTCCGGAGTCATCGTTTTTCATCCGAAAATTGATTTTTTGAACTGTACCAAAAATGATTCAAAATGTCAATTGGATCGTGCCTCATGTTGAATAACCACTTTTTAAACCCTCACAGTGACCAAAATTGCCAATTTTACACAGTTTTGCTTCCTCAAAAGCTTCAATTTTGACCCATTTCAGGCACATAAATGACTTTAAACACACTTATTTTAGTTGACAAAGCCATAATTCACATCCAACAGTCATTTAGAGTCAAAAGATTAAATGTTAAAATTTCATCATTATAGACCATTTTGGGAACGTTCGACAGGTCCGGAGTCATCGTTTTTCGTCTGAAAATTGATTTTTTGGACTGTACCAAAAATGATTCAAAATGTCAATTGGATCGTGCCTCATGTTGAATAACCACTTTTTAAACCCTCACAGTGACCAAAATTGCCATTTTTACAGAGTTTTGATTACTCAAAAGCTTCACTTTTGACCCATTTCAGGCACAGAAATGACTTTAAACACACTTATTTTAGTTCACAAAGTCATAATTCACATCCAACAGTCATTTACAGTCAAAAGATTAAATGTTAAAATTTCATCCATATTGACCATTTTGGGATCGTTCGACATGTCCGGAGTCATCGTTTTTCATCCGAAAATTGATTTTTTGGACTGTACCAAAAATGATTCAAAATGTCAATTGGATCGTGCCTCATTTTGAATAACCACTTTTTAAACCCTCACAGTGACCAAAATTGCCAATTTTACAGAGTTTTGCTTACTCAAAAGCTTCAATTTTGACCAGTTTCAGGCACAGAAATGACTTTAAACACACTTATTTTAGTTGACAAAGTCATAATTCACATCCAACAGTCATTTACAGTCAAAAGATTAAATGATAAAATTTCATCCATATTGACCATTTTGGGATCGTTCGACATGTCCGGAGTCATCGTTTTTCATCCGAAAATTGATTTTTTGAACTGTACCAAAAATGATTCAAAATGTCAATTGGATCGTGCCTCATGTTGAATAACCACTTTTTAAACCCTCACAGTGACCAAAATTGCCAATTTTACACAGTTTTGCTTACTCAAAAGCTTCAATTTTGACCCATTTCAGGCACAGAAATGACTTTAAACACACTTATTTTAGTTGACAAAGCCATAATTCACATCCAACAGTCATTTAGAGTCAAAAGATTAAATGTTAAAATTTCATCATTATAGACCATTTTGGGAACGTTCGACAGGTCCGGAGTCATCGTTTTTCGTCTGAAAATTGATTTTTTGGACTGTACCAAAAATGATTCAAAATGTCAATTGGATCGTGCCTCATGTTGAATAACCACTTTTTAAACCCTCAGAGTGACCAAAATTGCCATTTTTACAGAGTTTTGATTACTCAAAAGCTTCAATTTTTACCCCTTTGAGGCACAGAAATGACTTTAAACACACTTATTTTAGTTGACAAAGTCATAATTCACATCCAACAGTCATTTACAGTCAAAAGATTAAATGTTAAAATTTCATCCATATTGACCATTTTGGGATCGTTCGACATGTCCAGAGTCATCGTTTTTCATCCGAAAATTGATTTTTTGGACTGTACCAAAAATGATTCAAAATGTCAATTGGATCGTGCCTCATGTTGAATAACCACTTTTTAAACCCTCACAGTGACCAAAATTGCCATTTTTACAGAGTTTTGATTACTCAAAAGCTTCAATTTTGACCCATTTCAGGCACAGAAATGACTTTAAACACACTTATTTTAGTTGACAAAGTCATAATTCACATCCAACAGTCATTTACAGTCAAAAGATTAAATGTTAAAATTTCATCCATATTGACCATTTTGGGATCGTTCGACATGTCCGGAGTCATCGTTTTTCATCCGAAAATTGATTTTTTGGACTGTACCAAAAATGATTCAAAATGTCAATTGGATCGTGCCTCATTTTGAATAACCACTTTTTAAACCCTCACAGTGACCAAAATTGCCAATTTTACAGAGTTTTGCTTACACAAAAGCTTCAATTTTGACCCGTTTCAGGCACAGAAATGACTTTAAACGCACTTATTTTAGTTGACAAAGTCATAATTCACATCCAACAGTCATTTACAGTCAAAAGATTAAATGTTAAAATTTCATCCATATTGACCATTTTGGGATCGTTCGACATGTCCGGAGTCATCGTTTTTCATCCGAAAATTGATTTTTTGGACTGTACCAAAAATGATTCAAAATGTCAATTGGATCGTGCCTCATGTTGAATAACCACTTTTTAAACCCTCACAGTGACCAAAATTGCCATTTTTACAGAGTTTTGCTTACTCAAAAGCTTCAATTTTGACCCATTTCAGGCACAGAAATGACTTTAAACACACTTATTTTAGTTGACAAAGTCATAATTCACATCCAACAGTCATTTACAGTCAAAAGATTACATGTTAAAATTTCATCCATATTGACCATTTTGGGATCGTTCGACATGTCCGGAGTCATCGTTTTTCATCCGAAAATTGATTTTTTGAACTGTACCAAAAATGATTCAAAATGTCAATTGGATCGTGCCTCATGTTGAATAACCACTTTTTAAACCCTCACAGTGACCAAAATTGCCAATTTTACACAGTTTTGCTTCCTCAAAAGCTTCAATTTTGACCCATTTCAGGCACATAAATGACTTTAAACACTTATTTTAGTTGACAAAGCCATAATTCACATCCAACAGTCATTTAGAGTCAAAAGATTAAATGTTAAAATTTCATCATTATAGACCATTTTGGGAACGTTCGACAGGTCCGGAGTCATCGTTTTTCGTCTGAAAATTGATTTTTTGGACTGTACCAAAAATGATTCAAAATGTCAATTGGATCGTGCCTCATGTTGAATAACCACTTTTTAAACCCTCACAGTGACCAAAATTGCCATTTTTACAGAGTTTTGATTACTCAAAAGCTTCACTTTTGACCCATTTCAGGCACAGAAATGACTTTAAACACACTTATTTTAGTTCACAAAGTCATAATTCACATCCAACAGTCATTTACAGTCAAAAGATTAAATGTTAAAATTTCATCCATATTGACCCTTTTGGGATCGTTCGACATGTCCGGAGTCATCGTTTTTCATCCGAAAATTGATTTTTTGGACTGTACCAAAAATGATTCAAAATGTCAATTGGATCGTGCCTCATTTTGAATAACCACTTTTTAAACCCTCACAGTGACCAAAATTGCCAATTTTACAGAGTTTTGCTTACTCAAAAGCTTCAATTTTGACCAGTTTCAGGCACAGAAATGACTTTAAACACACTTATTTTAGTTGACAAAGTCATAATTCACATCCAACAGTCATTTACAGTCAAAAGATTAAATGATAAAATTTCATCCATATTGACCATTTTGGGATCGTTCGACATGTCCGGAGTCATCGTTTTTCATCCGAAAATTGATTTTTTGAACTGTACCAAAAATGATTCAAAATGTCAATTGGATCGTGCCTCATGTTGAATAACCACTTTTTAAACCCACACAGTGACCAAAATTGCCAATTTTACACAGTTTTGCTTCCTCAAAAGCTTCAATTTTGACCCATTTCAGGCACAGAAATGACTTTAAACACACTTATTTTAGTTGACAAAGCCATAATTCACATCCAACAGTCATTTAGAGTCAAAAGATTAAATGTTAAAATTTCATCATTATAGACCATTTTGGGAACGTTCGACAGGTCCGGAGTCATCGTTTTTCGTCTGAAAAATGATTTTTTGGACTGTACCAAAAATGATTCAAAATGTCAATTGGATCGTGCCTCATGTTGAATAACCACTTTTTAAACCCTCACAGTGACCAAAATTGCCATTTTTACAGAGTTTTGATTACTCAAAAGCTTCACTTTTGACCCATTTCAGGCACAGAAATGACTTTAAACACACTTATTTTAGTTCACAAAGTCATAATTCACATCCAACAGTCATTTACAGTCAAAAGATTAAATGTTAAAATTTCATCCATATTGACCATTTTGGGATCGTTCGACATGTCCGGAGTCATCGTTTTTCATCCGAAAATTGATTTTTTGGACTGTACCAAAAATGATTCAAAATGTCAATTGGATCGTGCCTCATTTTGAATAACCACTTTTTAAACCCTCACAGTGACCAAAATTGCCAATTTTACAGAGTTTTGCTTACTCAAAAGCTTCAATTTTGACCAGTTTCAGGCACAGAAATGACTTTAAACACACTTATTTTAGTTGACAAAGTCATAATTCACATCCAACAGTCATTTACAGTCAAAAGATTAAATGATAAAATTTCATCCATATTGACCATTTTGGGATCGTTCGACATGTCCGGAGTCATCGTTTTTCATCCGAAAATTGATTTTTTGAACTGTACCAAAAATGATTCAAAATGTCAATTGGATCGTGCCTCATGTTGAATAACCACTTTTTAAACCCTCACAGTGACCAAAATTGCCAATTTTACACAGTTTTGCTTACTCAAAAGCTTCAATTTTGACCCATTTCAGGCACAGAAATGACTTTAAACACACTTATTTTAGTTGACAAAGCCATAATTCACATCCAACAGTCATTTAGAGTCAAAAGATTAAATGTTAAAATTTCATCATTATAGACCATTTTGGGAACGTTCGACAGGTCCGGAGTCATCGTTTTTCGTCTGAAAATTGATTTTTTGGACTGTACCAAAAATGATTCAAAATGTCAATTGGATCGTGCCTCATGTTGAATAACCACTTTTTAAACCCTCAGAGTGACCAAAATTGCCATTTTTACAGAGTTTTGATTACTCAAAAGCTTCAATTTTTACCCCTTTGAGGCACAGAAATGACTTTAAACACACTTATTTTAGTTGACAAAGTCATAATTCACATCCAACAGTCATTTACAGTCAAAAGATTAAATGTTAAAATTTCATCCATATTGACCATTTTGGGATCGTTCGACATGTCCAGAGTCATCGTTTTTCATCCGAAAATTGATTTTTTGGACTGTACCAAAAATGATTCAAAATGTCAATTGGATCGTGCCTCATGTTGAATAACCACTTTTTAAACCCTCACAGTGACCAAAATTGCAATTTTTACAGAGTTTTGATTACTCAAAAGCTTCAATTTTGACCCATTTCAGGCACAGAAATGACTTTAAACACACTTATTTTAGTTGACAAAGTCATAATTCACATCCAACAGTCATTTACAGTCAAAAGATTAAATGTTAAAATTTCATCCATATTGACCATTTTGGGATCGTTCGACATGTCCGGAGTCATCGTTTTTCATCCGAAAATTGATTTTTTGGACTGTACCAAAAATGATTCAAAATGTCAATTGGATCGTGCCTCATTTTGAATAACCACTTTTTAAACCCTCACAGTGACCAAAATTGCCAATTTTACAGAGTTTTGCTTACACAAAAGCTTCAATTTTGACCCGTTTCAGGCACAGAAATGACTTTAAACGCACTTATTTTAGTTGACAAAGTCATAATTCACATCCAACAGTCATTTACAGTCAAAAGATTAAATGTTAAAATTTCATCCATATTGACCATTTTGGGATCGTTCGACATGTCCGGAGTCATCGTTTTTCATCCGAAAATTGATTTTTTGGACTGTACCAAAAATGATTCAAAATGTCAATTGGATCGTGCCTCATGTTGAATAACCACTTTTTAAACCCTCACAGTGACCAAAATTGCCATTTTTACAGAGTTTTGCTTACTCAAAAATTTCAATTTTGACCCATTTCAGGCACAGAAATGACTTTAAACACACTTATTTTAGTTGACAAAGTCATAATTCACATCCAACAGTCATTTACAGTCAAAAGATTACATGTTAAAATTTCATCCATATTGACCATTTTGGGATCGTTCGACATGTCCGGAGTCATCGTTTTTCATCCGAAAATTGATTTTTTGAACTGTACCAAAAATGATTCAAAATGTCAATTGGATCGTGCCTCATGTTGAATAACCACTTTTTAAACCCTCACAGTGACCAAAATTGCCAATTTTACACAGTTTTGCTTCCTCAAAAGCTTCAATTTTGACCCATTTCAGGCACATAAATGACTTTAAACACTTATTTTAGTTGACAAAGCCATAATTCACATCCAACAGTCATTTAGAGTCAAAAGATTAAATGTTAAAATTTCATCATTATAGACCATTTTGGGAACGTTCGACAGGTCCGGAGTCATCGTTTTTCGTCTGAAAATTGATTTTTTGGACTGTACCAAAAATGATTCAAAATGTCAATTGGATCGTGCCTCATGTTGAATAACCACTTTTTAAACCCTCACAGTGACCAAAATTGCCATTTTTACAGAGTTTTGATTACTCAAAAGCTTCACTTTTGACCCATTTCAGGCACAGAAATGACTTTAAACACACTTATTTTAGTTCACAAAGTCATAATTCACATCCAACAGTCATTTACAGTCAAAAGATTAAATGTTAAAATTTCATCCATATTGACCATTTTGGGATCGTTCGACATGTCCGGAGTCATCGTTTTTCATCCGAAAATTGATTTTTTGGACTGTACCAAAAATGATTCAAAATGTCAATTGGATCGTGCCTCATTTTGAATAACCACTTTTTAAACCCTCACAGTGACCAAAATTGCCAATTTTACAGAGTTTTGCTTACTCAAAAGCTTCAATTTTGACCAGTTTCAGGCACAGAAATGACTTTAAACACACTTATTTTAGTTGACAAAGTCATAATTCACATCCAACAGTCATTTACAGTCAAAAGATTAAATGATAAAATTTCATCCATATTGACCATTTTGGGATCGTTCGACATGTCCGGAGTCATCGTTTTTCATCCGAAAATTGATTTTTTGAACTGTACCAAAAATGATTCAAAATGTCAATTGGATCGTGCCTCATGTTGAATAACCACTTTTTAAACCCACACAGTGACCAAAATTGCCAATTTTACACAGTTTTGCTTACTCAAAAGCTTCAATTTTGACCCATTTCAGGCACAGAAATGACTTTAAACACACTTATTTTAGTTGACAAAGCCATAATTCACATCCAACAGTCATTTAGAGTCAAAAGATTAAATGTTAAAATTTCATCATTATAGACCATTTTGGGAACGTTCGACAGGTCCGGAGTCATCGTTTTTCGTCTGAAAATTGATTTTTTGGACTGTACCAAAAATGATTCAAAATGTCAATTGGATCGTGCCTCATGTTGAATAACCACTTTTTAAACCCTCAGAGTGACCAAAATTGCCATTTTTACAGAGTTTTGATTACTCAAAAGCTTCAATTTTTACCCCTTTGAGGCACAGAAATGACTTTAAACACACTTATTTTAGTTGACAAAGTCATAATTCACATCCAACAGTCATTTACAGTCAAAAGATTAAATGTTAAAATTTCATCCATATTGACCATTTTGGGATCGTTCGACATGTCCGGAGTCATCGTTTTTCATCCGAAAATTGATTTTTTGGACTGTACCAAAAATGATTCAAAATGTCAATTGGATCGTGCCTCATGTTGAATAACCACTTTTTAAACCCTCACAGTGACCAAAATTGCCATTTTTACAGAGTTTTGATTACTCAAAAGCTTCAATTTTGACCCATTTCAGGCACAGAAATGACTTTAAACACACTTATTTTAGTTGACAAAGTCATAATTCACATCCAACAGTCATTTACAGTCAAAAGATTAAATGTTAAAATTTCATCCATATTGACCATTTTGGGATCGTTCGACATGTCCGGAGTCATCGTTTTTCATCCGAAAATTGATTTTTTGGACTGTACCAAAAATGATTCAAAATGTCAATTGGATCGTGCCTCATTTTGAATAACCACTTTTTAAACCCTCACAGTGACCAAAATTGCCAATTTTACAGAGTTTTGCTTACACAAAAGCTTCAATTTTGACCCGTTTCAGGCACAGAAATGACTTTAAACACACTTATTTTAGTTGACAAAGTCATTATTCACATCCAACAGTCATTTAGAGTCAAAAGATTAAATGTTAAAATTTCATCCATATTGACCATTTTGGGATCGTTCGACATGTCCGGAGTCATCGTTTTTCATCCGAAAATTGATTTTTTGGACTGTACCAAAAATGATTCAAAATGTCAATTAGATCGTGCCTCATGTTGAATAACCACTTTTTAAACCCTCACAGTGACCAAAATTGCCATTTTTACAGAGTTTTAATTACTCAAAAGCTTCAATTTTGACCCATTTCAGGCACAGAAATGACTTTAAACACACTTATTTTAGTTGACAAAGTCATAATTCACATCCAACAGTCATTTACAGTCAAAAGATTAAATGTTAAAATTTCATCCATATTGACCATTTTGGGATCGTTCGACATGTCCGGAGTCATCGTTTTTCATCCGAAAATTGATTTTTTGGACTGTACCAAAAATGATTCAAAATGTCAATTGGATCGTGCCTCATGTTGAATAACCACTTTTTAAACCCTCACAGTGACCAAAATTGCCAATTTTACACAGTTTTGCTTACTCAAAAGCTTCAATTTTGACCCATTTCAGGCACAGAAATGACTTTAAACACACTTATTTTAGTTGACAAAGCCATAATTCACATCCAACAGTCATTTAGAGTCAAAAGATTAAATGTTAAAATTTCATCATTATAGACCATTTTGGGAACGTTCGACAGGTCCGGAGTCATCGTTTTTCGTCTGAAAATTGATTTTTTGGACTGTACCAAAAATGATTCAAAATGTCAATTGGATCGTGCCTCATGTTGAATAACCACTTTTTAAACCCTCAGAGTGACCAAAATTGCCATTTTTACAGAGTTTTGATTACTCAAAAGCTTCAATTTTTACCCCTTTGAGGCACAGAAATGACTTTAAACACACTTATTTTAGTTGACAAAGTCATAATTCACATCCAACAGTCATTTACAGTCAAAAGATTAAATGTTAAAATTTCATCCATATTGACCATTTTGGGATCGTTCGACATGTCCGGAGTCATCGTTTTTCATCCGAAAATTGATTTTTTGGACTGTACCAAAAATGATTCAAAATGTCAATTGGATCGTGCCTCATGTTGAATAACCACTTTTTAAACCCTCACAGTGACCAAAATTGCCATTTTTACAGAGTTTTGATTACTCAAAAGCTTCAATTTTGACCCATTTCAGGCACAGAAATGACTTTAAACACACTTATTTTAGTTGACAAAGTCATAATTCACATCCAACAGTCATTTACAGTCAAAAGATTAAATGTTAA
The DNA here is from genome assembly GCF_964263255.1 of Lissotriton vulgaris. Lineage (NCBI taxonomy): Eukaryota > Metazoa > Chordata > Amphibia > Caudata > Salamandridae > Lissotriton > Lissotriton vulgaris. The sequence continues at coordinate 259,749 of NW_028252051.1, read as the reverse complement.
AATTTCATCCATATTGACCATTTTGGGATCGTTCGACATGTCCGGAGTCATCGTTTTTCATCCGAAAATTGATTTTTTGGACTGTACCAAAAATGATTCAAAATGTCAATTGGATCGTGCCTCATTTTGAATAACCACTTTTTAAACCCTCACAGTGACCAAAATTGCCAATTTTACAGAGTTTTGCTTACACAAAAGCTTCAATTTTGACCCGTTTCAGGCACAGAAATGACTTTAAACACACTTATTTTAGTTGACAAAGCCATAATTCACATCCAACAGTCATTTAGAGTCAAAAGATTAAATGTTAAAATTTCATCATTATAGACCATTTTGGGAACGTTCGACAGGTCCGGAGTCATCGTTTTTCGTCTGAAAATTGATTTTTTGGACTGTACCAAAAATGATTCAAAATGTCAATTGGATCGTGCCTCATGTTGAATAACCACTTTTTAAACCCTCACAGTGACCAAAATTGCCATTTTTACAGAGTTTTGATTACTCAAAAGCTTCACTTTTGACCCATTTCAGGCACAGAAATGACTTTAAACACACTTATTTTAGTTCACAAAGTCATAATTCACATCCAATAGTCATTTACAGTCAAAAGATTAAATGTTAAAATTTCATCCATATTGACCATTTTGGGATCGTTCGACATGTCCGGAGTCATCGTTTTTCATCCGAAAATTGATTTTTTTGGACTGTACCAAAAATGATTCAAAATGTCAATTGGATCGTGCCTCATTTTGAATAACCACTTTTTAAACCCTCACAGTGACCAAAATTGCCAATTTTACAGAGTTTTGCTTACTCAAAAGCTTCAATTTTGACCAGTTTCAGGCACAGAAATGACTTTAAACACACTTATTTTAGTTGACAAAGTCATAATTCACATCCAACAGTCATTTACAGTCAAAAGATTAAATGATAAAATTTCATCCATATTGACCATTTTGGGATCGTTCGACATGTCCGGAGTCATCGTTTTTCATCCGAAAATTAATTTTTTGAACTGTACCAAAAATGATTCAAAATGTCAATTGGATCGTGCCTCATGTTGAATAACCACTTTTTAAACCCACACAGTGACCAAAATTGCCAATTTTACACAGTTTTGCTTACTCAAAAGCTTCAATTTTGACCCATTTCAGGCACAGAAATGACTTTAAACACACTTATTTTAGTTGACAAAGCCATAATTCACATCCAACAGTCATTTAGAGTCAAAAGGTTAAATGTTAAAATTTCATCATTATAGACCATTTTGGGAACGTTCGACAGGTCCGGAGTCATCGTTTTTCGTCTGAAAATTGATTTTTTGGACTGTACCAAAAATGATTCAAAATGTCAATTGGATCGTGCCTCATGTTGAATAACCACTTTTTAAACCCTCAGAGTGACCAAAATTGCCATTTTTACAGAGTTTTGATTACTCAAAAGCTTCAATTTTTACCCCTTTGAGGCACAGAAATGACTTTAAACACACTTATTTTAGTTGACAAAGTCATAATTCACATCCAACAGTCATTTACAGTCAAAAGATTAAATGTTAAAATTTCATCTATATTGACCATTTTGGGATCGTTCGACATGTCCGGAGTCATCGTTTTTCATCCGAAAATTGATTTTTTGGACTGTACCAAAAATGATTCAAAATGTCAATTGGATCGTGCCTCATGTTGAATAACCACTTTTTAAACCCTCACAGTGACCAAAATTGCCATTTTTACAGAGTTTTGATTACTCAAAAGCTTCAATTTTGACCCATTTCAGGCACAGAAATGACTTTAAACACACTTATTTTAGTTGACAAAGTCATAATTCACATCCAACAGTCATTTACAGTCAAAAGATTAAATGTTAAAATTTCATCCATATTGACCATTTTGGGATCGTTCGACATGTCCGGAGTCATCGTTTTTCATCCGAAAATTGATTTTTTGGACTGTACCAAAAATGATTCAAAATGTCAATTGGATCGTGCCTCATTTTGAATAACCACTTTTTAAACCCTCACAGTGACCAAAATTGCCAATTTTACAGAGTTTTGCTTACACAAAAGCTTCAATTTTGACCCGTTTCAGGCACAGAAATGACTTTAAACACACTTATTTTAGTTGACAAAGTCATTATTCACATCCAACAGTCATTTAGAGTCAAAAGATTAAATGTTAAAATTTCATCCATATTGACCATTTTGGGATCGTTCGACATGTCCGGAGTCATCGTTTTTCATCCGAAAATTGATTTTTTGGACTGTACCAAAAATGATTCAAAATGTCAATTGGATCGTGCCTCATGTTGAATAACCACTTTTTAAACCCTCACAGTGACCAAAATTGCCATTTTTACAGAGTTTTGATTACTCAAAAGCTTCAATTTTGACCCATTTCAGGCACAGAAATGACTTTAAACACACTTATTTTAGTTGACAAAGTCATAATTCACATCCAACAGTCATTTACAGTCAAAAGATTAAATGTTAAAATTTCATCCATATTGACCATTTTGGGATCGTTCGACATGTCCGGAGTCATCGTTTTTCATCCGAAAATTGATTTTTTGGACTGTACCAAAAATGATTCAAAATGTCAATTGGATCGTGCCTCATTTTGAATAACCACTTTTTAAACCCTCACAGTGACCAAAATTGCCAATTTTACAGAGTTTTGCTTACACAAAAGCTTCAATTTTGACCCGTTTCAGGCACAGAAATGACTTTAAACACACTTATTTTAGTTGACAAAGTCATTATTCACATCCAACAGTCATTTAGAGTCAAAAGATTAAATGTTAAAATTTCATCCATATTGACCATTTTGGGATCGTTCGACATGTCCGGAGTCATCGTTTTTCATCCGAAAATTGATTTTTTGGACTGTACCAAAAATGATTCAAAATGTCAATTAGATCGTGCCTCATGTTGAATAACCACTTTTTAAACCCTCACAGTGACCAAAATTGCCATTTTTACAGAGTTTTAATTACTCAAAAGCTTCAATTTTGACCCATTTCAGGCACAGAAATGACTTTAAACACACTTATTTTAGTTGACAAAGTCATAATTCACATCCAACAGTCATTTACAGTCAAAAGATTAAATGTTAAAATTTCATCCATATTGACCATTTTGGGATCGTTCGACATGTCCGGAGTCATCGTTTTTCATCCGAAAATTGATTTTTTGGACTGTACCAAAAATGATTCAAAATGTCAATTGGATCGTGCCTCATGTTGAATAACCACTTTTTAAACCCTCACAGTGACCAAAATTGCCAATTTTACACAGTTTTGCTTACTCAAAAGCTTCAATTTTGACCCATTTCAGGCACAGAAATGACTTTAAACACACTTATTTTAGTTGACAAAGCCATAATTCACATCCAACAGTCATTTAGAGTCAAAAGATTAAATGTTAAAATTTCATCATTATAGACCATTTTGGGAACGTTCGACAGGTCCGGAGTCATCGTTTTTCGTCTGAAAATTGATTTTTTGGACTGTACCAAAAATGATTCAAAATGTCAATTGGATCGTGCCTCATGTTGAATAACCACTTTTTAAACCCTCAGAGTGACCAAAATTGCCATTTTTACAGAGTTTTGATTACTCAAAAGCTTCAATTTTTACCCCTTTGAGGCACAGAAATGACTTTAAACACACTTATTTTAGTTGACAAAGTCATAATTCACATCCAACAGTCATTTACAGTCAAAAGATTAAATGTTAAAATTTCATCCATATTGACCATTTTGGGATCGTTCGACATGTCCGGAGTCATCGTTTTTCATCCGAAAATTGATTTTTTGGACTGTACCAAAAATGATTCAAAATGTCAATTGGATCGTGCCTCATGTTGAATAACCACTTTTTAAACCCTCACAGTGACCAAAATTGCCATTTTTACAGAGTTTTGATTACTCAAAAGCTTCAATTTTGACCCATTTCAGGCACAGAAATGACTTTAAACACACTTATTTTAGTTGACAAAGTCATAATTCACATCCAACAGTCATTTACAGTCAAAAGATTAAATGTTAAAATTTCATCCATATTGACCATTTTGGGATCGTTCGACATGTCCGGAGTCATCGTTTTTCATCCGAAAATTGATTTTTTGGACTGTACCAAAAATGATTCAAAATGTCAATTGGATCGTGCCTCATTTTGAATAACCACTTTTTAAACCCTCACAGTGACCAAAATTGCCAATTTTACAGAGTTTTGCTTACACAAAAGCTTCAATTTTGACCCGTTTCAGGCACAGAAATGACTTTAAACGCACTTATTTTAGTTGACAAAGTCATAATTCACATCCAACAGTCATTTACAGTCAAAAGATTAAATGTTAAAATTTCATCCATATTGACCATTTTGGGATCGTTCGACATGTCCGGAGTCATCGTTTTTCATCCGAAAATTGATTTTTTGGACTGTACCAAAAATGATTCAAAATGTCAATTGGATCGTGCCTCATGTTGAATAACCACTTTTTAAACCCTCACAGTGACCAAAATTGCCATTTTTACAGAGTTTTGCTTACTCAAAAGCTTCAATTTTGACCCATTTCAGGCACAGAAATGACTTTAAACACACTTATTTTAGTTGACAAAGCCATAATTCACATCCAACAGTCATTTAGAGTCAAAAGATTAAATGTTAAAATTTCATCATTATAGACCATTTTGGGAACGTTCGACAGGTCCGGAGCCATCGTTTTTCGTCTGAAAATTGATTTTTTGGACTGTACCAAAAATGATTCAAAATGTCAATTGGATCGTGCCTCATGTTGAATAACCACTTTTTAAACCCTCACAGTGACCAAAATTGCCATTTTTACAGAGTTTTGATTACTCAAAAGCTTCACTTTTGACCCATTTCAGGCACAGAAATGACTTTAAACACACTTATTTTAGTTCACAAAGTCATAATTCACATCCAATAGTCATTTACAGTCAAAAGATTAAATGTTAAAATTTCATCCATATTGACCATTTTGGGATCGTTCGACATGTCCGGAGTCATCGTTTTTCATCCGAAAATTGATTTTTTTGGACTGTACCAAAAATGATTCAAAATGTCAATTGGATCGTGCCTCATTTTGAATAACCACTTTTTAAACCCTCACAGTGACCAAAATTGCCAATTTTACAGAGTTTTGCTTACTCAAAAGCTTCAATTTTGACCAGTTTCAGGCACAGAAATGACTTTAAACACACTTATTTTAGTTGACAAAGTCATAATTCACATCCAACAGTCATTTACAGTCAAAAGATTAAATGATAAAATTTCATCCATATTGACCATTTTGGGATCGTTCGACATGTCCGGAGTCATCGTTTTTCATCCGAAAATTAATTTTTTGAACTGTACCAAAAATGATTCAAAATGTCAATTGGATCGTGCCTCATGTTGAATAACCACTTTTTAAACCCACACAGTGACCAAAATTGCCAATTTTACACAGTTTTGCTTACTCAAAAGCTTCAATTTTGACCCATTTCAGGCACAGAAATGACTTTAAACACACTTATTTTAGTTGACAAAGCCATAATTCACATCCAACAGTCATTTAGAGTCAAAAGGTTAAATGTTAAAATTTCATCATTATAGACCATTTTGGGAACGTTCGACAGGTCCGGAGTCATCGTTTTTCGTCTGAAAATTGATTTTTTGGACTGTACCAAAAATGATTCAAAATGTCAATTGGATCGTGCCTCATGTTGAATAACCACTTTTTAAACCCTCAGAGTGACCAAAATTGCCATTTTTACAGAGTTTTGATTACTCAAAAGCTTCAATTTTTACCCCTTTGAGGCACAGAAATGACTTTAAACACACTTATTTTAGTTGACAAAGTCATAATTCACATCCAACAGTCATTTACAGTCAAAAGATTAAATGTTAAAATTTCATCTATATTGACCATTTTGGGATCGTTCGACATGTCCGGAGTCATCGTTTTTCATCCGAAAATTGATTTTTTGGACTGTACCAAAAATGATTCAAAATGTCAATTGGATCGTGCCTCATGTTGAATAACCACTTTTTAAACCCTCACAGTGACCAAAATTGCCATTTTTACAGAGTTTTGATTACTCAAAAGCTTCAATTTTGACCCATTTCAGGCACAGAAATGACTTTAAACACACTTATTTTAGTTGACAAAGTCATAATTCACATCCAACAGTCATTTACAGTCAAAAGATTAAATGTTAAAATTTCATCCATATTGACCATTTTGGGATCGTTCGACATGTCCGGAGTCATCGTTTTTCATCCGAAAATTGATTTTTTGGACTGTACCAAAAATGATTCAAAATGTCAATTGGATCGTGCCTCATGTTGAATAACCACTTTTTAAACCCTCACAGTGACCAAAATTGCCAATTTTACAGAGTTTTGCTTACACAAAAGCTTCAATTTTGACCCGTTTCAGGCACAGAAATGACTTTAAACACACTTATTTTAGTTGACAAAGTCATTATTCACATCCAACAGTCATTTAGAGTCAAAAGATTAAATGTTAAAATTTCATCCATATTGACCATTTTGGGATCGTTCGACATGTCCGGAGTCATCGTTTTTCATCCGAAAATTGATTTTTTGGACTGTACCAAAAATGATTCAAAATGTCAATTAGATCGTGCCTCATGTTGAATAACCACTTTTTAAACCCTCACAGTGACCAAAATTGCCATTTTTACAGAGTTTTAATTACTCAAAAGCTTCAATTTTGACCCATTTCAGGCACAGAAATGACTTTAAACACACTTATTTTAGTTGACAAAGTCATAATTCACATCCAACAGTCATTTACAGTCAAAAGATTAAATGTTAAAATTTCATCCATATTGACCATTTTGGGATCGTTCGACATGTCCGGAGTCGTTTTTCATCCGAAAATTGATTTTTTGGACTGTACCAAAAATGATTCAAAATGTCAATTGGATCGTGCCTCATGTTGAATAACCACTTTTTAAACCCTCACAGTGACCAAAATTGCCATTTTTACAGAGTTTTGCTTACTCAAAAGCTTCAATTTTGACCCATTTCAGGCACAGAAATGACTTTAAACACACTTATTTTAGTTGACAAAGTCATAATTCACATCCAACAGAAGCTGGAACAAGATCACAGCAGACCAGCTCGCCACCTCCCTGAGCCAGCACCCTCCTGCCAGCTCAGCGAACCCCAGCCAGGCCGCCAACAACCTCACGAAGTGGATCAGCATCTGCGCGGACGAGCTCGCCCCGCTGAGGACCCCGCCCAGCAGACCCGGAAGCAAGAAAGCCCCGTGGTTCACCGACGAACTCAAGAGCTCCAAGAAGAACTGCCGAGCCCTCGAGAAAGTCTGGAGAAGGGAACCCACACCGGATAACAGGACCTCCTTCAAGCTTGCCACCCGGAAGCACCACCAGCTGATCCGCGCCGCCAAGAAAACAGCATTCAAGGAACGGTTGGACAACAACGCACACAACTGCAAGGAACTCTTCAACATCGTGAAAGAGCTTTCCAACCCCAGCGCAGGAAACAACGACATCACCCCATCGCAAGACCTCTGCAACTCCCTCGCTTCATACTTCCACAACAAGATCGCGGACATACACAACAGCTTCAACAACCAACCAACGCACACCATGACCGAACAACCACCCCCTACCACCACCCTTCACGCCTGGACCCCGATCAGCACCGAAGACACCATCCGCACGATGAACTCCATTCACTCCGGATCACCGACCGACCCCTGCCCTCACCACGTCTTCAACAAGGCCGACGCTGTCATCGCACCCCACCTGCGAGACATCATCAACACATCATTCGACACCGCCACCTTCCCAGAGAGCTGGAAACACGCCGAACTCAGCGCCCTGCTCAAGAAACCAACAGCGGACCCCACCGAACTCAAGAACTACCGCCCCATCTCGCTCCTCCCGTTTCCAGCCAAAGTCATCGAGAAGACCGTCAACAAGCAGATGGCCGCCTTCCTCAAGACGAACGGATCCCTCGACCCCTCACAGTCTGGCTTCCAAGCCAACCACAGCACCGAGACCGCCCTCATCGCCGCCACCGATGACATCCGAGCCCTGATGGACAATGGAGAAACAGCGGCCCTCATCCTCCTAGACCTCTCCGCGGCATTCGACATGGTCTGCCACCGCACCCTAGTACAGCGCCTCAGCAACATCGGAATCCAGGACAAAGCGCTGGAATGGATCATCTCCTTCCTCGACGGAAGAACACAGAGAGTCCGCCTACCACCGTACAAGTCAGAGGCCTCCGAAGTCATCTGCGGCGTCCCTCAAGGATCATCTCTGAGCCCCACCCTCTTCAACGTCTACATGAGCCCCTCGCGGCCATCATACGCAAACACAACCTCAGCATAATCTCCTACGCCGACGACACCCAGCTGATCCTCTCCCTGACCAACGACCCCGCCTTCACCAGAGCCAACCTGCACGAAGGGATGAAAGAGGTAGCCGAGTGGATGACGACCAGCCGCCTGAAACTGAACTCTGGCAAGACGGAGGTCCTCATCCTGGGCTCTTCCCCCTCTGCCTGGGACGACTCCTGGTGGCCTCCCGCCCTGGGCACCGCACCCAAACCGACAGACCATGCACGCAACCTGGGATTCATCCTGGACTCCTCCCTCTCCATGACCAGGCAAGTCAACAACGTCTCCTCGGCGTGCTTCAACATCCTACGCATGCTACGGAAGATCTTCCGGTGGATCCCCACCGAGACCAGGAAGACCGTCACCCAGGCCCTCGTCACCAGCCGACTGGACTACGGCAATGCCCTCTACACCGGTACCACCGCCAAGCTCCAGAAGAGACTCCAGCGGATCCAGAACGCCTCAGCCAGACTCATCCTCGACATCCCACGAACCAGCCACATCACCGGACATCTGAGAGACCTTCACTGGCTCCCCGTCAACAAAAGAATCACCTTCCGCCTCCTCACCCACGCACACAAAGCCCTACACGACCAAGGCCCGAGCTACCTCAACAGCCGGATCAACTTCTACGCTCCCAAACGCCACCTCCGATCAGCCAACCACGCCCTCGCCGCCGTCCCCCGCATCCGAAGAGTGACTACAGGAGGAAGGTCCTTCTCCTACCTGGCCGCCAAGACCTGGAACTCCCTCCCGACCGACCTGCGCCTGACCCAAGACCACCTCTCCTTCAGGAAGAAGCTGAAGACCTGGCTGTTTGAGCAGTAGCGGCACCCCCCCCTCCCCCCCCCCAGCACCTTGAGACCCTACGGGTATGTAGCGCGCTCTATAAGTGTCACTGATTGATTGATTGATTGATTGATTTACAGTCAAAAGATTAAATGTTAAAATTTCATCCATATTGACCATTTTGGGATCGTTCGACATGTCCGGAGTCATCGTTTTTCATCTGAAAATTGATTTTTTGGACTGTACCAAAAATGATTCAAAATGTCATTTGGATCGTGCCTCATGTTGAATAACCACTTTTTAAACCCTCACAGTGACCAAAATTGCCATTTTTACAGAGTTTTGCTTACACAAAAGCTTCAATTTTGACCCATTTCAGGCACAGAAATGACTTTAAACACACTTATTTTAGTTGACAAAGTCATAATTCACATCCAAGAGTCATTTACAGTCAAAAGATTACATGTTAAAATTTCATCCATATTGACCATTTTGGGATCGTTCGACATGTCCGGAGTCATCGTTTTTCATCCGAAAATTGATTTTTTGGACTGTACCAAAAATGATTCAAAATGTCAATTTGATCGTGCCTCATTTTGAATAACCACTTTTTAAACCCTCACAGTGACCAAAATTGCCAATTTTACAGAGTTTTGCTTACACAAAAGCTTCAATTTTGACCCGTTTCAGGCACAGAAATGACTTTAAACACACTTATTTTATTTGACAAAGTCATTATTCACATCCAACAGTCATTTAGAGTCAAAAGATTAAATGTTAAAATTTCATCCATATTGACCATTTTGGGATCGTTCGACATGTCCGGAGTCATCGTTTTTCATCCGAAAATTGATTTTTTGGACTGTACCAAAAATGATTCAAAATGTCAATTGGATCGTGCCTCATGTTGAATAACCACTTTTTAAACCCTCACAGTGACCAAAATTGCCATTTTTACAGAGTTTTAATTACTGAAAAGCTTCAATTTTGTCCCATTTCAGGCACAGAAATGACTTTAAACACACTTATTTTAGTTGACAAAGTCATAATTCACATCCAACAGTCATTTACAGTCAAAAGATTAAATGTTAAAATTTCATCCATATTGACCATTTTGGGATCGTTCGACATGTCCGGAGTCATCGTTTTTCATCCGAAAATTGATTTTTTGGACTGTACCAAAAATGATTCAAAATGTCAATTGGATCGTGCCTCATGATGAATAACCACTTTTTAAACCCTCACAGTGACCAAAATTGCCATTTTTACAGAGTTTTGCTTACTAAAAAGCTTCAATTTTGACCCATTTCAGGCACAGAAATGACTTTAAACACACTTATTTTAGTTGACAAAGTCATAATTCACATCCAACAGTCATTTACAGTCAAAAGATTAAATGTTAAAATTTCATCCATATTGACCATTTTGGGATCGTTCGACATGTCCGGAGTCATCGTTTTTCATCCGAAAATTGATTTTTTGGACTGTACCAAAAATGATTCAAAATGTAAATTGGATCGTGCCTCATGTTGAATAACCACTTTTTAAACCCTCACAGTGACCAAAATTGCCATTTTTACAGAGTTTTGCTTACTCAAAAGCTTCAATTTTGACCCATTTCAGGCACAGAAATGACTTTAAACACACTTATTTTAGTTGACAAAGTCATAATTAACATCCAACAGTCATTTACAGTCAAAAGATTACATGTTAAAATTTCATCCATATTGACCATTTTGGGATCGTTCGACATGTCCGGAGTCATCGTTTTTCATCCGAAAATTGATTTTTTGAACTGTACCAAAAATGATTCAAAATGTCAATTGGATCGTGCCTCATGTTGAATAACCACTTTTTAAACCCTCACAGTGACCAAAATTGCCAATTTTACACAGTTTTGCTTCCTCAAAAGCTTCAATTTTGACACATTTCAGGCACAGAAATGACTTTAAACACACTTATTTTAGTTGACAAAGCCATAAATCACATCCAACAGTCATTTAGAGTCAAAAGATTAAATGTTAAAATTTCATCATTATAGACCATTTTGGGAACCTTCGACAGGTCCGGAGTCATCGTTTTTCGTCTGAAAATTGATTTTTTGGACTGTACCAAAAATGATTCAAAATGTCAATTGGATCGTGCCTCATGTTGAATAACCACTTTTTAAACCCTCAGAGTGACCAAAATTGCCATTTTTACAGAGTTTTGATTACTCAAAAGCTTCACTTTTGACCCATTTCAGGCACAGAAATGACTTTAAACACACTTATTTTAGTTCACAAAGTCATAATTCACATCCAACAGTCATTTACAGTCAAAAGATTAAATGTTAAAATTTCATCCATATTGACCATTTTGGGATCGTTCGACATGTCCGGAGTCATCGTTTTTCATCCAAAAATTGATTTTTTGGACTGTACCAAAAATGATTCAAAATGTCAATTGGATCGTGCCTCATTTTGAATAACCACTTTTTAAACCCTCACAGTGACCAAAATTGCCAATTTTACAGAGTTTTGCTTACACAAAAGCTTCAATTTTGACCCGTTTCAGGCACAGAAATGACTTTAAACACACTTATTTTAGTTGACAAAGTCATTATTCACATCCAACAGTCATTTAGAGTCAAAAGATTAAATGTTAAAATTTCATCCATATTGACCATTTTGGGATCGTTCAACATGTCCGGAGTCATCGTTTTTCATCCGAAAATTGATTTTTTGGACTGTACCAAAAATGATTCAAAATGTCAATTGGATCGTGCCTCATGTTGAATAACCACTTTTTAAACCCGCACAGTGACCAAAATTGCCATTTTTACAGAGTTTTGATTACTCAAAAGCTTCAATTTTGACCCATTTCAGGCACAGAAATGACTTTAAACACACTTATTTTAGTTGACAAAGTCATAATTCACATCCAACAGTCATTTACAGTCAAAAGATTAAATGTTAATATTTCATCCATATTGACCATTTTGGGATCGTTCGACATGTCCGGAGTCATCGTTTTTCATCCGAAAATTGATTTTTTGGACTGTACCAAAAATGATTCAAAATGTCAATTGGATCGTGCCTCATGTTGAATAACCACTTTTTAAACCCTCACAGTGACCAAAATTGCCATTTTTACAGAGTTTTGCTTACTCAAAAGCTTCAATTTTGACCCATTTCAGGCACAGAAATGACTTTAAACACACTTATTTTAGTTGACAAAGTCATTATTCACATCCAACAGTCATTTAGAGTCAAAAGATTAAATGTTAAAATTTCATCCATATTGACCATTTTGGGATCGTTCGACATGTCCGGAGTCATCGTTTTTCATCCGAAAATTGATTTTTTGGACTGTACCAAAAATGATTCAAAATGTCAATTGGATCGTGCCTCATGTTGAATAACCACTTTTTAAACCCTCACAGTGACCAAAATTGCCATTTTTACAGATTTTTGCTTACTCAAAAGCTTCAATTTTGACCCATTTCAGGCACAGAAATGACTTTAAACACACTTATTTTAGTTGACAAAGTCATAATTCACATCCAACAGTCATTTACAGTCAAAAGATCAAATGTTAAAATTTCATCCATATTGACCATTTTGGGATCGTTCGACATGTCCGGAGTCATCGTTTTTCATCCGAAAATTGATTTTTTGGACTGTACCAAAAATGATTCAAAATGTCAATTGGATCGTGCCTCATGTTGAATAACCACTTTTTAAACCCTCACAGTGACCAAAATTGCCATTTTTACAGAGTTTTGATTACTCAAAAGCTTCACTTTTGACCCATTTCAGGCACAGAAATGACTTTAAACACACTTATTTTAGTTGACAAAGTCATAATTCACATCCAACAGTCAGTTACAGTCAAAAGATTAAATGTTAAAATTTCATCCATATTGACCATTTTGGGATCTTTCGACATGTCCGGAGTCATCGTTTTTCATCCGAAAATTGATTTTTTGGACTGTACCAAAAATGATTCAAAATGTCAATTGGATCGTGCCTCATTTTGAATAACCACTTTTTAAACCCTCACAGTGACCAAAATTGCCAATTTTACAGAGTTTTGCTTACACAAAAGCTTCAATTTTGACCTGTTTCAGGCACAGAAATGACTTTAAACACACTTATTTTAGTTGACAAAGTCATTATTCACATCCAACAGTCATTTAGAGTCAAAAGATTAAATGTTAAAATTTCATCCATATTGACCATTTTGGGATCGTTCGACATGTCCGGAGTCATCGTTTTTCATCCGAAAATTGACTTTTTGGACTGTACCAAAAATGATTCAAAATGTCAATTGGATCGTGCCTCATGTTGAATAACCACTTTTTAAACCCTCACAGTGACCAAAATTGCCATTTTTACAGAGTTTTGATTACTCAAAAGCTTCAATTTTGACCCATTTCAGGCACAGAACTGGCTTTAAACACACTTATTTTAGTTGACAAAGTCATTATTCACATCCAACAGTCATTTACAGTCAAAAGATTAAATGTTAAAATTTCATCCATATTGACCATTTTGGGATCGTTCGACATGTCCGGAGTCATCGTTTTTCATCCGAAAATTGATTTTTTGGACTGTACCAAAAATGATTCAAAATGTCAATTGGATCATGCCTCATGTTGAATAACCACTTTTTAAACCCTCACAGTGACCAAAATTGCCATTTTTACAGAGTTTTGCTTACTCAAAAGCTTCAATTTTGACCCATTTCAGGCACAGAAATGACTTTAAACACACTTATTTTAGTTGACAAAGTCATAATTCACATCCAACAGTCATTTACAGTCAAAAGATTAAATGTTAAAATTTCATCCATATTGACCATTTTGGGATCGTTCGACATGTCCGGAGTCATCGTTTTTCATCCGAAAATTGATTTTTTGGACTGTACCAAAAATGATTCAAAATGTCAATTGGATTGTGCCTCATGTTGAATAACCACTTTTTAAACCCTCACAGTGACCAAAATTGCCATTTTTACAGAGTTTTGCTTACTCAAAAGCTTCAATTTTGACCCATTTCAGGCACAGAAATGACTTTAAACACACTTATTTTAGTTGACAAAGTCATAATTCACATCCAACAGTCATTTACAGTCAAAAGATTAAATGTTAAAATTTCATCCATATTGACCATTTTGGGATCGTTCGACATGTCCGGAGTCATCGTTTTTCATCCGAAAATTGATTTTTTGGACTGTACCAAAAATGATTCAAAATGTCAATTGGATCGTGCCTCATGTTGAATAACCACTTTTTAAACCCTCACAGTGACCAAAATTGCCATTTTTACAGAGTTTTGATTACTCAAAAGCTTCAATTTTTACCCCTTTGAGGCACAGAAATGACTTTAAACACACTTATTTTAGTTGACAAAGTCATAATTCACATCCAACAGTCATTTACAGTCAAAAGATTAAATGTTAAAATTTCATCCATATTGACCATTTTGGGATCGTTCGACATGTCCGGAGTCATCGTTTTTCATCCGAAAATTGATTTTTTGGACTGTACCAAAAATGATTCAAAATGTCAATTTTATCGTGCCTCATGTTGAATAACCACTTTTTAAACCCTCACAGTGACCAAAATTGCCATTTTTACAGAGTTTTGATTACTCAAAAGCTTCAATTTTGACCCATTTCAGGCACAGAAATGACTTTAAACACACTTATTTTAGTTGACAAAGTCATAATTCACATCCAACAGTCATTTACAGTCAAAATATTAAATGTTAAAATTTCATCCATATTGACCATTTTGGGATCGTTCGACATGTCCGGAGTCATCGTTTTTCATCCGAAAATTGATTTTTTGGACTGTACCAAAAATGATTCAAAATGTCAATTGGATCGTGCCTCATTTTGAATAACCACTTTTTAAACCCTCAGAGTGACCAAAATTGCCATTTTTACAGAGTTTTGATTACTCAAAAGCTTCAATTTTTACCCCTTTGAGGCACAGAAATGACTTTAAACACACTTATTTTAGTTGACAAAGTCATAATTCACATCCAACAGTCATTTACAGTCAAAAGATTAAATGTTAAAATTTCATCATTATAGACCATTTTGGGATCGTTCGACATGTCCGGAGTCATCGTTTTTCATCCGAAAATTGATTTTTTGGACTGTACCAAAAATGATTCAAAATGTCAATTGGATCATGCCTCATGTTGAATAACCACTTTTTAAACCCTCACAGTGACCAAAATTGCCATTTTTACAGAGTTTTGATTACTCAAAAGCTTCAATTTTTACCCCTTTGAGGCACAGAAATGACTTTAAACACACTTATTATAGTTGACAAAGTCATAATTCACATCCAACAGTCATTTACAGTCAAAAGATTAAATGTTAAAATTTCATCCATATTGACCATTTTGGGATCGTTCGACATGTCCGGAGTCATCGTTTTTCATCCGAAAATTGATTTTTTGGACTGTACCAAAAATGATTCAAAATGTCAATTGGATCGTGCCTCATGTTGAATAACCACTTTTTAAACCCTCACAGTGACCAAAATTGCCATTTTTACAGAGTTTTGCTTACTCAAAAGCTTCAATTTTGACCCATTTCAGGCACAGAAATGACTTTAAACACACTTATTTTAGTTGACAAAGTCATAATTCACATCCAACAGTCATTTACAGTCAAAAGATTACATGTTAAAATTTCATCCATATTGACCATTTTGGGATCGTTCGACATGTCCGGAGTCATCGTTTTTCATCCGAAAATTGATTTTTTGAACTGTACCAAAAATGATTCAAAATGTCAATTGGATCGTGCCTCATGTTGAATAACCACTTTTTAAACCCTCACAGTGACCAAAATTGCCAATTTTACACAGTTTTGCTTCCTCAAAAGCTTCAATTTTGACCCATTTCAGGCACAGAAATGACTTTAAACACACTTATTTTAGTTGACAAAGCCATAATTCACATCCAACAGTCATTTAGAGTCAAAAGATTAAATGTTAAAATTTCATCATTATAGACCATTTTGGGATCGTTCGACATGTCCGGAGTCATCGTTTTTCATCCGAAAATTGATTTTTTGGACTGTACCAAAAATGATTCAAAATGTCAATTGGATCATGCCTCATGTTGAATAACCACTTTTTAAACCCTCACAGTGACCAAAATTGCCATTTTTACAGAGTTTTGATTACTCAAAAGCTTCAATTTTTACCCCTTTGAGGCACAGAAATGACTTTAAACACACTTATTATAGTTGACAAAGTCATAATTCACATCCAACAGTCATTTACAGTCAAAAGATTAAATGTTAAAATTTCATCCATATTGACCATTTTGGGATCGTTCGACATGTCCGGAGTCATCGTTTTTCATCCGAAAATTGATTTTTTGGACTGTACCAAAAATGATTCAAAATGTCAATTGGATCGTGCCTCATGTTGAATAACCACTTTTTAAACCCTCACAGTGACCAAAATTGCCATTTTTACAGAGTTTTGCTTACTCAAAAGCTTCAATTTTGACCCATTTAAGGCACAGAAATGACTTTAAACACACTTATTTTAGTTGACAAAGTCATAATTCACATCCAACAGTCATTTACAGTCAAAAGATTACATGTTAAAATTTCATCCATATTGACCATTTTGGGATCGTTCGACATGTCCGGAGTCATCGTTTTTCATCCGAAAATTGATTTTTTGGACTGTACCAAAAATGATTCAAAATGTCAATTGGATCGTGCCTCATGTTGAATAACCACTTTTTAAACCCTCACAGTGACCAGAATTGCCATTTTTACAGAGTTTTGATTACTCAAAAGCTTCAATTTTGACCCATTTCAGGCACAGAAATGACGTTAAACACTTTTATTTTAGTTGACAAAGTCATAATTCACATCCAACAGTCATTTACAGTCAAAAGATTAAATGTTAAAATTTCATCCATATTGACCATTTTGGGATCGTTCGACATGTCCGGAGTCATCGTTTTTCATCCGAAAATTGATTTTTTGGACTGTACCAAAAATGATTCAAAATGTCAATTGGATCGTGCCTCATGTTGAATAACCACTTTTTAAACCCTCACAGTGACCAAAATTGCCATTTTTACAGAGTTTTGCTTACTCAAAAGCTTCAATTTTGACCCATTTCAGGCACAGAAATGACTTTAAACACACTTATTTTAGTTGACAAAGTCATAATTCACATCCAACAGTCATTTACAGTCAAAAGATTACATGTTAAAATTTCATCCATATTGACCATTTTGGGATCGTTCGACATGTCCGGAGTCATCGTTTTTCATCCGAAAATTGATTTTTTGGACTGTACCAAAAATGATTCAAAATGTCAATTGGATCGTGCCTCATGTTGAATAACCACTTTTTAAACCCTCACAGTGACCAAAATTGCCATTTTTACAGAGTTTTGCTTACTCAAAAGCTTCAATTTTGACCCATTTCAGGCACAGAAATGACTTTAAACACACTTATTATAGTTGACAAAGTCATAATTCACATCCAACAGTCATTTACAGTCAAAAGATTAAATGTTAAAATTTCATCCATATTGACCATTTTGGGATCGTTCGACATGTCCGGAGTCATCGTTTTTCATCCGAAAATTGATTTTTTGGACTGTACCAAAAATGATTCAAAATGTCAATTGGATCGTGCCTCATGTTGAATAACCACTTTTTAAACCCTCACAGTGACCAAAATTGCCATTTTTACAGAGTTTTGCTTACTCAAAAGCTTCAATTTTGACCCATTTCAGGCACAGAAATGACTTTAAACACACTTATTTTAGTTGACAAAGTCATAATTCACATCCAACAGTCATTTACAGTCAAAAGATTACATGTTAAAATTTCATCCATATTGACCATTTTGGGATCGTTCGACATGTCCGGAGTCATCGTTTTTCATCCGAAAATTGATTTTTTGAACTGTACCAAAAATGATTCAAAATGTCAATTGGATCGTGCCTCATGTTGAATAACCACTTTTTAAACCCTCACAGTGACCAAAATTGCCAATTTTACACAGTTTTGCTTCCTCAAAAGCTTCAATTTTGACCCATTTCAGGCACAGAAATGACTTTAAACACACTTATTTTAGTTGACAAAGCCATAATTCACATCCAACAGTCATTTAGAGTCAAAAGATTAAATGTTAAAATTTCATCATTATAGACCATTTTGGGATCGTTCGACATGTCCGGAGTCATCGTTTTTCATCCGAAAATTGATTTTTTGGACTGTACCAAAAATGATTCAAAATGTCAATTGGATCATGCCTCATGTTGAATAACCACTTTTTAAACCCTCACAGTGACCAAAATTGCCATTTTTACAGAGTTTTGATTACTCAAAAGCTTCAATTTTTACCCCTTTGAGGCACAGAAATGACTTTAAACACACTTATTATAGTTGACAAAGTCATAATTCACATCCAACAGTCATTTACAGTCAAAAGATTAAATGTTAAAATTTCATCCATATTGACCATTTTGGGATCGTTCGACATGTCCGGAGTCATCGTTTTTCATCCGAAAATTGATTTTTTGGACTGTACCAAAAATGATTCAAAATGTCAATTGGATCGTGCCTCATGTTGAATAACCACTTTTTAAACCCTCACAGTGACCAAAATTGCCATTTTTACAGAGTTTTGCTTACTCAAAAGCTTCAATTTTGACCCATTTAAGGCACAGAAATGACTTTAAACACACTTATTTTAGTTGACAAAGTCATAATTCACATCCAACAGTCATTTACAGTCAAAAGATTACATGTTAAAATTTCATCCATATTGACCATTTTGGGATCGTTCGACATGTCCGGAGTCATCGTTTTTCATCCGAAAATTGATTTTTTGGACTGTACCAAAAATGATTCAAAATGTCAATTGGATCGTGCCTCATGTTGAATAACCACTTTTTAAACCCTCACAGTGACCAAAATTGCCATTTTTACAGAGTTTTGATTACTCAAAAGCTTCAATTTTGACCCATTTCAGGCACAGAAATGACTTTAAACACTTTTATTTTAGTTGACAAAGTCATAATTCACATCCAACAGTCATTTACAGTCAAAAGATTAAATGTTAAAATTTCATCCATATTGACCATTTTGGGATCGTTCGACATGTCCGGAGTCATCGTTTTTCATCCGAAAATTGATTTTTTGGACTGTACCAAAAATGATTCAAAATGTCAATTGGATCGTGCCTCATGTTGAATAACCACTTTATAAACCCTCACAGTGACCAAAATTGCCATTTTTACAGAGTTTTGCTTACTCAAAAGCTTCAATTTTGACCCATTTCAGGCACAGAAATGACTTTAAACACACTTATTTTAGTTGACAAAGTCATAATTCACATCCAACAGTCATTTACAGTCAAAAGATTACATGTTAAAATTTCATCCATATTGACCATTTTGGGATCGTTCGACATGTCCGGAGTCATCGTTTTTCATCCGAAAATTGATTTTTTGAACTGTACCAAAAATGATTCAAAATGTCAATTGGATCGTGCCTCATGTTGAATAACCACTTTTTAAACCCTCACAGTGACCAAAATTGCCATTTTTACAGAGTTTTGATTACTCAAAAGCTTCAATTTTTACCCCTTTGAGGCACAGAAATGACTTTAAACACACTTATTATAGTTGACAAAGTCATAATTCACATCCAACAGTCATTTACAGTCAAAAGATTAAATGTTAAAATTTCATCCATATTGACCATTTTGGGATCGTTCGACATGTCCGGAGTCATCGTTTTTCATCCGAAAATTGATTTTTTGGACTGTACCAAAAATGATTCAAAATGTCAATTGGATCGTGCCTCATGTTGAATAACCACTTTTTAAACCCTCACAGTGACCAAAATTGCCATTTTTACAGAGTTTTGCTTACTCAAAAGCTTCAATTTTGACCCATTTAAGGCACAGAAATGACTTTAAACACACTTATTTTAGTTGACAAAGTCATAATTCACATCCAACAGTCATTTACAGTCAAAAGATTACATGTTAAAATTTCATCCATATTGACCATTTTGGGATCGTTCGACATGTCCGGAGTCATCGTTTTTCATCCGAAAATTGATTTTTTGGACTGTACCAAAAATGATTCAAAATGTCAATTGGATCGTGCCTCATGTTGAATAACCACTTTTTAAACCCTCACAGTGACCAAAATTGCCATTTTTACAGAGTTTTGATTACTCAAAAGCTTCAATTTTGACCCATTTCAGGCACAGAAATGACTTTAAACACTTTTATTTTAGTTGACAAAGTCATAATTCACATCCAACAGTCATTTACAGTCAAAAGATTAAATGTTAAAATTTCATCCATATTGACCATTTTGGGATCGTTCGACATGTCCGGAGTCATCGTTTTTCATCCGAAAATTGATTTTTTGGACTGTACCAAAAATGATTCAAAATGTCAATTGGATCGTGCCTCATGTTGAATAACCACTTTTTAAACCCTCACAGTGACCAAAATTGCCATTTTTACAGAGTTTTGCTTACTCAAAAGCTTCAATTTTGACCCATTTCAGGCACAGAAATGACTTTAAACACACTTATTTTAGTTGACAAAGTCATAATTCACATCCAACAGTCATTTACAGTCAAAAGATTAAATGTTAAAATTTCATCCATATTGACCATTTTGGGATCGTTCGACATGTCCGGAGTCATCGTTTTTCATCCGAAAATTGATTTTTTGGACTGTACCAAAAATGATTCAAAATGTCAATTGGATCATGCCTCATGTTGAATAACCACTTTTTAAACCCTCACAGTGACCAAAATTGCCATTTTTACAGAGTTTTGATTACTCAAAAGCTTCAATTTTTACCCCTTTGAGGCACAGAAATGACTTTAAACACACTTATTATAGTTGACAAAGTCATAATTCACATCCAACAGTCATTTACAGTCAAAAGATTAAATGTTAAAATTTCATCCATATTGACCATTTTGGGATCGTTCGACATGTCCGGAGTCATCGTTTTTCATCCGAAAATTGATTTTTTGGACTGTACCAAAAATGATTCAAAATGTCAATTGGATCGTGCCTCATGTTGAATAACCACTTTTTAAACCCTCACAGTGACCAAAATTGCCATTTTTACAGAGTTTTGCTTACTCAAAAGCTTCAATTTTGACCCATTTCAGGCACAGAAATGACTTTAAACACACTTATTTTAGTTGACAAAGTCATAATTCACATCCAACAGTCATTTACAGTCAAAAGATTACATGTTAAAATTTCATCCATATTGACCATTTTGGGATCGTTCGACATGTCCGGAGTCATCGTTTTTCATCCGAAAATTGATTTTTTGAACTGTACCAAAAATGATTCAAAATGTCAATTGGATCGTGCCTCATGTTGAATAACCACTTTTTAAACCCTCACAGTGACCAAAATTGCCAATTTTACACAGTTTTGCTTCCTCAAAAGCTTCAATTTTGACCCATTTCAGGCACAGAAATGACTTTAAACACACTTATTTTAGTTGACAAAGCCATAATTCACATCCAACAGTCATTTAGAGTCAAAAGATTAAATGTTAAAATTTCATCATTATAGACCATTTTGGGAACATTCGACAGGTCCGGAGTCATCGTTTTTCGTCTGAAAATTGATTTTTTGGACTGTACCAAAAATGATTCAAAATGTCAATTGGATCGTGCCTCATGTTGAATAACCACTTTTTAAACCCTCAGAGTGACCAAAATTGCCATTTTTACAGAGTTTTGATTACTCAAAAGCTTCCATTTTTACCCCTTTGAGGCACAGAAATGACTTTAAACACACTTATTTTAGTTGACAAAGTCATTATTCACATCCAACAGTCATTTAGAGTCAAACGATTAAATGTTAAAATTTCATCCATATTGACAATTTTGGGATCGTTCGACATGTCCGGAGTCATTGTTTTTCATCCGAAAATTGATTTTTTGGACTGTACCAAAAATGATTCAAAATGTCAATTGGATCGTGCCTCATGTTGAATAACCACTTTTTAAACCCTCACAGTGACCAAAATTGCCATTTTTACAGAGTTTTGATTACTCAAAAGCTTCACTTTTGACCCATTTCAGGCACAGAAATGACTTTAAACACACTTATTTTAGTTCACAAAGTCATAATTCACATCCAACAGTCATTTACAGTCAAAAGATTAAATGTTAAAATTTCATCCATATTGACCATTTTGGGATCGTTCGACATGTCCGGAGTCATCGTTTTTCATCCGAAAATTGATTTTTTGGACTGTACCAAAAATGATTCAAAATGTCAATTGGATCGTGCCTCATTTTGAATAACCACTTTTTAAACCCTCACAGTGACCAAAATTGCCAATTTTACAGAGTTTTGCTTACACAAAAGCTTCAATTTTGACCCGTTTCAGGCACATAAATGACTTTAAACACACTTATTTTAGTTGACAAAGTCATTATTCACATCCAACAGTCATTTAGAGTCAAAAGATTAAATGTTAAAATTTCATCCATATTGACCATTTTGGGATCGTTCGACATGTCCGGAGTCATCGTTTTTCATCCGAAAAATGATTTTTTGGACTGTACTAAAAATGATTCAAAATGTCAATTGGATCGTGCCTCATGTTGAATAACCACTTTTTAAACCCTCACAGTGACCAAAATTGCCATTTTTACAGAGTTTTAATTACTGAAAAGCTTCAATTTTGACCCATTTCAGGCACAGAAATGACTTTAAACACACTTATTTTAGTTGACAAAGTCATAATTCACATCCAACAGTCATTTACAGTCAAAAGATTAAATGTTAAAATTTCATCCATATTGACCATTTTGGGATCGTTCGACATGTCCGGAGTCATCGTTTTTCATCCGAAAATTGATTTTTTGGACTGTACCAAAAATGATTCAAAATGTCAATTGGATCGTGCCTCATGTTGAATAACCACTTTTTAAACCCTCACAGTGACCAAAATTGCCATTTTTACAGAGTTTTGCTTACTCAAAAGCTTCAATTTTGACCCATTTCAGGCACAGAAATGACTTTAAACACACTTATTTTAGTTGACAAAGTCATAATTCACATCCAACAGTCATTTACAGTCAAAAGATTAAATGTTAAAATTTCATCCA
This sequence comes from Lissotriton vulgaris, assembly GCF_964263255.1. Classification (NCBI taxonomy): domain Eukaryota; kingdom Metazoa; phylum Chordata; class Amphibia; order Caudata; family Salamandridae; genus Lissotriton; species Lissotriton vulgaris. Next base: position 236,394 of record NW_028252051.1, on the reverse strand, counting down.
TATTGACCATTTTGGGATCGTTCGACATGTCCGGAGTCATCGTTTTTCATCCGAAAATTGATTTTTTGGACTGTACCAAAAATGATTCAAAATGTCAATTGGATCGTGCCTCATGTTGAATAACCACTTTTTAAACCCTCACAGTGACCAAAATTGCCATTTTTACAGAGTTTTGCTTACTCAAAAGCTTCAATTTTGACCCATTTCAGGCACAGAAATGACTTTAAACACACTTATTTTAGTTGACAAAGTCATAATTCACATCCAACAGTCATTTACAGTCAAAAGATTACATGTTAAAATTTCATCCATATTGACCATTTTGGGATCGTTCGACATGTCCGGAGTCATCGTTTTTCATCCGAAAATTGATTTTTTGAACTGTACCAAAAATGATTCAAAATGTCAATTGGATCGTGCCTCATGTTGAATAACCACTTTTTAAACCCTCACAGTGACCAAAATTGCCAATTTTACACAGTTTTGCTTCCTCAAAAGCTTCAATTTTGACCCATTTCAGGCACAGAAATGACTTTAAACACACTTATTTTAGTTGACAAAGCCATAATTCACATCCAACAGTCATTTAGAGTCAAAAGATTAAATGTTAAAATTTCATCATTATAGACCATTTTGGGAACGTTCGACAGGTCCGGAGTCATCGTTTTTCGTCTGAAAATTGATTTTTTGGACTGTACCAAAAATGATTCAAAATGTCAATTGGATCGTGCCTCATGTTGAATAACCACTTTTTAAACCCTCACAGTGACCAAAATTGCCATTTTTACAGAGTTTTGATTACTCAAAAGCTTCACTTTTGACCCATTTCAGGCACAGAAATGACTTTAAACACACTTATTTTAGTTCACAAAGTCATAATTCACATCCAACAGTCATTTACAGTCAAAAGATTAAATGTTAAAATTTCATCCATATTGACCATTTTGGGATCGTTCGACATGTCCGGAGTCATCGTTTTTCATCCGAAAATTGATTTTTTGGACTGTACCAAAAATGATTCAAAATGTCAATTGGATCGTGCCTCATTTTGAATAACCACTTTTTAAACCCTCACAGTGACCAAAATTGCCAATTTTACAGAGTTTTGCTTACTCAAAAGCTTCAATTTTGACCAGTTTCAGGCACAGAAATGACTTTAAACACACTTATTTTAGTTGACAAAGTCATAATTCACATCCAACAGTCATTTACAGTCAAAAGATTAAATGATAAAATTTCATCCATATTGACCATTTTGGGATCGTTCGACATGTCCGGAGTCATCGTTTTCATCCGAAAATTGATTTTTTGAACTGTACCAAAAATGATTCAAAATGTCAATTGGATCGTGCCTCATGTTGAATAACCACTTTTTAAACCCTCACAGTGACCAAAATTGCCAATTTTACACAGTTTTGCTTACTCAAAAGCTTCAATTTTGACCCATTTCAGGCACAGAAATGACTTTAAACACACTTATTTTAGTTGACAAAGCCATAATTCACATCCAACAGTCATTTAGAGTCAAAAGATTAAATGTTAAAATTTCATCATTATAGACCATTTTGGGAACGTTCGACAGGTCCGGAGTCATCGTTTTTCGTCTGAAAATTGATTTTTTGGACTGTACCAAAAATGATTCAAAATGTCAATTGGATCGTGCCTCATGTTGAATAACCACTTTTTAAACCCTCAGAGTGACCAAATTTGCCATTTTTACAGAGTTTTGATTACTCAAAAGCTTCAATTTTTACCCCTTTGAGGCACAGAAATGACTTTAAACACACTTATTTTAGTTGACAAAGTCATAATTCACATCCAACAGTCATTTACAGTCAAAAGATTAAATGTTAAAATTTCATCCATATTGACCATTTTGGGATCGTTCGACATGTCCGGAGTCATCGTTTTTCATCCGAAAATTGATTTTTTGGACTGTACCAAAAATGATTCAAAATGTCAATTGGATCGTGCCTCATGTTGAATAACCACTTTTTAAACCCTAACAGTGACCAAAATTGCCATTTTTACAGAGTTTTGATTACTCAAAAGCTTCAATTTTGACCCATTTCAGGCACAGAAATGACTTTAAACACACTTATTTTAGTTGACAAAGTCATAATTCACATCCAACAGTCATTTACAGTCAAAAGATTAAATGTTAAAATTTCATCCATATTGACCATTTTGGGATCGTTCGACATGTCCGGAGTCATCGTTTTTCATCCGAAAATTGATTTTTTGGACTGTACCAAAAATGATTCAAAATGTCAATTGGATCGTGCCTCATTTTGAATAACCACTTTTTAAACCCTCACAGTGACCAAAATTGCCAATTTTACAGAGTTTTGCTTACACAAAAGCTTCAATTTTGACCCGTTTCAGGCACAGAAATGACTTTAAACACACTTATTTTAGTTGACAAAGTCATAATTCACATCCAACAGAAGCTGGAACAAGATCACAGCAGACCAGCTCGCCACCTCCCTGAGCCAGCACCCTCCTGCCAGCTCAGCGAACCCCAGCCAGGCCGCCAACAACCTCACGAAGTGGATCAGCATCTGCGCGGACGAGCTCGCCCCGCTGAGGACCCCGCCCAGCAGACCCGGAAGCAAGAAAGCCCCGTGGTTCACCGACGAACTCAAGAGCTCCAAGAAGAACTGCCGAGCCCTCGAGAAAGTCTGGAGAAGGGAACCCACACCGGATAACAGGACCTCCTTCAAGCTTGCCACCCGGAAGCACCACCAGCTGATCCGCGCCGCCAAGAAAACAGCATTCAAGGAACGGTTGGACAACAACGCACACAACTGCAAGGAACTCTTCAACATCGTGAAAGAGCTTTCCAACCCCAGCGCAGGAAACAACGACATCACCCCATCGCAAGACCTCTGCAACTCCCTCACTTCATACTTCCACAACAAGATCGCGGACATACACAACAGCTTCAACAACCAACCAACGCACACCATGACCGAACAACCACCCCCTACCACCACCCTTCACGCCTGGACCCCGATCAGCACCGAAGACACCATCCGCACGATGAACTCCATTCACTCCGGATCACCGACCGACCCCTGCCCTCACCACGTCTTCAACAAGGCCGACGCTGTCATCGCACCCCACCTGCGAGACATCATCAACACATCATTCGACACCGCCACCTTCCCAGAGAGCTGGAAACACGCCGAACTCAGCGCCCTGCTCAAGAAACCAACAGCGGACCCCACCGAACTCAAGAACTACCGCCCCATCTCGCTCCTCCCGTTTCCAGCCAAAGTCATCGAGAAGACCGTCAACAAGCAGATGGCCGCCTTCCTCAAGACGAACGGATCCCTCGACCCCTCACAGTCTGGCTTCCAAGCCAACCACAGCACCGAGACCGCCCTCATCGCCGCCACCGATGACATCCGAGCCCTGATGGACAATGGAGAAACAGCGGCCCTCATCCTCCTAGACCTCTCCGCGGCATTCGACATGGTCTGCCACCGCACCCTAGTACAGCGCCTCAGCAACATCGGAATCCAGGACAAAGCGCTGGAATGGATCATCTCCTTCCTCGACGGAAGAACACAGAGAGTCCGCCTACCACCGTACAAGTCAGAGGCCTCCGAAGTCATCTGCGGCGTCCCTCAAGGATCATCTCTGAGCCCCACCCTCTTCAACGTCTACATGAGCCCCCTCGCGGCCATCGTACGCAAACACAACCTCAGCATAATCTCCTACGCCGACGACACCCAGCTGATCCTCTCCCTGACCAACGACCCCGCCTTCGCCAGAGCCAACCTGCACGAAGGGATGAAAGAGGTAGCCGAGTGGATGACGACCAGCCGCCTGAAACTGAACTCTGGCAAGACGGAGGTCCTCATCCTGGGCTCTTCCCCCTCCGCCTGGGACGACTCCTGGTGGCCTCCCGCCCTGGGCACCGCACCCAAACCGACAGACCATGCACGCAACCTGGGATTCATCCTGGACTCCTCCCTCTCCATGACCAGGCAAGTCAACAACGTCTCCTCGGCGTGCTTCAACATCCTACGCATGCTACGGAAGATCTTCCGGTGGATCCCCACCGAGACCAGGAAGACCGTCACCCAGGCCCTCGTCACCAGCCGACTGGACTACGGCAATGCCCTCTACACCGGTACCACCGCCAAGCTCCAGAAGAGACTCCAGCGGATCCAGAACGCCTCAGCTAGACTCATCCTCGACATCCCACGAACCAGCCACATCACCGGACATCTGAGAGACCTTCACTGGCTCTCCCGTCAACAAAAGAATCACCTTCCGCCTCCTCACCCACGCACACAAAGCCCTACACGACCAAGGCCCGAGCTACCTCAACAGCCGGATCAACTTCTACGCTCCCAAACGCCACCTCCGATCAGCCAACCACGCCCTCGCCGCCGTCCCCCGCATCCGAAGAGTGACTACAGGAGGAAGGTCCTTCTCCTACCTGGCCGCCAAGACCTGGAACTCCCTCCCGACCGACCTGCGCCTGACCCAAGACCACCTCTCCTTCAGGAAGAAGCTGAAGACCTGGCTGTTTGAGCAGTAGCGGCACCCCCCCCCCTCCCCCCCCCAGCACCTTGAGACCCTACGGGTATGTAGCGCGCTCTATAAGTGTCACTGATTGATTGATTGATTGATTGATTTACAGTCAAAAGATTAAATGTTAAAATTTCATCCATATTGACCATTTTGGGATCGTTCGACATGTCCGGAGTCATCGTTTTTCATCTGAAAATTGATTTTTTGGACTGTACCAAAAATGATTCAAAATGTCATTTGGATCGTGCCTCATGTTGAATAACCACTTTTTAAACCCTCACAGTGACCAAAATTGCCATTTTTACAGAGTTTTGCTGACACAAAAGCTTCAATTTTGACCCATTTCAGGCACAGAAATGACTTTAAACACACTTATTTTAGTTGACAAAGTCATAATTCACATCCAAGAGTCATTTACAGTCAAAAGATTACATGTTAAAATTTCATCCATATTGACCATTTTGGGATCGTTCGACATGTCTGGAGTCATCGTTTTTCATCCGAAAATTGATTTTTTGGACTGTACCAAAAATGATTCAAAATGTCAATTTGATCGTGCCTCATTTTGAATAACCACTTTTTAAACCCTCACAGTGACCAAAATTGCCAATTTTACAGAGTTTTGCTTACACAAAAGCTTCAATTTTGACCCGTTTCAGGCACAGAAATGACTTTAAACACACTTATTTTATTTGACAAAGTCATTATTCACATCCAACAGTCATTTAGAGTCAAAAGATTAAATGTTAAAATTTCATCCATATTGACCATTTTGGGATCGTTCGACATGTCCGGAGTCATCGTTTTTCATCCGAAAATTGATTTTTTGGACTGTACCAAAAATGATTCAAAATGTCAATTGGATCGTGCCTCATGTTGAATAACCACTTTTTAAACCCTCACAGTGACCAAAATTGCCATTTTTACAGAGTTTTAATTACTGAAAAGCTTCAATTTTGTCCCATTTCAGGCACAGAAATGACTTTAAACACACTTATTTTAGTTGACAAAGTCATAATTCACATCCAACAGTCATTTACAGTCAAAAGATTAAATGTTAAAATTTCATCCATATTGACCATTTTGGGATCGTTCGACATGTCCGGAGTCATCGTTTTTCATCCGAAAATTGATTTTTTGGACTGTACCAAAAATGATTCAAAATGTCAATTGGATCGTGCCTCATGATGAATAACCACTTTTTAAACCCTCACAGTGACCAAAATTGCCATTTTTACAGAGTTTTGCTTACTCAAAAGCTTCAATTTTGACCCATTTCAGGCACAGAAATGACTTTAAACACACTTATTTTAGTTGACAAAGTCATAATTCACATCCAACAGTCATTTACAGTCAAAAGATTAAATGTTAAAATTTCATCCATATTGACCATTTTGGGATCGTTCGACATGTCCGGAGTCATCGTTTTTCATCCGAAAATTGATTTTTTGGACTGTACCAAAAATGATTCAAAATGTCAATTGGATCGTGCCTCATGTTGAATAACCACTTTTTAAACCCTCACAGTGACCAAAATTGCCATTTTTACAGAGTTTTGATTACTCAAAAGCTTCAATTTTGACCCATTTCAGGCACAGAAATGACTTTAAACACACTTATTTTAGTTGACAAAGTCATAATTCACATCCAACAGTCATTTACAGTCAAAAGATTAAATGTTAAAATTTCATCCATATTGACCATTTTGGGATCGTTCGACATGTCCGGAGTCATCGTTTTTCATCCGAAAATTGATTTTTTGGACTGTACCAAAAATGATTCAAAATGTCAATTGGATCGTGCCTCATTTTGAATAACCACTTTTTAAACCCTCACAGTGACCAAAATTGCCAATTTTACAGAGTTTTGCTTACACAAAAGCTTCAATTTTGACCCGTTTCAGGCACAGAAATGACTTTAAACACACTTATTTTAGTTGACAAAGTCATTATTCACATCCAACAGTCATTTAGAGTCAAAAGATTAAATGTTAAAATTTCATCCATATTGACCATTTTGGGATCGTTCGACATGTCCGGAGTCATCGTTTTTCATCCGAAAATTGATTTTTTGGATTGTACCAAAAATGATTCAAAATGTCAATTGGATCGTGCCTCATGTTGAATAACCACTTTTTAAACCCTCACAGTGACCAAAATTGCCATTTTTACAGAGTTTTGATTACTCAAAAGCTTCAATTTTGACCCATTTCAGGCACAGAAATGACTTTAAACACTTTTATTTTAGTTGACAAAGTCATAATTCACATCCAACAGTCATTTACAGTCAAAAGATTAAATGTTAAAATTTCATCCATATTGACCATTTTGGGATCGTTCGACATGTCCGGAGTCATCGTTTTTCATCCGAAAATTGATTTTTTGGACTGTACCAAAAATGATTCAAAATGTCAATTGGATCGTGCCTCATGTTGAATAACCACTTTTTAAACCCTCACAGTGACAAAAATTGCCATTTTTACAGAGTTTTGCTTACTCAAAAGCTTCAATTTTGACCCATTTCAGGCACAGAAATGACTTTAAACACACTTATTTTAGTTGACAAAGTCATAATTCACATCCAATAGTCATTTACAGTCAAAAGATTAAATGTTAAAATTTCATCCATATTGACCATTTTGGGATCGTTCGACATGTCCGGAGTCATCGTTTTTCATCCGAAAATTGATTTTTTGGACTGTACCAAAAATGATTCAAAATGTCAATTGGATCATGCCTCATGTTGAATAACCACTTTTTAAACCCTCACAGTGACCAAAATTGCCATTTTTACAGAGTTTTGATTACTCAAAAGCTTCAATTTTTACCCCTTTGAGGCACAGAAATGACTTTAAACACACTTATTATAGTTGACAAAGTCATAATTCACATCCAACAGTCATTTACAGTCAAAAGATTAAATGTTAAAATTTCATCCATATTGACCATTTTGGGATCGTTCGACATGTCCGGAGTCATCGTTTTTCATCCGAAAATTGATTTTTTGGACTGTACCAAAAATGATTCAAAATGTCAATTGGATCGTGCCTCATGTTGAATAACCACTTTTTAAACCCTCACAGTGACCAAAATTGCCATTTTTACAGAGTTTTGCTTACTCAAAAGCTTCAATTTTGACCCATTTCAGGCACAGAAATGACTTTAAACACACTTATTTTAGTTGACAAAGTCATAATTCACATCCAACAGTCATTTACAGTCAAAAGATTACATGTTAAAATTTCATCCATATTGACCATTTTGGGATCGTTCGACATGTCCGGAGTCATCGTTTTTCATCCGAAAATTGATTTTTTTGAACTGTACCAAAAATGATTCAAAATGTCAATTGGATCGTGCCTCATGTTGAATAACCACTTTTTAAACCCTCACAGTGACCAAAATTGCCAATTTTACACAGTTTTGCTTCCTCAAAAGCTTCAATTTTGACCCATTTCAGGCACAGAAATGACTTTAAACACACTTATTTTAGTTGACAAAGCCATAATTCACATCCAACAGTCATTTAGAGTCAAAAGATTAAATGTTAAAATTTCATCATTATAGACCATTTTGGGATCGTTCGACATGTCCGGAGTCATCGTTTTTCATCCGAAAATTGATTTTTTGGACTGTACCAAAAATGATTCAAAATGTCAATTGGATCATGCCTCATGTTGAATAACCACTTTTTAAACCCTCACAGTGACCAAAATTGCCATTTTTACAGAGTTTTGATTACTCAAAAGCTTCAATTTTTACCCCTTTGAGGCACAGAAATGACTTTAAACACACTTATTATAGTTGACAAAGTCATAATTCACATCCAACAGTCATTTACAGTCAAAAGATTAAATGTTAAAATTTCATCCATATTGACCATTTTGGGATCGTTCGACATGTCCGGAGTCATCGTTTTTCATCCGAAAATTGATTTTTTGGACTGTACCAAAAATGATTCAAAATGTCAATTGGATCGTGCCTCATGTTGAATAACCACTTTTTAAACCCTCACAGTGACCAAAATTGCCATTTTTACAGAGTTTTGCTTACTCAAAAGCTTCAATTTTGACCCATTTAAGGCACAGAAATGACTTTAAACACACTTATTTTAGTTGACAAAGTCATAATTCACATCCAACAGTCATTTACAGTCAAAAGATTACATGTTAAAATTTCATCCATATTGACCATTTTGGGATCGTTCGACATGTCCGGAGTCATCGTTTTTCATCCGAAAATTGATTTTTTGGACTGTACCAAAAATGATTCAAAATGTCAATTGGATCGTGCCTCATGTTGAATAACCACTTTTTAAACCCTCACAGTGACCAAAATTGCCATTTTTACAGAGTTTTGATTACTCAAAAGCTTCAATTTTGACCCATTTCAGGCACAGAAATGACTTTAAACACTTTTATTTTAGTTGACAAAGTCATAATTCACATCCAACAGTCATTTACAGTCAAAAGATTAAATGTTAAAATTTCATCCATATTGACCATTTTGGGATCGTTCGACATGTCCGGAGTCATCGTTTTTCATCCGAAAATTGATTTTTTGGACTGTACCAAAAATGATTCAAAATGTCAATTGGATCGTGCCTCATGTTGAATAACCACTTTTTAAACCCTCACAGTGACCAAAATTGCCATTTTTACAGAGTTTTGCTTACTCAAAAGCTTCAATTTTGACCCATTTCAGGCACAGAAATGACTTTAAACACACTTATTTTAGTTGACAAAGTCATAATTCACATCCAACAGTCATTTACAGTCAAAAGATTAAATGTTAAAATTTCATCCATATTGACCATTTTGGGATCGTTCGACATGTCCGGAGTCATCGTTTTTCATCCGAAAATTGATTTTTTGGACTGTACCAAAAATGATTCAAAATGTCAATTGGATCATGCCTCATGTTGAATAACCACTTTTTAAACCCTCACAGTGACCAAAATTGCCATTTTTACAGAGTTTTGATTACTCAAAAGCTTCAATTTTTACCCCTTTGAGGCACAGAAATGACTTTAAACACACTTATTATAGTTGACAAAGTCATAATTCACATCCAACAGTCATTTACAGTCAAAAGATTAAATGTTAAAATTTCATCCATATTGACCATTTTGGGATCGTTCGACATGTCCGGAGTCATCGTTTTTCATCCGAAAATTGATTTTTTGGACTGTACCAAAAATGATTCAAAATGTCAATTGGATCGTGCCTCATGTTGAATAACCACTTTTTAAACCCTCACAGTGACCAAAATTGCCATTTTTACAGAGTTTTGCTTACTCAAAAGCTTCAATTTTGACCCATTTCAGGCACAGAAATGACTTTAAACACACTTATTTTAGTTGACAAAGTCATAATTCACATCCAACAGTCATTTACAGTCAAAAGATTACATGTTAAAATTTCATCCATATTGACCATTTTGGGATCGTTCGACATGTCCGGAGTCATCGTTTTTCATCCGAAAATTGATTTTTTGAACTGTACCAAAAATGATTCAAAATGTCAATTGGATCGTGCCTCATGTTGAATAACCACTTTTTAAACCCTCACAGTGACCAAAATTGCCAATTTTACACAGTTTTGCTTCCTCAAAAGCTTCAATTTTGACCCATTTCAGGCACAGAAATGACTTTAAACACACTTATTTTAGTTGACAAAGCCATAATTCACATCCAACAGTCATTTAGAGTCAAAAGATTAAATGTTAAAATTTCATCATTATAGACCATTTTGGGAACATTCGACAGGTCCGGAGTCATCGTTTTTCGTCTGAAAATTGATTTTTTGGACTGTACCAAAAATGATTCAAAATGTCAATTGGATCGTGCCTCATGTTGAATAACCACTTTTTAAACCCTCAGAGTGACCAAAATTGCCATTTTTACAGAGTTTTGATTACTCAAAAGCTTCCATTTTTACCCCTTTGAGGCACAGAAATGACTTTAAACACACTTATTTTAGTTGACAAAGTCATTATTCACATCCAACAGTCATTTAGAGTCAAAAGATTAAATGTTAAAATTTCATCCATATTGACCATTTTGGGATCGTTCGACATGTCCGGAGTCATTGTTTTTCATCCGAAAATTGATTTTTTGGACTGTACCAAAAATGATTCAAAATGTCAATTGGATCGTGCCTCATGTTGAATAACCACTTTTTAAACCCTCACAGTGACCAAAATTGCCATTTTTACAGAGTTTTGATTACTCAAAAGCTTCACTTTTGACCCATTTCAGGCACAGAAATGACTTTAAACACACTTATTTTAGTTCACAAAGTCATAATTCACATCCAACAGTCATTTACAGTCAAAAGATTAAATGTTAAAATTTCATCCATATTGACCATTTTGGGATCGTTCGACATGTCCGGAGTCATCGTTTTTCATCCGAAAATTGATTTTTTGGACTGTACCAAAAATGATTCAAAATGTCAATTGGATCGTGCCTCATTTTGAATAACCACTTTTTAAACCCTCACAGTGACCAAAATTGCCAATTTTACAGAGTTTTGCTTACACAAAAGCTTCAATTTTGACCCGTTTCAGGCACATAAATGACTTTAAACACACTTATTTTAGTTGACAAAGTCATTATTCACATCCAACAGTCATTTAGAGTCAAAAGATTAAATGTTAAAATTTCATCCATATTGACCATTTTGGGATCGTTCGACATGTCCGGAGTCATCGTTTTTCATCCGAAAATTGATTTTTTGGACTGTACTAAAAATGATTCAAAATGTCAATTGGATCGTGCCTCATGTTGAATAACCACTTTTTAAACCCTCACAGTGACCAAAATTGCCATTTTTACAGAGTTTTAATTACTGAAAAGCTTCAATTTTGACCCATTTCAGGCACAGAAATGACTTTAAACACACTTATTTTAGTTGACAAAGTCATAATTCACATCCAACAGTCATTTACAGTCAAAAGATTAAATGTTAAAATTTCATCCATATTGACCATTTTGGGATCGTTCGACATGTCCGGAGTCATCGTTTTTCATCCGAAAATTGATTTTTTGGACTGTACCAAAAATGATTCAAAATGTCAATTGGATCGTGCCTCATGTTGAATAACCACTTTTTAAACCCTCACAGTGACCAAAATTGCCATTTTTACAGAGTTTTGCTTACTCAAAAGCTTCAATTTTGACCCATTTCAGGCACAGAAATGACTTTAAACACACTTATTTTAGTTGACAAAGTCATAATTCACATCCAACAGTCATTTACAGTCAAAAGATTAAATGTTAAAATTTCATCCATATTGACCATTTTGGGATCGTTCGACATGTCCGGAGTCATCGTTTTTCATCCGAAAATTGATTTTTTGGACTGTACCAAAAATGATTCAAAATGTCAATTGGATCGTGCCTCATGTTGAATAACCACTTTTTAAACCCTCACAGTGACCAAAATTGCCATTTTTACAGAGTTTTGCTTACTCAAAAGCTTCAATTTTGACCCATTTCAGGCACAGAAATGACTTTAAACACACTTATTTTAGTTGACAAAGTCATAATTCACATCCAACAGTCATTTACAGTCAAAAGATTACATGTTAAAATTTCATCCATATTGACCATTTTGGGATCGTTCGACATGTCCGGAGTCATCGTTTTTCATCCGAAAATTGATTTTTTGAACTGTACCAAAAATGATTCAAAATGTCAATTGGATCGTGCCTCATGTTGAATAACCACTTTTTAAACCCTCACAGTGACCAAAATTGCCAATTTTACACAGTTTTGCTTCCTCAAAAGCTTCAATTTTGACCCATTTCAGGCACAGAAATGACTTTAAACACACTTATTTTAGTTGACAAAGCCATAATTCACATCCAACAGTCATTTAGAGTCAAAAGATTAAATGTTAAAATTTCATCATTATAGACCATTTTGGGAACGTTCGACAGGTCCGGAGTCATCGTTTTTCGTCTGAAAATTGATTTTTTGGACTGTACCAAAAATGATTCAAAATGTCAATTGGATCGTGCCTCATGTTGAATAACCACTTTTTAAACCCTCACAGTGACCAAAATTGCCATTTTTACAGAGTTTTGATTACTCAAAAGCTTCACTTTTGACCCATTTCAGGCACAGAAATGACTTTAAACACACTTATTTTAGTTCACAAAGTCATAATTCACATCCAACAGTCATTTACAGTCAAAAGATTAAATGTTAAAATTTCATCCATATTGACCATTTTGGGATTGTTCGACATGTCCGGAGTCATCGTTTTTCATCCGAAAATTGATTTTTTGGACTGTACCAAAAATGATTCAAAATGTCAATTGGATCGTGCCTCATTTTGAATAACCACTTTTTAAACCCTCACAGTGACCAAAATTGCCAATTTCACAGAGTTTTGCTTACTCAAAAGCTTCAATTTTGACCAGTTTCAGGCACAGAAATGACTTTAAACACACTTATTTTAGTTGACAAAGTCATAATTCACATCCAACAGTCATTTACAGTCAAAAGATTAAATGATAAAATTTCATCCATATTGACCATTTTGGGATCGTTCGACATGTCCGGAGTCATCGTTTTTCATCCGAAAATTGATTTTTTGAACTGTACCAAAAATGATTCAAAATGTCAATTGGATCGTGCCTCATGTTGAATAACCACTTTTTAAACCCTCACAGTGACCAAAATTGCCAATTTTACACAGTTTTGCTTACTCAAAAGCTTCAATTTTGACCCATTTCAGGCACAGAAATGACTTTAAACACACTTATTTTAGTTGACAAAGCCATAATTCACATCCAACAGTCATTTAGAGTCAAAAGATTAAATGTTAAAATTTCATCATTATAGACCATTTTGGGAACGTTCGACAGGTCCGGAGTCATCGTTTTTCGTCTGAAAATTGATTTTTTGGACTGTACCAAAAATGATTCAAAATGTCAATTGGATCATGCCTCATGTTGAATAACCACTTTTTAAACCCTCAGAGTGACCAAATTTGCCATTTTTACAGAGTTTTGATTACTCAAAAGCTTCAATTTTTACCCCTTTGAGGCACAGAAATGACTTTAAACACACTTATTTTAGTTGACAAAGTCATAATTCACATCCAACAGTCATTTACAGTCAAAAGATTAAATGTTAAAATTTCATCCATATTGACCATTTTGGGATCGTTCGACATGTCCGGAGTCATCGTTTTTCATCCGAAAATTGATTTTTTGGACTGTACCAAAAATGATTCAAAATGTCAATTGGATCGTGCCTCATGTTGAATAACCACTTTTTAAACCCTAACAGTGACCAAAATTGCCATTTTTACAGAGTTTTGATTACTCAAAAGCTTCAATTTTGACCCATTTCAGGCACAGAAATGACTTTAAACACACTTATTTTAGTTGACAAAGTCATAATTCACATCCAACAGTCATTTACAGTCAAAAGATTAAATGTTAAAATTTCATCCATATTGACCATTTTGGGATCGTTCGACATGTCCGGAGTCATCGTTTTTCATCCGAAAATTGATTTTTTGGACTGTACCAAAAATGATTCAAAATGTCAATTGGATCGTGCCTCATTTTGAATAACCACTTTTTAAACCCTCACAGTGACCAAAATTGCCAATTTTACAGAGTTTTGCTTACACAAAAGCTTCAATTTTGACCCGTTTCAGGCACAGAAATGACTTTAAACACACTTATTTTAGTTGACAAAGTCATAATTCACATCCAACAGAAGCTGGAACAAGATCACAGCAGACCAGCTCGCCACCTCCCTGAGCCAGCACCCTCCTGCCAGCTCAGCGAACCCCAGCCAGGCCGCCAACAACCTCACGAAGTGGATCAGCATCTGCGCGGACGAGCTCGCCCCGCTGAGGACCCCGCCCAGCAGACCCGGAAGCAAGAAAGCCCCGTGGTTCACCGACGAACTCAAGAGCTCCAAGAAGAACTGCCGAGCCCTCGAGAAAGTCTGGAGAAGGGAACCCACACCGGATAACAGGACCTCCTTCAAGCTTGCCACCCGGAAGCACCACCAGCTGATCCGCGCCGCCAAGAAAACAGCATTCAAGGAACGGTTGGACAACAACGCACACAACTGCAAGGAACTCTTCAACATCGTGAAAGAGCTTTCCAACCCCAGCGCAGGAAACAACGACATCACCCCATCGCAAGACCTCTGCAACTCCCTCGCTTCATACTTCCACAACAAGATCGCGGACATACACAACAGCTTCAACAACCAACCAACGCACACCATGACCGAACAACCACCCCCTACCACCACCCTTCACGCCTGGACCCCGATCAGCACCGAAGACACCATCCGCACGATGAACTCCATTCACTCCGGATCACCGACCGACCCCTGCCCTCACCACGTCTTCAACAAGGCCGACGCTGTCATCGCACCCCACCTGCGAGACATCATCAACACATCATTCGACACCGCCACCTTCCCAGAGAGCTGGAAACACGCCGAACTCAGCGCCCTGCTCAAGAAACCAACAGCGGACCCCACCGAACTCAAGAACTACCGCCCCATCTCGCTCCTCCCGTTTCCAGCCAAAGTCATCGAGAAGACCGTCAACAAGCAGATGGCCGCCTTCCTCAAGACGAACGGATCCCTCGACCCCTCACAGTCTGGCTTCCAAGCCAACCACAGCACCGAGACCGCCCTCATCGCCGCCACCGATGACATCCGAGCCCTGATGGACAATGGAGAAACAGCGGCCCTCATCCTCCTAGACCTCTCCGCGGCATTCGACATGGTCTGCCACCGCACCCTAGTACAGCGCCTCAGCAACATCGGAATCCAGGACAAAGCGCTGGAATGGATCATCTCCTTCCTCGACGGAAGAACACAGAGAGTCCGCCTACCACCGTACAAGTCAGAGGCCTCCGAAGTCATCTGCGGCGTCCCTCAAGGATCATCTCTGAGCCCCACCCTCTTCAACGTCTACATGAGCCCCCTCGCGGCCATCGTACGCAAACACAACCTCAGCATAATCTCCTACGCCGACGACACCCAGCTGATCCTCTCCCTGACCAACGACCCCGCCTTCGCCAGAGCCAACCTGCACGAAGGGATGAAAGAGGTAGCCGAGTGGATGACGACCAGCCGCCTGAAACTGAACTCTGGCAAGACGGAGGTCCTCATCCTGGGCTCTTCCCCCTCCGCCTGGGACGACTCCTGGTGGCCTCCCGCCCTGGGCACCGCACCCAAACCGACAGACCATGCACGCAACCTGGGATTCATCCTGGACTCCTCCCTCTCCATGACCAGGCAAGTCAACAACGTCTCCTCGGCGTGCTTCAACATCCTACGCATGCTACGGAAGATCTTCCGGTGGATCCCCACCGAGACCAGGAAGACCGTCACCCAGGCCCTCGTCACCAGCCGACTGGACTACGGCAATGCCCTCTACACCGGTACCACCGCCAAGCTCCAGAAGAGACTCCAGCGGATCCAGAACGCCTCAGCTAGACTCATCCTCGACATCCCACGAACCAGCCACATCACCGGACATCTGAGAGACCTTCACTGGCTCCCCGTCAACAAAAGAATCACCTTCCGCCTCCTCACCCACGCACACAAAGCCCTACACGACCAAGGCCCGAGCTACCTCAACAGCCGGATCAACTTCTACGCTCCCAAACGCCACCTCCGATCAGCCAACCACGCCCTCGCCGCCGTCCCCCGCATCCGAAGAGTGACTACAGGAGGAAGGTCCTTCTCCTACCTGGCCGCCAAGACCTGGAACTCCCTCCCGACCGACCTGCGCCTGACCCAAGACCACCTCTCCTTCAGGAAGAAGCTGAAGACCTGGCTGTTTGAGCAGTAGCGGCACCCCCCCCCTCCCCCCCCCAGCACCTTGAGACCCTACGGGTATGTAGCGCGCTCTATAAGTGTCACTGATTGATTGATTGATTGATTGATTGATTTACAGTCAAAAGATTAAATGTTAAAATTTCATCCATATTGACCATTTTGGGATCGTTCGACATGTCCGGAGTCATCGTTTTTCATCTGAAAATTGATTTTTTGGACTGTACCAAAAATGATTCAAAATGTCATTTGGATCGTGCCTCATGTTGAATAACCACTTTTTAAACCCTCACAGTGACCAAAATTGCCATTTTTACAGAGTTTTGCTTACACAAAAGCTTCAATTTTGACCCATTTCAGGCACAGAAATGACTTTAAACACACTTATTTTAGTTGACAAAGTCATAATTCACATCCAAGAGTCATTTACAGTCAAAAGATTACATGTTAAAATTTCATCCATATTGACCATTTTGGGATCGTTCGACATGTCTGGAGTCATCGTTTTTCATCCGAAAATTGATTTTTTGGACTGTACCAAAAATGATTCAAAATGTCAATTTGATCGTGCCTCATTTTGAATAACCACTTTTTAAACCCTCACAGTGACCAAAATTGCCAATTTTACAGAGTTTTGCTTACACAAAAGCTTCAATTTTGACCCGTTTCAGGCACAGAAATGACTTTAAACACACTTATTTTATTTGACAAAGTCATTATTCACATCCAACAGTCATTTAGAGTCAAAAGATTAAATGTTAAAATTTCATCCATATTGACCATTTTGGGATCGTTCGACATGTCCGGAGTCATCGTTTTTCATCCGAAAATTGATTTTTTGGACTGTACCAAAAATGATTCAAAATGTCAATTGGATCGTGCCTCATGTTGAATAACCACTTTTTAAACCCTCACAGTGACCAAAATTGCCATTTTTACAGAGTTTTAATTACTGAAAAGCTTCAATTTTGTCCCATTTCAGGCACAGAAATGACTTTAAACACACTTATTTTAGTTGACAAAGTCATAATTCACATCCAACAGTCATTTACAGTCAAAAGATTAAATGTTAAAATTTCATCCATATTGACCATTTTGGGATCGTTCGACATGTCCGGAGTCATCGTTTTTCATCCGAAAATTGATTTTTTGGACTGTACCAAAAATGATTCAAAATGTCAATTGGATCGTGCCTCATGATGAATAACCACTTTTTAAACCCTCACAGTGACCAAAATTGCCATTTTTACAGAGTTTTGCTTACTCAAAAGCTTCAATTTTGACCCATTTCAGGCACAGAAATGACTTTAAACACACTTATTTTAGTTGACAAAGTCATAATTCACATCCAACAGTCATTTACAGTCAAAAGATTAAATGTTAAAATTTCATCCATATTGACCATTTTGGGATCGTTCGACATGTCCGGAGTCATCGTTTTTCATCCGAAAATTGATTTTTTGGACTGTACCAAAAATGATTCAAAATGTAAATTGGATCGTGCCTCATGTTGAATAACCACTTTTTAAACCCTCACAGTGACCAAAATTGCCATTTTTACAGAGTTTTGCTTACTCAAAAGCTTCAATTTTGACCCATTTCAGGCACAGAAATGACTTTAAACACACTTATTTTAGTTGACAAAGTCATAATTAACATCCAACAGTCATTTACAGTCAAAAGATTACATGTTAAAATTTCATCCATATTGACCATTTTGGGATCGTTCGACATGTCCGGAGTCATCGTTTTTCATCCGAAAATTGATTTTTTGAACTGTACCAAAAATGATTCAAAATGTCAATTGGATCGTGCCTCATGTTGAATAACCACTTTTTAAACCCTCACAGTGACCAAAATTGCCAATTTTACACAGTTTTGCTTCCTCAAAAGCTTCAATTTTGACACATTTCAGGCACAGAAATGACTTTAAACACACTTATTTTAGTTGACAAAGTCATAATTCACATCCAACAGTCATTTACAGTCAAAAGATTACATGTTAAAATTTCATCCATATTGACCATTTTGGGATCGTTCGACATGTCCGGAGTCATCGTTTTTCATCCGAAAATTGATTTTTTGAACTGTACCAAAAATGATTCAAAATGTCAATTGGATCGTGCCTCATGTTGAATAACCACTTTTTAAACCCTCACAGTGACCAAAATTGCCAATTTTACACAGTTTTGCTTCCTCAAAAGCTTCAATTTTGACCCATTTCAGGCACAGAAATGACTTTAAACACACTTATTTTAGTTGACAAAGCCATAATTCACATCCAACAGTCATTTAGAGTCAAAAGATTAAATGTTAAAATTTCATCATTATAGACCATTTTGGGAACATTCGACAGGTCCGGAGTCATCGTTTTTCGTCTGAAAATTGATTTTTTGGACTGTACCAAAAATGATTCAAAATGTCAATTGGATCGTGCCTCATGTTGAATAACCACTTTTTAAACCCTCAGAGTGACCAAAATTGCCATTTTTACAGAGTTTTGATTACTCAAAAGCTTCCATTTTTACCCCTTTGAGGCACAGAAATGACTTTAAACACACTTATTTTAGTTGACAAAGTCATTATTCACATCCAACAGTCATTTAGAGTCAAAAGATTAAATGTTAAAATTTCATCCATATTGACCATTTTGGGATCGTTCGACATGTCCGGAGTCATTGTTTTTCATCCGAAAATTGATTTTTTGGACTGTACCAAAAATGATTCAAAATGTCAATTGGATCGTGCCTCATGTTGAATAACCACTTTTTAAACCCTCACAGTGACCAAAATTGCCATTTTTACAGAGTTTTGATTACTCAAAAGCTTCACTTTTGACCCATTTCAGGCACAGAAATGACTTTAAACACACTTATTTTAGTTCACAAAGTCATAATTCACATCCAACAGTCATTTACAGTCAAAAGATTAAATGTTAAAATTTCATCCATATTGACCATTTTGGGATCGTTCGACATGTCCGGAGTCATCGTTTTTCATCCGAAAATTGATTTTTTGGACTGTACCAAAAATGATTCAAAATGTCAATTGGATCGTGCCTCATTTTGAATAACCACTTTTTAAACCCTCACAGTGACCAAAATTGCCAATTTTACAGAGTTTTGCTTACACAAAAGCTTCAATTTTGACCCGTTTCAGGCACATAAATGACTTTAAACACACTTATTTTAGTTGACAAAGTCATTATTCACATCCAACAGTCATTTAGAGTCAAAAGATTAAATGTTAAAATTTCATCCATATTGACCATTTTGGGATCGTTCGACATGTCCGGAGTCATCGTTTTTCATCCGAAAATTGATTTTTTGGACTGTACTAAAAATGATTCAAAATGTCAATTGGATCGTGCCTCATGTTGAATAACCACTTTTTAAACCCTCACAGTGACCAAAATTGCCATTTTTACAGAGTTTTAATTACTGAAAAGCTTCAATTTTGACCCATTTCAGGCACAGAAATGACTTTAAACACACTTATTTTAGTTGACAAAGTCATAATTCACATCCAACAGTCATTTACAGTCAAAAGATTAAATGTTAAAATTTCATCCATATTGACCATTTTGGGATCGTTCGACATGTCCGGAGTCATCGTTTTTCATCCGAAAATTGATTTTTTGGACTGTACCAAAAATGATTCAAAATGTCAATTGGATCGTGCCTCATGTTGAATAACCACTTTTTAAACCCTCACAGTGACCAAAATTGCCATTTTTACAGAGTTTTGCTTACTCAAAAGCTTCAATTTTGACCCATTTCAGGCACAGAAATGACTTTAAACACACTTATTTTAGTTGACAAAGTCATAATTCACATCCAACAGTCATTTACAGTCAAAAGATTAAATGTTAAAATTTCATCCATATTGACCATTTTGGGATCGTTCGACATGTCCGGAGTCATCGTTTTTCATCCGAAAATTGATTTTTTGGACTGTACCAAAAATGATTCAAAATGTCAATTGGATCGTGCCTCATGTTGAATAACCACTTTTTAAACCCTCACAGTGACCAAAATTGCCATTTTTACAGAGTTTTGCTTACTCAAAAGCTTCAATTTTGACCCATTTCAGGCACAGAAATGACTTTAAACACACTTATTTTAGTTGACAAAGTCATAATTCACATCCAACAGTCATTTACAGTCAAAAGATTACATGTTAAAATTTCATCCATATTGACCATTTTGGGATCGTTCGACATGTCCGGAGTCATCGTTTTTCATCCGAAAATTGATTTTTTGAACTGTACCAAAAATGATTCAAAATGTCAATTGGATCGTGCCTCATGTTGAATAACCACTTTTTAAACCCTCACAGTGACCAAAATTGCCAATTTTACACAGTTTTGCTTCCTCAAAAGCTTCAATTTTGACCCATTTCAGGCACAGAAATGACTTTAAACACACTTATTTTAGTTGACAAAGCCATAATTCACATCCAACAGTCATTTAGAGTCAAAAGATTAAATGTTAAAATTTCATCATTATAGACCATTTTGGGAACGTTCGACAGGTCCGGAGTCATCGTTTTTCGTCTGAAAATTGATTTTTTGGACTGTACCAAAAATGATTCAAAATGTCAATTGGATCGTGCCTCATGTTGAATAACCACTTTTTAAACCCTCACAGTGACCAAAATTGCCATTTTTACAGAGTTTTGATTACTCAAAAGCTTCACTTTTGACCCATTTCAGGCACAGAAATGACTTTAAACACACTTATTTTAGTTCACAAAGTCATAATTCACATCCAACAGTCATTTACAGTCAAAAGATTAAATGTTAAAATTTCATCCATATTGACCATTTTGGGATTGTTCGACATGTCCGGAGTCATCGTTTTTCATCCGAAAATTGATTTTTTGGACTGTACCAAAAATGATTCAAAATGTCAATTGGATCGTGCCTCATTTTGAATAACCACTTTTTAAACCCTCACAGTGACCAAAATTGCCAATTTCACAGAGTTTTGCTTACTCAAAAGCTTCAATTTTGACCAGTTTCAGGCACAGAAATGACTTTAAACACACTTATTTTAGTTGACAAAGTCATAATTCACATCCAACAGTCATTTACAGTCAAAAGATTAAATGATAAAATTTCATCCATATTGACCATTTTGGGATCGTTCGACATGTCCGGAGTCATCGTTTTTCATCCGAAAATTGATTTTTTGAACTGTACCAAAAATGATTCAAAATGTCAATTGGATCGTGCCTCATGTTGAATAACCACTTTTTAAACCCTCACAGTGACCAAAATTGCCAATTTTACACAGTTTTGCTTACTCAAAAGCTTCAATTTTGACCCATTTCAGGCACAGAAATGACTTTAAACACACTTATTTTAGTTGACAAAGCCATAATTCACATCCAACAGTCATTTAGAGTCAAAAGATTAAATGTTAAAATTTCATCATTATAGACCATTTTGGGAACGTTCGACAGGTCCGGAGTCATCGTTTTTCGTCTGAAAATTGATTTTTTGGACTGTACCAAAAATGATTCAAAATGTCAATTGGATCATGCCTCATGTTGAATAACCACTTTTTAAACCCTCAGAGTGACCAAATTTGCCATTTTTACAGAGTTTTGATTACTCAAAAGCTTCAATTTTTACCCCTTTGAGGCACAGAAATGACTTTAAACACACTTATTTTAGTTGACAAAGTCATAATTCACATCCAACAGTCATTTACAGTCAAAAGATTAAATGTTAAAATTTCATCCATATTGACCATTTTGGGATCGTTCGACATGTCCGGAGTCATCGTTTTTCATCCGAAAATTGATTTTTTGGACTGTACCAAAAATGATTCAAAATGTCAATTGGATCGTGCCTCATGTTGAATAACCACTTTTTAAACCCTAACAGTGACCAAAATTGCCATTTTTACAGAGTTTTGATTACTCAAAAGCTTCAATTTTGACCCATTTCAGGCACAGAAATGACTTTAAACACACTTATTTTAGTTGACAAAGTCATAATTCACATCCAACAGTCATTTACAGTCAAAAGATTAAATGTTAAAATTTCATCCATATTGACCATTTTGGGATCGTTCGACATGTCCGGAGTCATCGTTTTTCATCCGAAAATTGATTTTTTGGACTGTACCAAAAATGATTCAAAATGTCAATTGGATCGTGCCTCATTTTGAATAACCACTTTTTAAACCCTCACAGTGACCAAAATTGCCAATTTTACAGAGTTTTGCTTACACAAAAGCTTCAATTTTGACCCGTTTCAGGCACAGAAATGACTTTAAACACACTTATTTTAGTTGACAAAGTCATAATTCACATCCAACAGAAGCTGGAACAAGATCACAGCAGACCAGCTCGCCACCTCCCTGAGCCAGCACCCTCCTGCCAGCTCAGCGAACCCCAGCCAGGCCGCCAACAACCTCACGAAGTGGATCAGCATCTGCGCGGACGAGCTCGCCCCGCTGAGGACCCCGCCCAGCAGACCCGGAAGCAAGAAAGCCCCGTGGTTCACCGACGAACTCAAGAGCTCCAAGAAGAACTGCCGAGCCCTCGAGAAAGTCTGGAGAAGGGAACCCACACCGGATAACAGGACCTCCTTCAAGCTTGCCACCCGGAAGCACCACCAGCTGATCCGCGCCGCCAAGAAAACAGCATTCAAGGAACGGTTGGACAACAACGCACACAACTGCAAGGAACTCTTCAACATCGTGAAAGAGCTTTCCAACCCCAGCGCAGGAAACAACGACATCACCCCATCGCAAGACCTCTGCAACTCCCTCGCTTCATACTTCCACAACAAGATCGCGGACATACACAACAGCTTCAACAACCAACCAACGCACACCATGACCGAACAACCACCCCCTACCACCACCCTTCACGCCTGGACCCCGATCAGCACCGAAGACACCATCCGCACGATGAACTCCATTCACTCCGGATCACCGACCGACCCCTGCCCTCACCACGTCTTCAACAAGGCCGACGCTGTCATCGCACCCCACCTGCGAGACATCATCAACACATCATTCGACACCGCCACCTTCCCAGAGAGCTGGAAACACGCCGAACTCAGCGCCCTGCTCAAGAAACCAACAGCGGACCCCACCGAACTCAAGAACTACCGCCCCATCTCGCTCCTCCCGTTTCCAGCCAAAGTCATCGAGAAGACCGTCAACAAGCAGATGGCCGCCTTCCTCAAGACGAACGGATCCCTCGACCCCTCACAGTCTGGCTTCCAAGCCAACCACAGCACCGAGACCGCCCTCATCGCCGCCACCGATGACATCCGAGCCCTGATGGACAATGGAGAAACAGCGGCCCTCATCCTCCTAGACCTCTCCGCGGCATTCGACATGGTCTGCCACCGCACCCTAGTACAGCGCCTCAGCAACATCGGAATCCAGGACAAAGCGCTGGAATGGATCATCTCCTTCCTCGACGGAAGAACACAGAGAGTCCGCCTACCACCGTACAAGTCAGAGGCCTCCGAAGTCATCTGCGGCGTCCCTCAAGGATCATCTCTGAGCCCCACCCTCTTCAACGTCTACATGAGCCCCCTCGCGGCCATCGTACGCAAACACAACCTCAGCATAATCTCCTACGCCGACGACACCCAGCTGATCCTCTCCCTGACCAACGACCCCGCCTTCGCCAGAGCCAACCTGCACGAAGGGATGAAAGAGGTAGCCGAGTGGATGACGACCAGCCGCCTGAAACTGAACTCTGGCAAGACGGAGGTCCTCATCCTGGGCTCTTCCCCCTCCGCCTGGGACGACTCCTGGTGGCCTCCCGCCCTGGGCACCGCACCCAAACCGACAGACCATGCACGCAACCTGGGATTCATCCTGGACTCCTCCCTCTCCATGACCAGGCAAGTCAACAACGTCTCCTCGGCGTGCTTCAACATCCTACGCATGCTACGGAAGATCTTCCGGTGGATCCCCACCGAGACCAGGAAGACCGTCACCCAGGCCCTCGTCACCAGCCGACTGGACTACGGCAATGCCCTCTACACCGGTACCACCGCCAAGCTCCAGAAGAGACTCCAGCGGATCCAGAACGCCTCAGCTAGACTCATCCTCGACATCCCACGAACCAGCCACATCACCGGACATCTGAGAGACCTTCACTGGCTCCCCGTCAACAAAAGAATCACCTTCCGCCTCCTCACCCACGCACACAAAGCCCTACACGACCAAGGCCCGAGCTACCTCAACAGCCGGATCAACTTCTACGCTCCCAAACGCCACCTCCGATCAGCCAACCACGCCCTCGCCGCCGTCCCCCGCATCCGAAGAGTGACTACAGGAGGAAGGTCCTTCTCCTACCTGGCCGCCAAGACCTGGAACTCCCTCCCGACCGACCTGCGCCTGACCCAAGACCACCTCTCCTTCAGGAAGAAGCTGAAGACCTGGCTGTTTGAGCAGTAGCGGCACCCCCCCCCTCCCCCCCCCAGCACCTTGAGACCCTACGGGTATGTAGCGCGCTCTATAAGTGTCACTGATTGATTGATTGATTGATTGATTGATTTACAGTCAAAAGATTAAATGTTAAAATTTCATCCATATTGACCATTTTGGGATCGTTCGACATGTCCGGAGTCATCGTTTTTCATCTGAAAATTGATTTTTTGGACTGTACCAAAAATGATTCAAAATGTCATTTGGATCGTGCCTCATGTTGAATAACCACTTTTTAAACCCTCACAGTGACCAAAATTGCCATTTTTACAGAGTTTTGCTTACACAAAAGCTTCAATTTTGACCCATTTCAGGCACAGAAATGACTTTAAACACACTTATTTTAGTTGACAAAGTCATAATTCACATCCAAGAGTCATTTACAGTCAAAAGATTACATGTTAAAATTTCATCCATATTGACCATTTTGGGATCGTTCGACATGTCTGGAGTCATCGTTTTTCATCCGAAAATTGATTTTTTGGACTGTACCAAAAATGATTCAAAATGTCAATTTGATCGTGCCTCATTTTGAATAACCACTTTTTAAACCCTCACAGTGACCAAAATTGCCAATTTTACAGAGTTTTGCTTACACAAAAGCTTCAATTTTGACCCGTTTCAGGCACAGAAATGACTTTAAACACACTTATTTTATTTGACAAAGTCATTATTCACATCCAACAGTCATTTAGAGTCAAAAGATTAAATGTTAAAATTTCATCCATATTGACCATTTTGGGATCGTTCGACATGTCCGGAGTCATCGTTTTTCATCCGAAAATTGATTTTTTGGACTGTACCAAAAATGATTCAAAATGTCAATTGGATCGTGCCTCATGTTGAATAACCACTTTTTAAACCCTCACAGTGACCAAAATTGCCATTTTTACAGAGTTTTAATTACTGAAAAGCTTCAATTTTGTCCCATTTCAGGCACAGAAATGACTTTAAACACACTTATTTTAGTTGACAAAGTCATAATTCACATCCAACAGTCATTTACAGTCAAAAGATTAAATGTTAAAATTTCATCCATATTGACCATTTTGGGATCGTTCGACATGTCCGGAGTCATCGTTTTTCATCCGAAAATTGATTTTTTGGACTGTACCAAAAATGATTCAAAATGTCAATTGGATCGTGCCTCATGATGAATAACCACTTTTTAAACCCTCACAGTGACCAAAATTGCCATTTTTACAGAGTTTTGCTTACTCAAAAGCTTCAATTTTGACCCATTTCAGGCACAGAAATGACTTTAAACACACTTATTTTAGTTGACAAAGTCATAATTCACATCCAACAGTCATTTACAGTCAAAAGATTAAATGTTAAAATTTCATCCATATTGACCATTTTGGGATCGTTCGACATGTCCGGAGTCATCGTTTTTCATCCGAAAATTGATTTTTTGGACTGTACCAAAAATGATTCAAAATGTAAATTGGATCGTGCCTCATGTTGAATAACCACTTTTTAAACCCTCACAGTGACCAAAATTGCCATTTTTACAGAGTTTTGCTTACTCAAAAGCTTCAATTTTGACCCATTTCAGGCACAGAAATGACTTTAAACACACTTATTTTAGTTGACAAAGTCATAATTAACATCCAACAGTCATTTACAGTCAAAAGATTACATGTTAAAATTTCATCCATATTGACCATTTTGGGATCGTTCGACATGTCCGGAGTCATCGTTTTTCATCCGAAAATTGATTTTTTGAACTGTACCAAAAATGATTCAAAATGTCAATTGGATCGTGCCTCATGTTGAATAACCACTTTTTAAACCCTCACAGTGACCAAAATTGCCAATTTTACACAGTTTTGCTTCCTCAAAAGCTTCAATTTTGACACATTTCAGGCACAGAAATGACTTTAAACACACTTATTTTAGTTGACAAAGCCATAAATCACATCCAACAGTCATTTAGAGTCAAAAGATTAAATGTTAAAATTTCATCATTATAGACCATTTTGGGAACGTTCGACAGGTCCGGAGTCATCGTTTTTCGTCTGAAAATTGATTTTTTGGACTGTACCAAAAATGATTCAAAATGTCAATTGGATCGTGCCTCATGTTGAATAACCACTTTTTAAACCCTCAGAGTGACCAAAATTGCCATTTTTACAGAGTTTTGATTACTCAAAAGCTTCAATTTTTACCCCTTTGAGGCACAGAAAGGACTTTAAACACACTTATTTTAGTTGACAAAGTCATTATTCACATCCAACAGTCATTTAGAGTCAAAAGATTAAATGTTAAAATTTCATCCATATTGACCATTTTGGGATCGTTCGACATGTCCGGAGTCATCGTTTTTCATCCGAAAATTGATTTTTTGGACTGTACCAAAAATGATTCAAAATGTCAATTGGATCGTGCCTCATGTTGAATAACCATTTTTTAAACCCTCACAGTGACCAAAATTGCCATTTTTACAGAGTTTTGATTACTCAAAAGCTTCACTTTTGACCCATTTCAGGCACAGAAATGACTTTAAACACACTTATTTTAGTTCACAAAGTCATAATTCACATCCAACAGTCATTTACAGTCAAAAGATTAAATGTTAAAATTTCATCCATATTGACCATTTTGGGATCGTTCGACATGTCCGGAGTCATCGTTTTTCATCCAAAAATTGATTTTTTGGACTGTACCAAAAATGATTCAAAATGTCAATTGGATCGTGCCTCATTTTGAATAACCACTTTTTAAACCCTCACAGTGACCAAAATTGCCAATTTTACAGAGTTTTGCTTACACAAAAGCTTCAATTTTGACCCGTTTCAGGCACAGAAATGACTTTAAACACACTTATTTTAGTTGACAAAGTCATTATTCACATCCAACAGTCATTTAGAGTCAAAAGATTAAATGTTAAAATTTCATCCATATTGACCATTTTGGGATCGTTCGACATGTCCGGAGTCATCGTTTTTCATCCGAAAATTGATTTTTTGGACTGTACCAAAAATGATTCAAAATGTCAATTGGATCGTGCCTCATGTTGAATAACCACTTTTTAAACCCGCACAGTGACCAAAATTGCCATTTTTACAGAGTTTTGATTACTCAAAAGCTTCAATTTTGACCCATTTCAGGCACAGAAATGACTTTAAACACACTTATTTTAGTTGACAAAGTCATAATTCACATCCAACAGTCATTTACAGTCAAAAGATTAAATGTTAATATTTCATCCATATTGACCATTTTGGGATCGTTCGACATGTCCGAAGTCATCGTTTTTCATCCGAAAATTGATTTTTTGGACTGTACCAAAAATGATTCAAAATGTCAATTGGATCGTGCCTCATGTTGAATAACCACTTTTTAAACCCTCACAGTGACCAAAATTGCCATTTTTACAGAGTTTTGCTTACTCAAAAGCTTCAATTTTGACCCATTTCAGGCACAGAAATGACTTTAAACACACTTATTTTAGTTGACAAAGTCATTATTCACATCCAACAGTCATTTAGAGTCAAAAGATTAAATGTTAAAATTTCATCCATATTGACCATTTTGGGATCGTTCGACATGTCCGGAGTCATCGTTTTTCATCCGAAAATTGATTTTTTGGACTGTACCAAAAATGATTCAAAATGTCAATTGGATCGTGCCTCATGTTGAATAACCACTTTTTAAACCCTCACAGTGACCAAAATTGCCATTTTTACAGAGTTTTGATTACTCAAAAGCTTCACTTTTGACCCATTTCAGGCACAGAAATGACTTTAAACACACTTATTTTAGTTGACAAAGTCATAATTCACATCCAACAGTCATTTACAGTCAAAAGATTAAATGTTAAAATTTCATCCATATTGACCATTTTGGGATCTTTCGACATGTCCGGAGTCATCGTTTTTCATCCGAAAATTGATTTTTTGGACTGTACCAAAAATGATTCAAAATGTCAATTGGATCGTGCCTCATTTTGAATAACCACTTTTTAAACCCTCACAGTGACCAAAATTGCCAATTTTACAGAGTTTTGCTTACACAAAAGCTTCAATTTTGACCCGTTTCAGGCACAGAAATGACTTTAAACACACTTATTTTAGTTGACAAAGTCATTATTCACATCCAACAGTCATTTAGAGTCAAAAGATTAAATGTTAAAATTTCATCCATATTGACCATTTTGGGATCGTTCGACATGTCCGGAGTCATCGTTTTTCATCCGAAAATTGATTTTTTGGACTGTACCAAAAATGATTCAAAATGTCAATTGGATCGTGCCTCATGTTGAATAACCACTTTTTAAACCCTCACAGTGACCAAAATTGCCATTTTTACAGAGTTTTGATTACTCAAAAGCTTCAATTTTGACCCATTTCAGGCACAGAACTGACTTTAAACACACTTATTTTAGTTGACAAAGTCATTATTCACATCCAACAGTCATTTACAGTCAAAAGATTAAATGTTAAAATTTCATCCATATTGACCATTTTGGGATCGTTCGACATGTCCGGAGTCATCGTTTTTCATCCGAAAATTGATTTTTTGGACTGTACCAAAAATGATTCAAAATGTCAATTGGATCATGCCTCATGTTGAATAACCACTTTTTAAACCCTCACAGTGACCAAAATTGCCATTTTTACAGAGTTTTGCTTACTCAAAAGCTTCAATTTTGACCCATTTCAGGCACAGAAATGACTTTAAACACACTTATTTTAGTTGACAAAGTCATAATTCACATCCAACAGTCATTTACAGTCAAAAGATTAAATGTTAAAATTTCATCCATATTGACCATTTTGGGATCGTTCGACATGTCCGGAGTCATCGTTTTTCATCCGAAAATTGATTTTTTGGACTGTACCAAAAATGATTCAAAATGTCAATTGGATCGTGCCTCATGTTGAATAACCACTTTTTAAACCCTCACAGTGACCAAAATTGCCATTTTTACAGAGTTTTGCTTACTCAAAAGCTTCAATTTTGACCCATTTCAGGCACAGAAATGACTTTAAACACACTTATTTTAGTTGACAAAGTCATAATTCACATCCAACAGTAATTTACAGTCAAAAGATTAAATGTTAAAATTTCATCCATATTGACCATTTTGGGATCGTTCGACATGTCCGGAGTCATCGTTTTTCATCCGAAAATTGATTTTTTGGACTGTACCAAAAATGATTCAAAATGTCAATTGGATCGTGCCTCATGTTGAATAACCACTTTTAAACCCTCACAGTGACCAAAATTGCCATTTTTACAGAGTTTTGATTACTCAAAAGCTTCAATTTTTACCCCTTTGAGGCACAGAAATGACTTTAAACACACTTATTTTAGTTGACAAAGTCATAATTCACATCCAACAGTCATTTACAGTCAAAAGATTAAATGTTAAAATTTCATCCATATTGACCATTTTGGGATCGTTCGACATGTCCGGAGTCATCGTTTTTCATCCGAAAATTGATTTTTTGGACTGTACCAAAAATGATTCAAAATGTCAATTTTATCGTGCCTCATGTTGAATAACCACTTTTTAAACCCTCACAGTGACCAAAATTGCCATTTTTACAGAGTTTTGATTACTCAAAAGCTTCAATTTTGACCCATTTCAGGCACAGAAATGACTTTAAACACACTTATTTTAGTTGACAAAGTCATAATTCACATCCAACAGTCATTTACAGTCAAAATATTAAATGTTAAAATTTCATCCATATTGACCATTTTGGGATCGTTCGACATGTCCGGAGTCATCGTTTTTCATCCGAAAATTGATTTTTTGGACTGTACCAAAAATGATTCAAAATGTCAATTGGATCATGCCTCATGTTGAATAACCACTTTTTAAACCCTCACAGTGACCAAAATTGCCATTTTTACAGAGTTTTGATTACTCAAAAGCTTCAATTTTTACCCCTTTGAGGCACAGAAATGACTTTAAACACACTTATTATAGTTGACAAAGTCATAATTCACATCCAACAGTCATTTACAGTCAAAAGATTAAATGTTAAAATTTCATCCATATTGACCATTTTGGGATCGTTCGACATGTCCGGAGTCATCGTTTTTCATCCGAAAATTGATTTTTTGGACTGTACCAAAAATGATTCAAAATGTCAATTGGATCGTGCCTCATGTTGAATAACCACTTTTTAAACCCTCACAGTGACCAAAATTGCCATTTTTACAGAGTTTTGCTTACTCAAAAGCTTCAATTTTGACCCATTTCAGGCACAGAAATGACTTTAAACACACTTATTTTAGTTGACAAAGTCATAATTCACATCCAACAGTCATTTCCAGTCAAAAGATTAAATGTTAAAATTTCATCCATATTGACCATTTTGGGATCGTTCGACATGTCCGGATTCATCGTTTTTCATCCGAAAATTGATTTTTTGGACTGTACCAAAAATGATTCAAAATGTCAATTGGATCGTGCCTCATTTTGAATAATCACTTTTTAAACCCTCACAGTGACCAAAATTGCCAATTTTACAGAGTTTTGCTTACACAAAAGCTTCAATTTTGACCCGTTTCAGGCACAGAAATGACTTTAAACACACTTATTTTAGTTGACAAAGTCATTATTCACATCCAACAGTCATTTAAAGTCAAAAGATTAAATGTTAAAATTTCATCCATATTGACCATTTTGGGATCGTTCGACATGTCCGGAGTCATCGTTTTTCATCCGAAAATTGATTTTTTGGACTGTACCAAAAATGATTCAAAATGTCAATTGGATCGTGCCTCATGTTGAATAACCACTTTTTAAACCCTCAAAGTGACCAAAATTGCCATTTTTACAGAGTTTTAATTACTCAAAAGCTTCAATTTTGACCCATTTCAGGCACAGAAATGACTTTAAACACACTTATTTTAGTTGACAAAGTCATAATTCACATCCAACAGTCATTTACAGTCAAAAGATTAAATGTTAAAATTTCATCCATATTGACCATTTTGGGATCGTTCGACATGTCCGGAGTCATCGTTTTTCATCCGAAAATTGATTTTTTGGACTGTACCAAAAATGATTCAAAATGTCAATTGGATCGTGCCTCATGTTGAATAACCACTTTTTAAACCCTCACAGTGACCAAAATTGCCATTTTTACAGAGTTTTGCTTACTCAAAAGCTTCAATTTTGACCCATTTCAGGCACAGAAATGACTTTAAACACACTTATTTTAGTTGACAAAGTCATAATTCACATCCAACAGTCATTTACAGTCAAAAGATTAAATGTTAAAATTTCATCCATATTGACCATTTTGGGATCGTTCGACATGTCCGGAGTCATCGTTTTTCATCCGAAAATTGATTTTTTGGACTGTACCAAAAATGATTCAAAATGTCAATTGGATCGTGCCTCATGTTGAATAACCACTTTTTAAACCCTCACAGTGACCAAAATTGCCATTTTTACAGAGTTTTGATTACTCAAAAGCTTCAATTTTTACCCCTTTGAGGCACAGAAATGACTTTAAACACACTTATTTTAGTTGACAAAGTCATAATTCACATCCAACAGTCATTTACAGTCAAAAGATTAAATGTTAAAATTTCATCCATATTGACCATTTTGGGATCGTTCGACATGTCCGGAGTCATCGTTTTTCATCCGAAAATTGATTTTTTGGACTGTACCAAAAATGATTCAAAATGTCAATTGGATCGTGCCTCATGTTGAATAACCACTTTTTAAACCCTCAGAGTGACCAAAATTGCCATTTTTACAGAGTTTTGATTACTCAAAAGCTTCAATTTTTACCCCTTTGAGGCACAGAAATGACTTTAAACACACTTATTTTAGTTGACAAAGTCATAATTCACATCCAACAGTCATTTACAGTCAAAAGATTAAATGTTAAAATTTCATCCATATTGACCATTTTGGGATCGTTCGACATGTCCGGAGTCATCGTTTTTCATCCGAAAATTGATTTTTTGGACTGTACCAAAAATGATTCAAAATGTCAATTGGATCGTGCCTCATGTTGAATAACCACTTTTTAAACCCTCACAGTGACCAAAATTGCCATTTTTACAGAGTTTTGCTTACTCAAAAGCTTCAATTTTGACCCATTTCAGGCACAGAAATGACTTTAAACACACTTATTTTAGTTGACAAAGTCATAATTCACATCCAACAGTCATTTACAGTCAAAAGATTAAATGTTAAAATTTCATCCATATTGACCATTTTGGGATCGTTCGACATGTCCGGAGTCATCGTTTTTCATCCGAAAATTGATTTTTTGGACTGTACCAAAAATGATTCAAAATGTCAATTGGATCGTGCCTCATGTTGAATAACCACTTTTTAAACCCTCACAGTGACCAAAATTGCCATTTTTACAGAGTTTTGATTACTCAAAAGCTTCAATTTTTACCCCTTTGAGGCACAGAAATGACTTTAAACACACTTATTTTAGTTGACAAAGTCATAATTCACATCCAACAGTCATTTACAGTCAAAAGATTAAATGTTAAAATTTCATCCATATTGACCATTTTGGGATCGTTCGACATGTCCGGAGTCATCGTTTTTCATCCGAAAATTGATTTTTTGGACTGTACCAAAAATGATTCAAAATGTCAATTGGATCGTGCCTCATGTTGAATAACCACTTTTTAAACCCTCAGAGTGACCAAAATTGCCATTTTTACAGAGTTTTGATTACTCAAAAGCTTCAATTTTTACCCCTTTGAGGCACAGAAATGACTTTAAACACACTTATTTTAGTTGACAAAGTCATAATTCACATCCAACAGTCATTTACAGTCAAAAGATTAAATGTTAAAATTTCATCCATATTGACCATTTTGGGATCGTTCGACATGTCCGGAGTCATCGTTTTTCATCCGAAAATTGATTTTTTGGACTGTACCAAAAATGATTCAAAATGTCAATTGGATCGTGCCTCATGTTGAATAACCACTTTTTAAACCCTCACAGTGACCAAAATTGCCATTTTTACAGAGTTTTGATAACTCAAAAGCTTCAATTTTGACCCATTTCAGGCACAGAAATGACTTTAAACACACTTATTTTAGTTGACAAAGTCATAATTCACATCCAACAGTCATTTACAGTCAAAAGATTAAATGTTAAAATTTCATCCATATTGACCATTTTGGGATCGTTCGACATGTCCGGAGTCATCGTTTTTCATCCGAAAATTGATTTTTTGGACTGTACCAAAAATGATTCAAAATGTCAATTGGATCGTGCCTCATTTTGAATAACCACTTTTTAAACCCTCACAGTGACCAAAATTGCCAATTTTACAGAGTTTTGCTTACACAAAAGCTTCAATTTTGACCCGTTTCAGGCACAGAAATGACTTTAAACACACTTATTTTAGTTGACAAAGTCATTATTCACATCCAACAGTCATTTAGAGTCAAAAGATTAAATGTTAAAATTTCATCCATATTGACCATTTTGGGATCGTTCGACATGTCCGGAGTCATCGTTTTTCATCCGAAAATTGATTTTTTGGACTGTACCAAAAATGATTCAAAATGTCAATTGGATCGTGCCTCATGTTGAATAACCACTTTTTAGACCCTCACAGTGACCAAAATTGCCATTTTTACAGAGTTTTGATTACTCAAAAGCTTCAATTTTGACCCATTTCAGGCACAGAAATGACTTTAAACACTTTTATTTTAGTTGACAAAGTCATAATTCACATCCAACAGTCATTTACAGTCAAAAGATTAAATGTTAAAATTTCATCCATATTGACCATTTTGGGATCGTTCGACATGTCCGGAGTCATCGTTTTTCATCCGAAAATTGATTTTTTGGACTGTACCAAAAATGATTCAAAATGTCAATTGGATCGTGCCTCATGTTGAATAACCACTTTTTAAACCCTCACAGTGACCAAAATTGCCATTTTTACAGAGTTTTGCTTACTCAAAAGCTTCAATTTTGACCCATTTCAGGCACAGAAATGACTTTAAACACACTTATTTTAGTTGACAAAGTCATAATTCACATCCAACAGTCATTTACAGTCAAAAGATTAAATGTTAAAATTTCATCCATATTGACCATTTTGGGATCGTTCGACATGTCCGGAGTCATCGTTTTTCATCCGAAAATTGATTTTTTGGACTGTACCAAAAATGATTCAAAATGTCAATTGGATCATGCCTCATGTTGAATAACCACTTTTTAAACCCTCACAGTGACCAAAATTGCCATTTTTACAGAGTTTTGATTACTCAAAAGCTTCAATTTTTACCCCTTTGAGGCACAGAAATGACTTTAAACACACTTATTATAGTTGACAAAGTCATAATTCACATCCAACAGTCATTTACAGTCAAAAGATTAAATGTTAAAATTTCATCCATATTGACCATTTTGGGATCGTTCGACATGTCCGGAGTCATCGTTTTTCATCCGAAAATTGATTTTTTGGACTGTACCAAAAATGATTCAAAATGTCAATTGGATCGTGCCTCATTTTGAATAATCACTTTTTAAACCCTCACAGTGACCAAAATTGCCAATTTTACAGAGTTTTGCTTACACAAAAGCTTCAATTTTGACCCGTTTCAGGCACAGAAATGACTTTAAACACACTTATTTTAGTTGACAAAGTCATTATTCACATCCAACAGTCATTTAAAGTCAAAAGATTAAATGTTAAAATTTCATCCATATTGACCATTTTGGGATCGTTCGACATGTCCGGAGTCATCGTTTTTCATCCGAAAATTGATTTTTTGGACTGTACCAAAAATGATTCAAAATGTCAATTGGATCGTGCCTCATGTTGAATAACCACTTTTTAAACCCTCACAGTGACCAAAATTGCCATTTTTACAGAGTTTTAATTCCTCAAAAGCTTCAATTTTGACCCATTTCAGGCACAGAAATGACTTTAAACACACTTATTTTAGTTGACAAAGTCATAATTCACATCCAACAGTCATTTACAGTCAAAAGATTAAATGTTAAAATTTCATCCATATTGACCATTTTGGGATCATTCGACATGTCCGGAGTCATCGTTTTTCATCCGAAAATTGATTTTTTGGACTGTACCAAAAATGATTCAAAATGTCAATTGGATCGTGCCTCATGTTGAATAACCACTTTTTAAACCCTCACAGTGACCAAAATTGCCATTTTTACAGAGTATTGCTTACTCAAAAGCTTCAATTTTGACCCATTTCAGGCACAGAAATGACTTTAAACACACTTATTTTAGTTGACAAAGTCATAATTCACATCCAACAGAAGCTGGAACATGATCACAGCAGACCAGCTCGCCACCTCCCTGAGCCAGCACCCTCCTGCCAGCTCAGCGAACCCCAGCCAGGCCGCCGACAACCTCACGAAGTGGATCAGCATCTGCGCGGACGAGCTCGCCCCGCTGAGGACCCCGCCCAGCAGACCCGGAAGCAAGAAAGCCCCGTGGTTCACCGACGAACTCAAGAGCTCCAAGAAGAACTGCCGAGCCCTCGAGAAAGTCTGGAGAAGGGAACCCACACCGGACAACAGGACCTCCTTCAAGCTTGCCACCCGGAAGCACCACCAGCTGATCCGCGCCGCCAAGAAAACAGCATTCAAGGAACGGTTGGACAACAACGCACACAACTGCAAGGAACTCTTCAACATCGTGAAAGAGCTTTCCAACCCCAGCGCAGGAAACAACGACATCACCCCATCGCAAGACCTCTGCAACTCCCTCGCTTCATACTTCCACAACAAGATCGCGGACATACACAACAGCTTCAACAACCAACCAACGCACACCATGACCGAACAACCACCCCCCACCACCACCCTTCACGCCTGGACCCCGATCAGCACCGAAGACACCATCCGCACGATGAACTCCATTCACTCCGGATCACCGACCGACCCCTGCCCTCACCACGTCTTCAACAAGGCCGACGCTGTCATCGCACCCCACCTGCGAGACATCATCAACACATCATTCGACACCGCCACCTTCCCAGAGAGCTGGAAACACGCCGAACTCAGCGCCCTGCTCAAGAAACCAACAGCGGACCCCACCGAACTCAAGAACTACCGCCCCATCTCGCTCCTCCCGTTTCCAGCCAAAGTCATCGAGAAGACCGTCAACAAGCAGATGGCCGCCTTCCTCGAGACGAACGGATCCCTCGACCCCTCACAGTCTGGCTTCCAAGCCAACCACAGCACCGAGACCGCCCTCATCGCCGCCACCGATGACATCCGAGCCCTGATGGACAATGGAGAAACAGCGGCCCTCATCCTCCTAGACCTCTCCGTGGCATTCAACATGGTCTGCCACCGCACCCTAGTACAGCGCCTCAGCAACATCGGAATCCAGGACAAAGTGCTGGAATGGATCATCTCCTTCCTCGACGGAAGAACACAGAGAGTCCGCCTACCACCGTACAAGTCAGAGGCCTCCGAAGTCATCTGCGGCGTCCCTCAAGGATCATCTCTGAGCCCCACCCTCTTCAACGTCTACATGAGCCCCCTCGTGGCCATCGTACGCAAACACAACCTCAGCATAATCTCCTACGCCGACGACACCCAGCTGATCCTCTCCCTGACCAACGACCCCGCCTTCGCCAGAGCCAACCTGCACGAAGGGATGAAAGAGGTAGCCGAGTGGATGACGACCAGCCGCCTGAAACTGAACTCTGACAAGACGGAGGTCCTCATCCTGGGATCTTCCCCCTCCGCCTGGGACGACTCCTGGTGGCCTCCCGCCCT
This sequence comes from Lissotriton vulgaris, assembly GCF_964263255.1. Classification (NCBI taxonomy): domain Eukaryota; kingdom Metazoa; phylum Chordata; class Amphibia; order Caudata; family Salamandridae; genus Lissotriton; species Lissotriton vulgaris. Next base: position 198,813 of record NW_028252051.1, on the reverse strand, counting down.
GGGCACCGCACCCAAACCGACAGACCATGCACGCAACCTGGGATTCATCCTGGACTCCTCCCTCTCCATGACCAGGCAAGTCAACAACGTCTCCTCGGCGTGCTTCAACATCCTACGCATGCTACGGAAGATCTTCCGGTGGATCCCCACCGAGACCAGGAAGACCGTCACCCAGGCCCTCGTCACCAGCCGACTGGACTACGGCAACGCCCTCTACACCGGTACCACCGCCAAGCTCCAGAAGAGACTCCAGCGGATCCAGAACGCCTCAGCCAGACTCATCCTCGACATCCCACGAACCAGCCACATCACCGGACATCTGAGAGACCTTCACTGGCTCCCCGTCAACAAAAGAATCACCTTCCGCCTCCTCACCCACGCACACAAAGCCCTACACGACCAAGGCCCGAGCTACCTCAACAGCCGGATCAACTTCTACGCTCCCAAACGCCACCTCCGATCAGCCAACCACGCCCTCGCCGCCGTCTCCCGCATCCGAAGAGTGACTACAGGAGGAAGGTCCTTCTCCTACCTGGCCGCCAAGACCTGGAACTCCCTCCCGACCGACCTGCGCCTGACCCAAGACCACCTCTCCTTCAGGAAGAAGCTGAAGACCTGGCTGTTCGAGCAGTAGCGGCACCCCCCCCCCCCCCCAGCGCCTTGAGACCCTACGGGTATGTAGCGCGCTCTATAAGTGTCACTGATTGATTGATTGATTGATTGATTTACAGTCAAAAGATTAAATGTTAAAATTTCATCCATATTGACCATTTTGGGATCGTTCGACATGTCCGGAGTCATCGTTTTTCATCCGAAAATTGATTTTTTGGACTGTACCAAAAATGATTCAAAATGTCAGTTGGATCGTGCCTCATGTTGAATAACCACTTTTTAAACCCTCACAGTGACCAAAATTGCCATTTTTACAGAGTTTTGCTTACTCAAAAGCTTCAATTTTGACCCATTTCAGGCACAGAAATGACTTTAAATATACTTATTTTAGTTGACAAAGTCATAATTCACATCCAACAGTCATTTACAGTCAAAAGATTACATGTTAAAATTTCATCCATATTGACCATTTTGGGATCGTTCGACATGTCCGGAGTCATCGTTTTTCATCCGATAATTGATTTTTTGAACTGTACCAAAAATGATTCAAAATGTCAATTGGATCGTGCCTCATGTTGAATAACCACTTTTTAAACCCTCACAGTGACCAAAATTGCCAATTTTACACAGTTGTGCTTACTCAAAAGCTTCAATTTTGACCCATTTCAGGCACAGAAATGACTTTAAACACACTTATTTTAGTTGACAAAGCCATAATTCACATCCAACAGTCATTTAGAGTCAAAAGATTAAATGTTAAAATTTCATCATTATAGACCATTTTGGGAACGTTCGACAGGTCCGGAGTCATCGTTTTTCGCCTGAAAATTGATTTTTTGAACTGTACCAAAAATGATTCAAAATGTCAATTGGATCGTGCCTCATGTTGAATAACCACTTTTTAAACCCTCAGAGTGACCAAAATTGCTATTTTTACAGAGTTTTGATTACTCAAAAGCTTCAAGTTTTACCCCTTTGAGGCACAGAAATGACTTTAAACACACTTATTTTAGTTGACAAAGTCATTATTCACATCCAACAGTCATTTAGAGTCAAAAGATTAAATGTTAAAATTTCATCCATATTGACCATTTTGGGATCGTTCGACATGTCCGGAGTCATCGTTTTTCATCCAAAAATTGATTTTTTGGACTGTACCAAAAATGATTCAAAATGTCAATTGGATCATGCCTCATGTTGAATAACCACTTTTTAAACCCTCACAGTGACCAACATTGCCATTTTTACAGAGTTTTGATTACTCAAAAGCTTCACTTTTGACCCATTTCAGGCACAGAAATGACTTTAAACACACTTATTTTAGTTCACAAAGTCATAATTCACATCCAACAGTCATTTACAGTCAAAAGATTAAATGTTAAAATTTCATCCATATTGACCATTTTGGGATCGTTCGACATGTCCGGAGTCATCGTTTTTCATCCGAAAATTGATTTTTTGGACTGTACCAAAAATGATTCAAAATGTCAATTGGATCGTGCCTCATTTTGAATAACCACTTTTTAAACCCTCACAGTGACCAAAATTGCCAATTTTACAGAGTTTTGCTTACACAAAAGCTTCAATTTTGACCCGTTTCAGGCACAGAAATGACTTTAAACACACTTATTTTAGTTGACAAAGTCATTATTCACATCCAACAGTCATTTAGAGTCAAAAGATTAAATGTTAAAATTTCATCCATATTGACCATTTTGGGATCGTTCGACATGTCCGGAGTCATCGTTTTTCATCCGAAAATTGATTTTTTGGACTGTACCAAAAATGATTCAAAATGTCAATTGGATCGTGCCTCATGTTGAATAACCACTTTTTAAACCCTCAGAGTGACCAAAATTGCCATTTTTACAGAGTTTTGATTACTCAAAAGCTTCAATTTTTACCCCTTTGAGGCACAGAAATGACTTTAAACACACTTATTTTAGTTGACAAAGTCATAATTCACATCCAACAGTCATTTACAGTCAAAAGATTAAATGTTAAAATTTCATCCATATTGACCATTTTGGGATCGTTCGACATGTCCGGAGTCATCGTTTTTCATCCGAAAATTGATTTTTTGGACTGTACCAAAAATGATTCAAAATGTCAATTGGATCGTGCCTCATGTTGAATAACCACTTTTTAAACCCTCACAGTGACCAAAATTGCCATTTTTACAGAGTTTTGATTACTCAAAAGCTTCAATTTTGACCCATTTCAGGCACAGAAATGACTTTAAACACACTTATTTTAGTTGACAAAGTCATAATTCACATCCAACAGTCATTTACAGTCAAAAGATTAAATGTTAAAATTTCATCCATATTGACCATTTTGGGATCGTTCGACATGTCCGGAGTCATCGTTTTTCATCCGAAAATTGATTTTTTGGACTGTACCAAAAATGATTCAAAATGTCAATTGGATCGTGCCTCATTTTGAATAACCACTTTTTAAACCCTCACAGTGACCAAAATTGCCATTTTTACAGAGTTTTGCTTACTCAAAAGCTTCAATTTTGACCCATTTCAGGCACAGAAATGACTTTAAATACACTTATTTTAGTTGACAAAGTCATAATTCACATCCAACAGTCATTTACAGTCAAAAGATTACATGTTAAAATTTCATCCATATTGACCATTTTGGGATCGTTCGACATGTCCGGAGTCATCGTTTTTCATCCGAAAATTGATTTTTTGAACTGTACCAAAAATGATTCAAAATGTCAATTGGATCGTGCCTCATGTTGAATAACCACTTTTTAAACCCTCACAGTGACCAAAATTGCCAATTTTACACAGTTGTGCTTACTCAAAAGCTTCAATTTTGACCCATTTCAGGCACAGAAATGACTTTAAACACACTTATTTTAGTTGACAAAGCCATAATTCACATCCAACAGTCATTTAGAGTCAAAAGATTAAATGTTAAAATTTCATCATTATAGACCATTTTGGGAACGTTCGACAGGTCCGGAGTCATCGTTTTTCGTCTGAAAATTGATTTTTTGAACTGTACCAAAAATGATTCAAAATGTCAATTGGATCGTGCCTCATGTTGAATAACCACTTTTTAACCCCTTCGCTGCTAGGCCTTTTCCCCTCCTGTGCTAAGCCCTTTTTTGGCGATTTGGGGTAGTGCGCGCTTAGGCCCTTGTAACTTTTTGACCACATAAGGTATCCACGCCAAATTTGCGTCCTTTTCTTCCAACATCATGTGGATTCTAAAGGTGCCCAGGGTTTGTGGATTACCTTGGAGGGGTCCCAGAAATTAACCAAAATATAGTGATTTTTTTGTTTTTTTCAGAAAAATGGGAAAAATGGGCTGCAAATGAAAGCCTCTGGGTTTTTCCCTGAAAATGTTATCAAAAAAGGGTTTGTGGGGCTGAAATCTCCATTTTCTCAGCTTTTAGGAAATGACAGTCTTTTGTCAGAGAACCGACATTTTTCACACAGTTTTGGCATTTTTCTGGGACATAGCCTATTTTTGCTATTTTTAGAGCTTTCCACCTCCTTCCAGTTAATGGTAGAAATGAGTTTGAAAGCAATAATGGATCCTAGAAAGCTGTACATTTTCAAAAAGTAGACAAAATTCTGAATTCAGAAAGGGGTCATTTGTCTAAATCCATGAAGGTTTCTTTATAGAAACTAACAGTTAAATATTGGAATAATTGAAAATTTGTTGAAAAAAACAGCCTTTTGTCTCAACGTTTTCACCTATAACTTTTTCTAGTTTTGACAGCTCTTAGAAAGCAATATACCGTTACATCCGTTAGACCTTCCTGGTTGTGGGGATATATAGGACTTGTAGTTTCACCAAGAACCCGACGAACCCAGATCCAAAAACTGAGCAGCAACTTGCAATGGTATTTTTTCATTTACTGGGTATAGAGCACTTTGTCTTGGAAAATGTATACATGGAAAAATCTGTATGAAAGACACCTATGTATTTCTGAATTGGGTACAAAATATAGAGTTCAGAAACAGTATATTATTGCTAATTTTCAAAATTGGGAATACTCATACTAGCATGAGAATTATTGGTCATTTTTCAAAATTATTTTTTTGTTACACAATGTCTTTCATTGAAAGGGAGAAATGCGCAAAAGCTCAATTGGTAATAACAGTTGATTTACAAATCTGAATTACCCCAAGTCTCCCGATAAAAACGGTACCTCACTTGTGTGGGTCGCCCTTGTGCCTGCGACAGGAAACGGCGCAAAATGCAAAGTGGTGACACCTAAATTTTGCAGTTACAAATTGACCCTTTTTTAGCAAAGTGCCTACCTGTAGTTTTTGCACCCTAGCTCTGCCGGCACCTAGGGAAACCTAGCAAACCTATACATTTTTGAAAAGTAGACACCCAGGGGAATTCAGGATGGGGTCACTCGACTACCTACCCCCAGGTTCTCTTACCCAGAATCCCTTGCAAAGCTAAGAAATTGGGAAAAAAAACGCATTTTCCTCATATTTCTGTGGTGGAAAGTTCCGGAATCTGCGTGGATCAAAAAATTTCCACCAACCCAGCGTTCCCCCAGGTCTCCCGAGAAAAATGGTACCTCACTTGCCTGGGTAGGCATAGTGGCTGCGACAGGAAACAGTGCAAAAAGCAACGTGGTCACAACTCAATTTTTCAGTGAAATTGTGCACGTTTTGGGCAAAGAGACTACCTTTTGTTTTTGAACCCTAGCTCTGCCGGCACCTAGGGAAACCTAGCAAACCTATACATTTTTGAAAAGTAGACACCCAGGGGAATTCAGGATGGGGTCACTCGACTGCCTACCCCCAGGTTCTCTTACCCAGAATCCCTTGCAAAGCTAAGAAATTGGAAAAAAAAACGCATTTTCCTCACATTTCTGTGGTGGAAAGTTCCGGAATCTGCGTGGATCAACAAATTTCCACCCACCCAGCGTTCCCCCAGGTCTCCCGAGAAAAATGGTACCTCACTTGCCTGGGTAGGCATAGTGGCTGCGACAGGAAACAGTGCAAAAATCAACGTGGTCACAACTCAATTTTTCAGTGAAATTGTGCACGTTTTGGGCAAAGAGACTACCTTTTGTTTTTGAACCCTAGCTCTGCCGGCACCTAGGGAAACCTAGCAAACCTATACATTTTTGAAAAGTAGACACCCAGGGGAATTCAGGATGGGGTCACTCGACTGCCTACCCCCAGGTTCTCTTACCCAGAATCCCTTGCAAAGCTAAGAAATTGGAAAAAAAAACGCATTTTCCTCACATTTCTGTGGTGGAAAGTTTCGGAATCTGCGTGGATCAACAAATTTCCACCCACCCAGCGTTCCCCCAGGTCTCCCGAGAAAAATGGTACCTCACTTGCCTGGGTAGGCATAGTGGCTGCGACAGGAAACAGTGCAAAACGCAACGTGGTCACAACTCAATTTTTCAGTGAAATTGTGCACGTTTTGGGCAAAGAGACTACCTTTTGTTTTTGAACCCTAGCTCTGCCGGCACCTAGGGAAACCTAGCAAACCTATACATTTTTGAAAAGTAGACACCCAGGGGAATTCAGGATGGGGTCACTCGACTGCCTACCCCCCGGTTCTCTTACCCAGAATCCCTTGCAAAGCTAAGAAATTGGGAAAAAAAACGCATTTTCCTCACATTTCTGTGGTGGAAAGTTCCGGAATCTGCGTGGATCAACAAATTTCCACCCACCCAGCGTTTCCCCAGGTCTCCCGAGAAAAATGGTACCTCACTTGCCTGGGTAGGCATAGTGGCTGCGACAGGAAACAGTGCAAAACGCAACGTGGTCACAACTCAATTTTTCAGTGAAATTGTGCACGTTTTGGGCAAAGAGACTACCTTTTGTTTTTGAACCCTAGCTCTGCCGGCACCTAGGGAAACCTAGCAAACCTATACATTTTTGAAAAGTAGACACCCAGGGGAATTCAGGATGGGGTCACTCGTCTGCCTACCCCCAGGTTCTCTTACCCAGAATCCCTTGCAAAGCTAAGAAATTGGAAAAGAAAACGCATTTTCAACACATTTCTGTGGTGGAAAGTTCCGGAATCTGCGTGGATCAACAAATTTCCACCCACCCAGCGTTCCCCCAGGTCTCCCGAGAAAAATGGTACCTCACTTGCCTGGGTAGGCATAGTGGCTGCGACAGGAAACAGTGCAAAACGCAACGTGGTCACAACTCAATTTTTCAGTGAAATTGTGCACGTTTTGGGCAAAGAGACTACCTTTTGTTTTTGAACCCTAGCTCTGCCGGCACCTAGGGAAACCTAGCAAACCTATACATTTTTGAAAAGTAGACACCCAGGGGAATTCAGGATGGGGTCACTCGACTGCCTACCCCCAGGTTCTCTTACCCAGAATCCCTTGCAAAGCTAAGAAATTGGAAAAAAAAACACATTTTCCTCACATTTCTGTGGTGGAAAGTTCCGGAATCTGCGTGGATCAACAAATTTCCACCCACCCAGCGTTCCCCCAGGTCTCCCGAGAAAAATGGTACCTCACTTGCCTGGGTAGGCATAGTGGCTGCGACAGGAAACAGTGCAAAACGCAACGTGGTCACAACTCAATTTTTCAGTGAAATTGTGCACGTTTTGGGCAAAGAGACTACCTTTTGTTTTTGAACCCTAGCTCTGCCGGCACCTAGGGAAACCTAGCAAACCTATACATTTTTGAAAAGAAGACACCCAGGGGAATTCAGGATGGGGTCACTCGACTGCCTACCCCCAGGTTCTCTTACCCAGAATCCCTTGCAAAGCTAAGAAATTGGAAAAAAAACGCATTTTCCTCACATTTCTGTGGTGGAAAGTTCCGGAATCTGCGTGGATCAACAAATTTCCACCCACCCAGCGTTCCCCCAGGTCTCCCGAGAAAAATGGTACCTCACTTGCCTGGGTAGGCATAGTGGCTGCGACAGGAAACAGTGCAAAACGCAACGTGGTCACAACTCAATTTTTCAGTGAAATTGTGCACGTTTTGGGCAAAGAGACTACCTTTTGTTTTTGAACCCTAGCTCTGCCGGCACCTAGGGAAACCTAGCAAACCTATACATTTTTGAAAAGTAGACACCCAGGGAAATTCAGGATGGGGTCACTCGACTGCCTACCCCCAGGTTCTCTTACCCAGAATCCCTTGCAAAGCTAAGAAATTGGAAAAAAAAACACATTTTCCTCACATTTCTGTGGTGGAAAGTTCCGGAATCTGCGTGGATCAACAAATTTCCACCCACCCAGCGTTCCCCCAGGTCTCCCGAGAAAAATGGTACCTCACTTGCCTGGGTAGGCATAGTGGCTGCGACAGGAAACAGTGCAAAACGCAACGTGGTCACAACTCAATTTTTCAGTGAAATTGTGCACGTTTTGGGCAAAGAGACTACCTTTTGTTTTTGAACCCTAGCTCTGCCGGCACCTAGGGAAACCTAGCAAACCTATACATTTTTGAAAAGAAGACACCCAGGGGAATTCAGGATAGGGTCACTCGACTGCCTACTCCCAGGTTCTCTTACCCAGAATCCCTTGCAAAGCTAAGAAATTGGAAAAAAAAACGCATTTTCCTCACATTTCTGTGGTGGAAAGTTTCGGAATCTGCGTGGATCAACAAATTTCCACCCACCCAGCGTTCCCCCAGGTCTCCCGAGAAAAACTGGTACCTCACTTGCCTGGGTAGGCATAGTGGCTGCGACAGGAAACAGTGCAAAACGCAACGTGGTCACAACTCAATTTTTCAGTGAAATTGTGCACGTTTTGGGCAAAGAGACTACCTTTTGTTTTTGAACCCTAGCTCTGCCGGCACCTAGGGAAACCTAGCAAACCTATACATTTTTGAAAAGTAGACACCCAGGGGAATTCAGGATGGGGTCACTCGACTGCCTACCCCCAGGTTCTCTTACCCAGAATCCCTTGCAAAGCTAAGAAATTGGGAAAAAAACGCATTTTCCTCACATTTCTGTGGTGGAAAGTTCCGGAATCTGCGTGGATCAACAAATTTCCACCCACCCAGCGTTCCCCCAGGTCTCCCGAGAAAAATGGTACCTCACTTGCCTGGGTAGGCATAGTGGCTGCGACAGGAAACAGTGCAAAAAGCAACGTGGTCACAACTCAATTTTTCAGTGAAATTGTGCACGTTTTGGGCAAAGAGACTACCTTTTGTTTTTGAACCCTAGCTCTGCCGGCACCTAGGGAAACCTAGCAAACCTATACATTTTTGAAAAGTAGACACCCAGGGGAATTCAGGATGGGGTCACTCGACTGCCTACCCCCAGGTTCTCTTACCCAGAATCCCTTGCAAAGCTAAGAAATTGGGAAAAAAAACGCATTTTCCTCACATTTCTGTGGTGGAAAGTCCTGGAATCTGCGTGGATCAACAAATTTCCACCCACCCAGCGTTCCCCCAGGTCTCCCGAGAAAAATGGTACCTCACTTGCCTGGGTAGGCATAGTGGCTGCGAAAGGAAATGGTTCAAATTGTACGGTGGTGAATTTACAATACCAAATTGCAAAACAACCTTGATTTTGGGGGGGGGGGGCACCTGAGCTTTTGGCCCGGGGCTCGGTGGTATTCTTTGGAAAGTACAAAACCCAAACAGTTCTGAAAAGTAGACCCCCGGGGGAGTCCAGGGAGGTATGGCATGCGTGGGTCCCCGAACGTTTTCCTACCCAGAACACCTTGCAAACCTTAAAATTAGGTAAAATAATCACTTTTTCAAACTTTTTTGCATGGAATCACCGTGCCGGCAAAAATGTCCTACCACCCAGCGCTCCCCTTGTTCTCCCGAGTAAAAGGATACCTCACTTGTGTGGGTGCCCCAAAGCAGAACAGGCCAAAAACGAATGTTGAAAAAAGTAGTATTTCAGTGTAACAAATTAAGCCCCCCTGCCTTAGTCACAGGCCTTTGGCCCACCCACACAAGTGAGGTATCATTTTACTCGGGAGAACAAGGGGAACGCAGGGTGGTAGGACATTTGTGCCGACACGGCGATCCCACGCAAAAATGTATGGAAAACTGTTTTTTTAACCTAAATTTGTGGTTTGCAGGGATTTCTGGGTAGGAAAACATTGGGGGACCCACGCATGCCATACCTCCCTGGACTCCCCCGGGTGTCTAGTTTTCAGAACTGTTTGGGTTTGGTAGTTTCCAAAGATGCCCGCCGAGCCCCGGTCCAAAAACTCAGTCCCCCCCCCCAAAAAAAAGAAGGTAATCTTGCTATTGGTTATTGTAATGTCTCCACCGTACGATTTGGACCGTTTCCTGTTGCAGCCACTATGCCTACCCACGCAAGTGAGGTACCATTTTTATCGGGAGACCTGGGGGAACGCTGGGTGGGAGGAAATTTGTGTGAGCCCAGTGACGCCACGCTTTCCCACACAAAAAAAGTGTGTAAAAACTGATTTTTCCATCAAAAATTGAGGTTTGCAAGGGATTCCGGGTAAAGGAACGTTGGAGAATCCACGCAAGCCATACCTCCTTGGAAGCCCCCGGGTGTCTACTTTTCAGAAATGTGTGGGTTTGGTAGGTTTTCCTACATGGCCGTCTCGCACGGGGCCAAAAACCCAGGTACCCCCTCTTTCAAAAGCTGGTGGTATTGAATGTCAATCCCACCAGCTTTTGAAAGAGGGGTTACCTGGGTTTTTGGCCCCGTGCGAGACGGCCATGTAGGAAAACCTACCAAACCCACACATTTCTGAAAAGTAGACACCCGGGGGCTTCCAAGGAGGTATGGCTTGCGTGGATTCTCCAACGTTCCTTTACCCGGAATCCCTTGCAAACCTCAATTTTTGATGGAAAAATCAGTTTTTACACACTTTTTTTGTGTGGGAAAGCGTGGCGTCACTGGGCTCACACAAATTTCCTCCCACCCAGCGTTCCCCCAGGTCTCCCGATAAAAATGGTACCTCACTTGCGTGGGTAGGCGTAGTGGCTGCAACAGGAAACGGTCCAAATCGTACGGTGGAGACATTACAATAACCAATAGCAAGATTACCTTCTTTTTTTTGGGGGGGGGACTGAGTTTTTGGACCGGGGCTCGGCGGGCATCTTTGGAAACTACCAAACCCAAACAGTTCTGAAAACTAGACACCCGGGGGAGTCCAGGGAGGTATGGCATGCGTGGGTCCCCCAATGTTTTCCTACCCAGAAATCGCTGCAAACCACAAATTTAGGTTAAAAAAACAGTTTTCCATACATTTTTGCGTGGGATCGCCGTGTCGGCACAAATGTCCTACCACCCTGCGTTCCCCTTGTTCTCCCGAGTAAAATGATACCTCACTTGTGTGGGTGGGCCAAAGGCCTGTGACTAAGGCAGGGGGGCTTAATTTGTTACACTGAAATACTACTTTTTTCAACATTCGTTTTTGGCCTGTTCTGCTTTGGGGCACCCACACAAGTGAGGTATCCTTTTACTCGGGAGAACAAGGGGAGCGCTGGGTGGTAGGACATTTTTGCCGGCACGGTGATTCCACGCAAAAAAGTTTGAAAAAGTGATTATTTTACCTAATTTTAAGGTTTGCAAGGTGTTCTGGGTAGGAAAACGTTCGGGGACCCACGCATGCCATACCTCCCTGGACTCCCCCGGGGGTCTACTTTTCAGAACTGTTTGGGTTTTGTACTTTCCAAAGAATACCACCGAGCCCCGGGCCAAAAACTCAGGTGCCCCCCCCCAAAATCAAGGTTGTTTTGCAATTTGGTATTGTAAATTCACCACCGTACAATTTGAACCATTTCCTTTCGCAGCCACTATGCCTACCCAGGCAAGTGAGGTACCATTTTTCTCGGGAGACCTGGGGGAACGCTGGGTGGGAGGAAATTTGTGTGAGCCCAGTGACGCCACGCTTTCCCACGCATACAAAGTGTGAAAAAACTGACTTTTTCTGCAAAAATTGAGGTTTGCAAGGGATTCTGGGTAAAGGAACGTTGGAGGATCCACGCAAGCCATACCTCCTTGGAAGCCCCCGGGTGTCTACTTTTCAGAAATGTGTGGGTTTGGTAGGTTTCCCTAGATGGCCGTCTAGCACGGGGCCAAAAACCCAGGTAACCCCTCTTGCAAAAGCAGGCGGTATTGACATTCAATACAACCAGCTTTTGCAAGAGGGGTTACCTGGGTTTTTGGCCCCGTGCTAGACGGCCATCTAGGGAAACCTACCAAACCCATACATTTCTGAAAAGTAGACACCCGGGGGCTTCCAAGGAGGTATGGCTTGCGTGGATCCTCCAACGTTCCTTTACCCAGAATCCCTTGCAAACCTCAATTTTAGCTAAAAAAAAACCGGTTTTTTCACACTTTTTTGCATGGGAAAGCGTGGCATCACTGGGCTCACACAAATTTCCTCCCACCCAGCGTTCCCCCAGGTCTCCCGATAAAAATGGTACCTCACTTGCGTGGGTAGGCATAGTGGCAGCAACAGGAAGCGGTCCAAATCATACAGTGGAAAAATAAGTTTTCAATTTGAGAGCGTGTGATTCAAGGAAATTGTGACAGACAATTTCAAGTTTGCAGGAGATTCTGGATAAAAATCCACAATAGAATTCACCAGAAAGATATGACCATATACTTCCATGGTTTAACAATAATAACTAAATTTAGTAAGTTATTTATAGCTATAATGTTCACCGTAACAGAGTTACTCAAAAGGCAAACATTCAAGGCACGGCTAAGTATTCCTGAAAGACACACACATACAGGTTGGATTTGGCACGAGGGCGAGTGATGATTCAGTACATAAAATTTTATTAACAAGATATTTCAAAAAATGAAATGCACTGTCAATAAAAAAATGCATAAAAACCGAACCAGTGACTCGCAACTCGTGAGCTGTAAAGCCACGACAAGGCACCAACCATTTTACAGGCCATTCACGCGCCTTTCATACCTGATACAAACCAGACCATTGACACCATCCAGAAAGAACAGCAACACACTACAACAATCACAATAAGAGACAAGGTACACCCTACTTCAGAAAGAGATAAAAGACAAACATTACTGCACAGCCATCTAATCCGCAAGCACACACACATTCTGGTTGGATTTGGCACGAGGGTGAGTGATGATTCAGTACATACAATTGTATTCGCAAGTAATTTCAAAAAAATGAAATACACTGCGTATAATTGAAAGTATGATAAACTGAACCACTGACTCACAGCTCGTGAGCTGTAAAGCCACGTCAAGGCACCAACCTCTTTACAGGCCATTCATACACCTTTCGTACGTGTGACACATACAAAACATTCACACCGCCAGCCGCGGACCCATCACATTTCAACACTCACACCAGCAGACAGCGCCATTCAAGGGCCCATCACTTTCACACGCCCACATTTCTGACACTGCAACTACACAAAATGATGGACTGCGTGGAGTGTCACTCAACTAGCAGTGTGTGTAGTGACCAACAGAAAGTAACTACTCACACACTGCCAGCCAAGCGCCAGTCCACCCACACCACCATCCAAGCACCAGACCATGCACACCGCCAGCCAAACCCCACTCAGCACACAACGACAGCCAAGCACAACTCCGTGCACAGACAGCCAAGAACCACTCCACACATACCACCAGCCAAGTACCACTCCACACACACCACCAGCCAAGCACCACTCCACACACACCGCCAGCCAAGCACCACTCCATGCAAACAGCTAAGCACCACTCCACGCACACCATCCAGCCAAGTACCACTCCACACACACCACCAGCCATACACCAAACCACACACTCCACCAGCTAAACCCAACTCCATGCACAGACAGCCAAGCACCACTCCACGCACACCAGCCAAGCACCACTCCACACACACCACCAGCCAAACACCACTCCATGCACAGACAGCCAAGAACCACTCCACACATACCACCAGCCAAGTACCACTCCACACACACCACCAGCCAAGCACCACTCCACACACACCGCCAGCCAAGCACCACTCCATGCAAACAGCTAAGCACCACTCCACGCACACCATCCAGCCAAGTACCACTCCACACACACCACCAGCCATACACCAAACCACACACTCCACCAGCTAAACCCAACTCCATGCACAGACAGCCAAGCACCACTCCACGCACACCACCAGCCAAGCACCACTCCACACACACCACCAGCCAAACACCACTCCATGCACAGACAGCCAAGTACCACTCCACACACACCACCAGCCAAGCGCCACTCCACACACACCGCCAGCCAAGCACCAGCCGGCACACACCACAAACACATTGAGAATTCTTTTTTTGAAAAAAACACTAAACAAATGGAAATACCTACAAAACAGCTAACACAAATTCTTAAACTAAACACTTTGCACTAATGCCAATCCTTGAAACAAACTAAAAATTTCTTACAGAATGCAGACCAGGCAATTCAATTTAGAGCTCATTCAAACTCCCAAAACTTCTTTTGCGTGTGGTACAATTTAAAACAACCTGACAGACACAATGCAGGCTTAGAAGGACAGTCAGGACAGTATAAACGAGACTCCTTCCGCACGCCTCTTCGCCAACAGACTCTGCATCTTCTAGTCGGAAAGTCTCTTGCGGGAGTGGAAGGAATAGATTCAAGAAAGTGGCGATCTTTCAATCTAGCCACTTCCTCCACCACTCCAAATCTAGGAACACTTGCCTCCTCCAAAAGTACAAGCCTGCCTATTATAGACTCCTGAAACTTAACAAAAGGCATCTTATTCTGAGGACAAGACTTCTGATACACAACAAAAGCATTAAAAACTGCCAAGTGGAACAGATGGATAGCCAACTTCTTGTACCAAACGTAAGCCTTTCGAAGAACAGCATAAGGTTCCAACCTCTGATCTACTCTGTCAACACCTCCCATGAACTTATTGTAATCTACAATGCACACAGGTTTGCGCACTTCAGCACCCTGACCCCAAACAGGCTGAGGTACAGTACTTTCGTCATGGATAGTAGTCAGCATGTACACATCTCTCTTGTCTGAAAACTTCACAGCCAGAAGCTCCCCACATCGCAATGCAGTAGACTGTCCCCTCACAAGCCTTTTGCAAACAAGTTCCTTTGGGAAACCTTTCCGGTTACTGCGCATTGTGCCACAAGCAACAGTGCCCACTTTGGCCAACTCCTTGAACAACCGCACACCAGTGTAGAAGTTATCTACATACAAATGGTGGCCTTTGTGAAATAATCCTCTACCTAGTTCCCATACAATCTTCTCAGTCACTCCAAAAGTAGAAGGACAACCAGGAGGGTTAATGCTGGACTCCTTACCAGTGTACACCCTGAAATTGTAGACATATCCAGTCTCACTGTCACACAGCATATACATTTTGATTCCATAGCGTGCCCTCTTACTAGGAATGTATTGCCTAAAAACCAAGCGGCCCTTGAACAACAGCAAAGACTCATCCACTGCAATTTCTTTACCAGGGACAAAGATCTCAGAAAAACGATCAACAAAGTGATCCAGGACAGGTCGAATTTTAAACAAACGGTCACAATCAGGGTGATCGCGTGACAACGCTAAACTATTATCAACAAAATGCAACATCCGAAGAAGAAGCGTATACCGATCACGACTTATGATTGCTGGAAATATAGCTGTTGCCATCAAGGGACTAGTGGACCAATATGAAGTAATTGATGGCTTCCTTAGCAAGCCCATCAAAAAAGTTAATCCCAAAAACTTTTTCAACTCTTCAACATTTGTGGGAGTCCACCGGATTGCTCTAGAATGGGGCTTAAGGCTGGCACTGTTGGCCCTCAAATATTGTTCGGCATACAAATTGGTTTGATCAACAATCCCTTGCAAAAACACATTGTCAAAAAACAACTCAAAAAAATTTATTGGCAGAAAATTCTCAGTATTCACTCTACACCCAGGAACACCAGTGAACTCTGGCAATGCCGGCTGCACCATGCCAGGGGGAACCCAGAGGCCATCCATATCAACTGGGGGAGCAGCCGCCCCAGCCTGCAGCACCAAAACATCTTGCTGCTGTTCACCAACGGGAGGCCTAACAGCCACAGATACTTCTGGCTGCACAACATCAACAGAAGACATAGCATCCCCAGAGGGCTCTTCCTGCACTACAACAACGGGAAGCCCAGCAGCCTGAGATGCTTCTTGCTGCACTACACCACCGGGAAACCAAGCAGACCCAGATGCCTCTTGCCCCTCTACACCAATGGGAAGCCTAACTGCCACAGATACTTCAGGCTGCACAACACCAACAGAAGACATAGCATCCCCAGAGGGCGCATCATGCACTACACCAACGGGAAGCCCAGCAGCCTGAGATGCTACTTGCTGCACTACACCACCGGGAAGCCTAACAGCCACAGATGCCTTTTGCTGCACTACACCAGCAGGAAGACGAAAAGCACCAGATGCCTCTTTGCGCACCACAGCAATGTGAAGCCTTTTGGGCGCAGGCTCCAGCCCACTTACCTCTTGCCGACGTAAAAAGAAAGGAAACCTTGCGGCCCTAGGCAGCAGCACAGATGCCTCTTGGCCCACTACCGGCATCACAATGTCCTCCTCTAACATAGGCCCTTCATCAGCACTAGAAGAAGATTCATCTTCCGATGATGATACCATGCGAAGAGAAAACTCACTGCCTGAATCTTCTGCCCCCACCTGGGAGTCCAAATCGGAGTCAGACTCTGAACCATGGTCAGAGGAAGACTCAAAAAGCAAACCAAGAACCTGCTGAGCAGTAATCCTGCGACTAGCCATTATCCTTCAAAAGCAAGAAGACTGCACACACAAGTGAACAACAACCTACACTTTGCAAAGTAAGAAGTAAACAAGGTAAGGCTTTCACAAACAGATAAATACAATCCAAAACTATTTCACTCTAACCAAATATAGCTACACTCACCAGCACCTACTCTGTTGAGACACAGCAAAAAGAAATGATATCCCACTAGAAAGAAAAAAAGAAATGACAGATTAGAAAACAAAGTACACATCAAGCACTAATAGTGAAAACAAAAAAAACCAGAGCCACACAAACTGGTAGAAGTACAACCTTTTTCAATAAGACAAACAACAAGGGAAAGTAGTACAAAATACATTCACTTACCAAGCACAAGCAACTACACAAGCTGCTAACAGACACGCAACCTACAACAATCCAAACAGCAAAAGCCTGAAACAAGACAAAAATAGAGAAGAAAAAAAAAATAACTACCACATTTCACAAACAATATAACAATTCAAAAAACAACACACAAACTTGCCCCCCAAATTTAAATTCAGCAAGATGGGCCACCAAATAGGGCTTAGACCAATTGGGATTAGATGAGGTTTAACATCAAGACACTGGTTAATTTTTTGAATTTTTTTTACTGCCAGACCCCTTTGGTGCCAGTCAGTCTTTTGCTCCTAACAGTACCCCCATCACACAGGGGCAGTAAGGACATTCATATACCTTTTGTACGTGTGACACATACAAAACATTTACACCGCCAGCGCCATTCAAGGGCCCATCACTTTCACACGCCCACATATCTGACACAGCAACTACAGAAAAAGATGGACTGCGTAGAGTGTCACTCAACTAGCAATGTGTGTAGTGACCAACAGCAAGTAACTACTCACACACCACCAGCCAAGCGCCACTCCACGCATACCGCCAGCCAAGCACCACTCAGTGCACAGACAGCAAAGTAGCACTCCACGCACACCACCAGCCAAGCGCCACTCCACCCACACCGCCAGCCAAGCAGCACTCCGTGCACAGACAGCAAATGACCACTGCACACACACCAGCCAAGCACCACTCCACACACACCGCCAGCCAAGCACACTGCGTGCATAGATAGCCAAGTACCCCTCCACGCACACTGCCAGCCAAACACCACTCAGCGCACACCGACAGCCAAGTACCACTCCACACACACCGCCAGCCAAGCACCACTCCACGCACACCGGAAGCCAAGCGCCACTCACCGCCAGCCAAACACCGCTCCACGCACACCATCCAGCCAAGTACCACTCCACACACACCGCCAGCCAAACACCACTCCACACACACCACCAGCCAAACACCACTCCGTGCACAGACAACCAAGTACCACTCCACACACACCACCAGCCAAGCGCCACTCCACACACACCGCCAGCCAAGCAGCACTCCGTGCACAGACAGCAAAGTAGCACTCCTCGCACACCACCAACCTTGCGCCACTCCACACACACCGTCAGCCAAGCACCACTCCGTGCACAGACAGCAAAGTATCACTCCACGCACACCACCAGCCAAGCGCCACTCCACACACACCGCCAGCCAAGCAGCACTCCATGCACAGACAGCAAATGACCACTCCACACACACACCACCAGCCAAGAGCCACTCCACACACACCGCCAGCCAAGCACCACTCCGTGCATAGATAGCCAAGTACCACTCCACGCACACCGCCAGCCAAACACCACTCAGCGCACACCGACAGCCAAGTACCACTCCACACACACCGCCAGCCAAGCACCACTCCACGCACACCGCAAGCCAAGCGCCACTCCGTGCACAGACAGCCAAGTACCACTGCACGCACACCGCCAGCCAAGCACCACTCCACGCACACCGCAAGCCAAGCGCCACACACCACCAGCCAAACACCACTCCGTGCACAGACAGCCAAGTACCACTCCACACACACTGCCAGCCAAGCACCACTCTGTGCATAGATAGCCAAGTACCCCTCCACGTACACCGCCAGCCAAAAACCACTCAGCGCACACCGACAGCCAAGTACCACTCCATACACACCACCAGCCAAACATCACTCCGTGCACAGACAGCCAAGTACCACTGCACGCACATCCAGCCAAGCACCACTCCACACGCACCGCCAGCCAAACCCCACTCCACGCACACTGCAAGCCAAGCGCCACTCCGCACACACCGCCAGCCAAGCACTACTCCTTGCCCAAGGGGTCGCTACCTAAAAACAAAATTTTAATTCCCTGGTGCTAGTGGGCATTTTCTGCCCCCCCCCCCCTGGGTGCAAAACTGCCCCCAGGGTGGACAGAAAAACAAAAAAACCATCATGGCCACCTGGAAGCGACCCTTACCCAAGGGGTCGCTTCCCAAAACAAACACATTGCCCCAACAAAAAATCCTAGTGCTAGTGGGAAATTTCTGCCCCCCCTGGGGGCAAAACGGCCGAAAAACAGGCCGATTTGCCCCCGGGGGGGCAGAAAAACAAAAAGTTAAATATGAGGCCACCTGGAAGTGACCCTTGCCCAAGGGGTCGCTTCCTAAAAGCTAAAAACAAAATCCCTGGTGCTAGTGGGCATTTTCTGTCCCCCCTGGGGGCAAAACGGCAAAAAAAACGGGCCGATTTGCCCCCAGGGGGGGACAGAAAAACGTAAACAAAAACAATCGCCGCCATCTTGGCTCAACAAAACAACCCTGGTGCTAGTGGGAAATTTCTGCCCCCCCTGGGGGCAAAACGGCCGAAAAAACGGGCCGATTTGCCCCCAGGGGGGGCAGAAAATCGAAAATTATATTGTTGCCCACCTGGAAGCGACCCTTGCCCAAGGGGTCGCTTCCGAAAAGCTAAATAAACAATCCCTGGTGCTAGTGGGGGCATTTCCGCCGCACAATCGCGTCGCTGTGCGCGATCGTGAGGCAGAAATGCCCTGCAAAGAGACATCAGGGGAAAGGAAAATCTCTTTCCTCTCCCCTGATGCCTCTTCGCTGCCCCAAACCCCCGCCGGAGTTCGAAAAACCTACCTTGCTGCACGGCGCTCAGGAAGCAAATGGCTTCCCGAGCGCAGGGAATCCCTGATGATGTCAGCGCGCGCTGTGCGCGCTGACGTCATCAGGGATTCCCACGGGGGGGCGGGGGGTGCAGCGGAAGCTCTTCCGCTGCCGCCCCCAGCAGCACAACGAAGATCGCAGACCCTCGGGGGGAGCGCCAGCGCTTCTCCCGAGGGTGGGGCTGATGACGAGCTGGCCTTGTCATCCGCGTACGACAGGTAAGCGCCATGACGAGCCCAGCTCGTCATTAGCCTCGAAGGGGTTAAACCCTCAGAGTGACCAAAATTGCCATTTTTACAGAGTTTTGATTACTCAAAAGCTTCAAGTTTTACCCCTTTGAGGCACAGAAATGACTTTAAACACACTTATTTTAGTTGACAAAGTCATTATTCACATCCAACAGTCATTTAGAGTCAAAAGATTAAATGTTAAAATTTCATCCATATTGACCATTTTGGGATCGTTCGACATGTCCGGAGTCATCGTTTTTCATTTAAAAAAATTGATTTTTTGGACTGTACCAAAAATGATTCAAAATGTCAATTGGATCATGCCTCATGTTGAATAACCACTTTTTAAACCCTCACAGTGACCAACATTGCCATTTTTACAGAGTTTTGATTACTCAAAAGCTTCACTTTTGACCCATTTCAGGCACAGAAATGACTTTAAACACACTTATTTTAGTTCACAAAGTCATAATTCACATCCAACAGTCATTTACAGTCAAAAGATTAAATGTTAAAATTTCATCCATATTGACCATTTTGGGATCGTTCGACATGTCCGGAGTCATCGTTTTTCATCCGAAAATTGATTTTTTGGACTGTACCAAAAATGATTCAAAATGTCAATTGGATCGTGCCTCATTTTGAATAACCACTTTTTAAACCCTCACAGTGACCAAAATTGCCAATTTTACAGAGTTTTGATTACTCAAAAGCTTCACTTTTGACCCATTTCAGGCACAGAAATGACTTTAAACACACTTATTTTAGTTCACAAAGTCATAATTCACATCCAACAGTCATTTACAGTCAAAAGATTAAATGTTAAAATTTCATCCATATTGACCATTTTGGGATCGTTCGACATGTCCGGAGTCATCGTTTTTCATCCGAAAATTGATTTTTTGGACTGTACCAAAAATGATTCAAAATGTCAATTGGATCGTGCCTCATTTTGAATAACCACTTTTTAAACCCTCACAGTGACCAAAATTGCCAATTTTACAGAGTTTTGCTTACACAAAAGCTTCAATTTTGACCCGTTTCAGGCACAGAAATGACTTTAAACACACTTATTTTAGTTGACAAAGTCTTAATTCACATCCAACAGTCATTTACAGTCAAAAGATTAAATGTTAAAATTTCATCCATATTGACCATTTTGGGATCGTTCGACATGTCCGGAGTCATCGTTTTTCATCCGAAAATTGATTTTTTGGACTGTACCAAAAATGATTCAAAATGTCAATTGGATCGTGCCTCATTTTGAATAACCACTTTTTAAACCCTCACAGTGACCAAAATTGCCAATTTTACAGAGTTTTGCTTACACAAAAGCTTCAATTTTGACCCGTTTCAGGCACAGAAATGACTTTAAACACACTTATTTTAGTTGACAAAGTCATTATTCACATCCAACAGTCATTTAGAGTCAAAAGATTAAATGTTAAAATTTCATCCATATTGACCATTTTGGGATCGTTCGACATGTCCGGAGTCATCGTTTTTCATCCGAAAATTGATTTTTTGGACTGTACCAAAAATGATTCAAAATGTCAATTGGATCGTGCCTCATGTTGAATAACCACTTTTTAAAGCCTCACAGTGACCAAAATTGCCATTTTTACAGAGTTTTAATTACTGAAAAGCTTCAATTTTGACCCATTTCAGGCACAGAAATGACTTTAAACACACTTATTTTAGTTGACAAAGTCATAATTCACATCCAACAGTCATTTACAGTCAAAAGATTAAATGTTAAAATTTCATCCATATTGACCATTTTGGGATCGTTCGACATGTCCGGAGTCATCGTTTTTCATCCGAAAATTGATTTTTTGGACTGTACCAAAAATGATTCAAAATGTCAATTGGATCGTGCCTCATGTTGAATAACCACTTTTTAAACCCTCACAGTGACCACAATTGCCATTTTTACAGAGTTTTGCTTACTCAAAAGCTTCAATTTTGACCCATTTCAGGCACAGAAATGACTTTAAACACACTTATTTTAGTTGACAAAGTCATAATTCACATCCAACAGTCATTTACAGTCAAAAGATTAAATGTTAAAATTTCATCCATATTGACCATTTTGGGATCGTTCGACATGTCCAGAGTCATCGTTTTTCATCCGAAAATTGATTTTTTGGACTGTACCAAAAATGATTCAAAATGTCAATTGGATCGTGCCTCATGTTGAATAACCACTTTTTAAACCCTCACAGTGACCAAAATTGCCATTTTTACAGAGTTTTGCTTACTCAAAAGCTTCAATTTTGACCCATTTCAGGCACAGAAATGACTTTAAACACACTTATTTTAGTTGACAAAGTCATAATTCACATCCAACAGTCATTTACAGTCAAAAGATTACATGTTAAAATTTCCTCCATATTGACCATTTTGGGATCGTTCGACATGTCCGGAGTCATCGTTTTTCATCCGAAAATTGATTTTTTGAACTGTACCAAAAATGATTCAAAATGTCAATTGGATCGTGCCTCATGTTGAATAACCACTTTTTAAACCCTCACAGTGACCAAAATTGCCAATTTTACACAGTTTTGCTTCCTCAAAAGCTTCAATTTTGACCCATTTCAGGCACAGAAATGACTTTAAACACACTTATTTTAGTTGACAAAGCCATAATTCACATCCAACAGTCATTTAGAGTCAAAAGATTAAATGTTAAAATTTCATCATTATAGACCATTTTGGGAACGTTCGACAGGTCCGGAGTCATCGTTTTTCGTCTGAAAATTGATTTTTTGGACTGTACCAAAAATGATTCAAAATGTCAATTGGATCGTGCCTCATGTTGAATAACCACTTTTTAAACCCTCAGAGTGACCAAAATTGCCATTTTTACAGAGTTTTGATTACTCAAAAGCTTCAATTTTTACCCCTTTGAGGCACAGAAATGACTTTAAACACACTTATTTTAGTTGACAAAGTCATAATTCACATCCAACAGTCATTTACAGTCAAAAGATTAAATGTTAAAATTTCATCCATATTGACCATTTTCGGATCGTTCGACATGTCCGGAGTCATCGTTTTTCATCCGAAAATTGATTTTTTGGACTGTACCAAAAATGATTCAAAATGTCAATTGGATCGTGCCTCATGTTGAATAACCACTTTTTAAACCCTCACAGTGACCAAAATTGCCATTTTTACAGAGTTTTGATTACTCAAAAGCTTCAATTTTGACCCATTTCAGGCACAGAAATGACTTTAAACACACTTATTTTAGTTGACAAAGTCATAATTCACATCCAACAGTCATTTACAGTCAAAAGATTAAATGTTAAAATTTCATCCATATTGACCATTTTGGGATCGTTCGACATGTCCGGAGTCATCGTTTTTCATCCGAAAATTGATTTTTTGGACTGTACCAAAAATGATTCAAAATGTCAATTGGATCGTGCCTCATTTTGAATAACCACTTTTTAAACCCTCACAGTGACCAAAATTGCCAATTTTACAGAGTTTTGCTTACACAAAAGCTTCAATTTTGACCCGTTTCAGGCACAGAAATGACTTTAAACACACTTATTTTAGTTGACAAAGTCATTATTCACATCCAACAGTCATTTAGAGTCAAAAGATTAAATGTTAAAATTTCATCCATATTGACCATTTTGGGATCGTTCGACATGTCCGGAGTCATCGTTTTTCATCCGAAAATTGATTTTTTGGACTGTACCAAAAATGATTCAAAATGTCAATTGGATCGTGCCTCATGTTGAATAACCACTTTTTAAAGCCTCACAGTGACCAAAATTGCCATTTTTACAGAGTTTTAATTACTGAAAAGCTTCAATTTTGACCCATTTCAGGCACAGAAATGACTTTAAACACACTTATTTTAGTTGACAAAGTCATAATTCACATCCAACAGTCATTTACAGTCAAAAGATTAAATGTTAAAATTTCATCCATATTGACCATTTTGGGATCGTTCGACATGTCCGGAGTCATCGTTTTTCATCCGAAAATTGATTTTTTGGACTGTACCAAAAATGATTCAAAATGTCAATTGGATCGTGCCTCATGTTGAATAACCACTTTTTAAACCCTCACAGTGACCAAAATTGCCATTTTTACAGAGTTTTGCTTACTCAAAAGCTTCAATTTTGACCCATTTCAGGCACAGAAATGACTTTAAACACACTTATTTTAGTTGACAAAGTCATAATTCACATCCAACAGTCATTTACAGTCAAAAGATTAAATGTTAAAATTTCATCCATATTGACCATTTTGGGATCGTTCGACATGTCCAGAGTCATCGTTTTTCATCCGAAAATTGATTTTTTGGACTGTACCAAAAATGATTCAAAATGTCAATTGGATCGGGCCTCATGTTGAATAACCACTTTTTAAACCCTCACAGTGACCAAAATTGCCATTTTTACAGAGTTTTGCTTACTCAAAAGCTTCAATTTTGACCCATTTCAGGCACAGAAATGACTTTAAACACACTTATTTTAGTTGACAAAGTCATAATTCACATCCAACAGTCATTTACAGTCAAAAGATTACATGTTAAAATTTCCTCCATATTGACCATTTTGGGATCGTTCGACATGTCCGGAGTCATCGTTTTTCATCCGAAAATTGATTTTTTGAACTGTACCAAAAATGATTCAAAATGTCAATTGGATCGTGCCTCATGTTGAATAACCACTTTTTAAACCCTCACAGTGACCAAAATTGCCAATTTTACACAGTTTTGCTTCCTCAAAAGCTTCAATTTTGACCCGTTTCAGGCACAGAAATGACTTTAAACACACTTATTTTAGTTGACAAAGTCATTATTCACATCCAACAGTCATTTAGAGTCAAAAGATTAAATGTTAAAATTTCATCCATATTGACCATTTTGGGATCGTTCGACATGTCCGGAGTCATCGTTTTTCATCCGAAAATTGATTTTTTGGACTGTACCAAAAATGATTCAAAATGTCAATTGGATCGTGCCTCATGTTGAATAACCACTTTTTAAACCCTCACAGTGACCAAAATTGCCATTTTTACAGAGTTTTGATTACTCAAAAGCTTCAATTTTGACCCATTTCAGGCACAGAAATGACTTTAAACACACTTATTTTAGTTGACAAAGTCATAATTCACATCCAACAGTCATTTACAGTCAAAAGATTAAATGTTAATATTTCATCCATATTGACCATTTTGGGATCGTTCGACATGTCCGGAGTCATCGTTTTTCATCCGAAAATTGATTTTTTGGACTGTACCAAAAATGATTCAAAATGTCAATTGGATCGTGCCTCATGTTGAATAACCACTTTTTAAACCCTCACAGTGACCAAAATTGCCATTTTTACAGAGTTTTGCTTACTCAAAAGCTTCAATTTTGACCCATTTCAGGCACAGAAATGACTTTAAACACACTTATTTTAGTTGACAAAGTCATAATTCACATCCAACAGTCATTTACAGTCAAAAGATTAAATGTTAAAATGTCATCCATATTGACCATTTTGGGATCGTTCGACATGTCCGGAGTCATCGTTTTTCATCCGAAAATTGATTTTTTGGACTGTACCAAAAATGATTCAAAATGTCAATTGGATCATGCCTCATGTTGAATAACCACTTTTTAAACCCTCACAGTGACCAAAATTGCCATTTTTACAGAGTTTTGATTACTCAAAAGCTTCAAATTTTACCCCTTTGAGGCACAGAAATTACTTTAAACACACTTATTTTAGTTGACAAAGTCATAATTCACATCCAACAGTCATTTACATTCAAAAGATTAAATGTTAAAATTTCATCCATATTGACCATTTTGGGATCGTTCGACATGTCCGGAGTCATCGTTTTTCATCCGAAAATTGATTTTTTGGACTGTACCAAAAATGATTCAAAATGTCAATTGGATCGTGCCTCATTTTGAATAACCACTTTTTAAACCCTCACAGTGACCAAAATTGCCAATTTTACAGAGTTTTGCTTACACAAAAGCTTCAATTTTGACCCGTTTCAGGCACAGAAATGACTTTAAACACACTTATTTTAGTTGACAAAGTCATTATTCACATCCAACAGTCATTTAGAGTCAAAAGATTAAATGTAAAAATTTCATCCATATTGACCATTTTGGGATCGTTCGACATGTCCGGAGTCATCGTTTTTCATCCGAAAATTGATTTTTTGGACTGTACCAAAAATGATTCAAAATGTCAATTGGATCGTGCCTCATGTTGAATAACCACTTTTTAAACCCTCACAGTGACCAAAATTGCCATTTTTACAGAGTTTTGCTTACTCAAAAGCTTCAATTTTGACCCGTTTCAGGCACATAAATGACTTTAAACACACTTATTTTAGTTGACAAAGTCATAATTCACATCCAACAGTCATTTACAGTCAAAAGATTAAATGTTAAAATTTCATCCATATTGACCATTTTGGGATCGTTCGACATGTCGGGAGTCATCGTTTTTCATCCGAAAATTGATTTTTTGGACTGTACCAAAAATGATTCAAAATGTCAATTGGATCGTGCCTCATGTTGAATAACCACTTTTTAAACCATCACAGTGACCAAAATTGCCATTTTTACAGAGTTTTGATTACTCAAAAGCTTCAATTTTGACCCATTTCATGCACAGAACTGACTTTAAACACACTTATTTTAGTTGACAAAGTCATAATTCACATCCAACAGTCATTTACAGTCAAAAGATTAAATGTTAAAATTTCATCCATATTGACCATTTTGGGATCGTTCGACATGTCCGGAGTCATCGTTTTTCATCCGAAAATTGATTTTTTGGACTGTACCAAAAGTGATTCAAAATGTCAATTGGATCGTGCCTCATGTTGAATAACCACTTTTTAAACCCTCACAGTGACCAAAATTGCCATTTTTACAGAGTTTTGCTTACTCAAAAGCTTCAATTTTGACCCATTTCAGGCACAGAAATGACTTTAAACACACTTATTTTAGTTGACAAAGTCATAATTCACATCCAACAGTCATTTACAGTCAAAAGATTAAATGTTAAAATTTCATCCATATTGACCATTTTGGGATCGTTCGACATGTCCGGAGTCATCGTTTTTCATCCGAAAAATGATTTTTTGGACTGTACCAAAAATGATTCAAAATGTCAATTGGATCGTGCCTCATGTTGAATAACCACTTTTTAAACCCTCACAGTGACCAAAATTGCCATTTTTACAGAGTTTTGCTTACTCAAAAGCTTCAATTTTGACCCATTTCAGGCACAGAAATGACTTTAAACACACGTATTTTAGTTGACAAAGTCATAATTCACATCCAACAGTCATTTACAGTCAAAAGATTAAATGTTAAAATTTCATCCATATTGACCATTTTGGGATCATTCGACATGTCCGGAGTCATCGTTTTTCATCCGAAAATTGATTTTTTGGACTGTACCAAAAATGATTCAAAATGTCAATTGGATCATGCCTCATGTTGAATAACCACTTTTTAAACCCTCACAGTGACCAAAATTGCCATTTTTACAGAGTTTTGATTACTCAAAAGCTTCAATTTTTACCCCTTTGAGGCACAGAAATGACTTTAAACACACTTATTTTAGTTGACAAAGTCATAATTCACATCCAACAGTCATTTACAGTCAAAAGATTAAATGTTAAAATTTCATCCATATTGACCATTTTGGGATCGTTCGACATGTCCGGAGTCATCGTTTTTCATCCGAAAATTGATTTTTTGAACTGTACCAAAAATGATTCAAAATGTCAATTGGATCCTGCCTCATGTTGAATAACCACTTTTTAAACCCTCACAGTGACCAAAATTGCCAATTTTACACAGTTTTGCTTACTCAAAAGCTTCAATTTTGACCCATTTCAGGCACAGAAATGACTTTAAACACACTTATTTTAGTTGACAAAGCCATAATTCACATCCAACAGTCATTTAGAGTCAAAAGATTAAATGTTAAAATTTCATCATTATAGACCATTTTGGGAACGTTCGACAGGTCCGGAGTCATCGTTTTTCGTCTGAAAATTGATTTTTTGGACTGTACCAAAAATGATTCAAAATGTCAATTGGATCGTGCCTCATGTTGAATAACCATCAATCAATCAGTGACACTTGTAAAGCGCGCTACATACCCGTAGGGTCTCAAGGCGCTGGGGGGGGGGGGGGGGGGTGCCGCTACTGCTCGAACAGCCAGGTCTTCAGCTTCTTCCTGAAGGAGAGGTGGTCTTGGGTCAGGCGCAGGTCGGGAGGGAGGGAGTTCCAGGTCTTGGCGGCCAGGTAGGAGAAGGACCTTCCTCCTGTAGTCGCTCTTCGGATGCGGGGGACGGCGGAAGGGGCGTAGTTGGCTGATCGGAGGTGGTGTTTGGGAGCGTAGAAGTTGACTCGGCTGTTGAGGTAGCTCGGGCCTTGGTCGTGTAGGGCCTTGTGTGCGTGGGTGAGGAGGCGGAAGGTGATTCTTTTGTTGACGGGGAGCCAGTGAAGGTCTCTCAGATGTCCGGAGATGTGGCTGGTTCGTGGGATGTCGAGGATGAGTCTGGCTGAGGCGTTCTGGATCCGCTGGAGTATCTTCTGGAGCTTGGCGGTGGTACCGGCGTAGAGGGCGTTGCCGTAGTCCAGTCGGCTGGTGACGAGGGCCTGGGTGACGGTCTTCCTGGTCTCGGTGGGGATCCACCAGAAGATCTTCCGTAGCATGCGTAGGATGTTGAAGCACGCCGAGGAGACGTTGTTGACTTGCCTGGTCATGGAGAGGGAGGAGTCCAGGATGAAGCCCAGGTTTCGTGCATGGTCTGTCGGTTTGGGTGCGGTGTCCAGGGCGGGAGGCCACCAGGAGTCGTCCCAGGCGGAGGGTGAGGAGCCCAGGATGAGAATAACCACTTTTTAAACCCTCAGAGTGACCAAAATTGCCATTTGCCCTCAGAGTGATCAGAATAACCACTTTTTAAACCCTCAGAGTGACCAAAATTGCCATTTTTACAGAGTTTTGATTACTCAAAAGCTTCAATTTTTACCCCTTTGAGGCACAGAAATGACTTTAAACACACTTATTTTAGTTGACAAAGTCATAATTCACATCCAACAGTCATTTACAGTCAAAAGATTAAATGTTAAAATTTCATCCATATTGACCATTTTGGGATCGTTCGACATGTCCGGAGTCATTGTTTTTCATCCGAAAATTGATTTTTTGGACTGTACCAAAAATGATTCAAAATGTCAATTGGATCGTGCCTCATGTTGAATAACCACTTTTTAAACCCTCACAGTGACCAAAATTGCCATTTTTACAGAGTTTTGATTACTCAAAAGCTTCAATTTTGACCCATTTCAGGCACAGAAATGACTTTAAACACACTTATTTTAGTTGACAAAGTCATAATTCACATCCAACAGTCATTTACAGTCAAAAGATTAAATGTTAAAATTTCATCCATATTGACC
Organism: Lissotriton vulgaris; assembly: GCF_964263255.1. Lineage (NCBI taxonomy): Eukaryota > Metazoa > Chordata > Amphibia > Caudata > Salamandridae > Lissotriton > Lissotriton vulgaris. Next base: position 169,791 of record NW_028252051.1, on the reverse strand, counting down.
ATTTTGGGATCGTTCGACATGTCCGGAGTCATCGTTTTTCATCCGAAAATTGATTTTTTGGACTGTACCAAAAATGATTCAAAATGTCAATTGGATCGTGCCTCATGTTGAATAACCACTTTTTAAACCCTCACAGTGACCAAAATTGCCATTTTTACAGAGTTTTGCTTACTCAAAAGCTTCAATTTTGACCCATTTCAGGCACAGAAATGACTTTAAACACACTTATTTTAGTTGACAAAGTCATAATTCACATCCAACAGTCATTTACAGTTAAAAGATTAAATGTTAAAATTTCATCCATATTGACCATTTTGGGATCGTTCGACATGTCCGGAGTCATCGTTTTTCGTCTGAAAATTGATTTTTTGGACTGTACCAAAAATGATTCAAAATGTCAATTGGATCGTGCCTCATGTTGAATAACCACTTTTTAAACCCTCAGAGTGACCAAAATTGCCATTTTTACAGAGTTTTGATTACTCAAAAGCTTCAATTTTTACCCCTTTGAGGCACAGAAATGACTTTAAACACTCTTATTTTAGTTGACAAAGTCATAATTCACATCCAACAGTCATTTACAGTCAAAAGATTAAATGTTAAAATTTCATCCATATTGACCATTTTGGGATCGTTCGACATGTCTGGAGTCATCGTTTTTCATCCGAAAATTGATTTTTTGGACTGCACCAAAAATGATTCAAAATGTCAATTGGATCATGCCTCATGTTGAATAACCACTTTTTAAACCCTCACAGTGACCAAAATTGCCATTTTTACAGAGTTTTGATTACTCAAAAGCTTCAATTTTGACCCATTTCAGGCACAGAAATGACTTTAAACACACTTATTTTAGTTGACAAAGTCATAATTCACATCCAACAGTCATTTACAGTCAAAAGATTAAATGTTAAAATTTCATCCATATTGACCATTTTGGGATCGTCGGACATGTCCGGAGTCATCGTTTTTCATCTGAATATTGATTTTTTGGACTGTACCAAAAAAGATTCAAAATGTCAATTGGATCGTGCCTCATGTTGAATAACCACTTTTTAAACCCTCACAGTGACCAAAATTGCCAATTTTACAGAGTTTTGCTTACACAAAAGCTTCAATTTTGACCCGTTTCAGGCACAGAAATGACTTTAAACACACTTATTTTAGTTGACAAAGTCATTATTCACATCCAACAGTCATTTAGAGTCAAAAGATTAAATGTTGAAATTTCATCCATATTGACCATTTTGGGATCGTTCGACATGTCCGGAGTCATCGTTTTTCATCCGAAAATTGATTTTTTGGACTGTACCAAAAATGATTCAAAATGTCAATTGGATCGTGCCTCATGTTGAATAACCACTTTTTAAACCCTCACAGTGACCAAAATTGCCATTTTTACAGAGTTTTGATTACTCAAAAGCTTCAATTTTGACCCATTTCAGGCACAGAAATGACTTTAAACACACTCATTTTAGTTGACAAAGTCATAATTCACATCCAACAGTCATTTACAGTCAAAAGATTAAATGTTAAAATTTCATCCATATTGACCATTTTGGGATCGTTCGACATGTCCGGAGTCATCGTTTTTCATCCGAAAATTGATTTTTTGGACTGTACCAAAAATTATTCAAAATGTCAATTGGATCGTGCCTCATGTTGAATAACCACTTTTTAAACCCTCACAGTGACCAAAATTGCCATTTTTACAGAGTTTTGCTTACTCAAAAGCTTCAATTTTGACCCATTTCAGGCACAGAAATGACTTTAAACACACTTATTTTAGTTGACAAAGTCATAATTCACATCCAACAGTCATTTACAGTCAAAAGATTAAATGTTAAAATTTCATCCATATTGACCATTTTGGGATCGTTCGACATGTCCGGAGTCATCGTTTTTCATCCGAAAATTTATTTTTTGGACTGTACCAAAAATGATTCAAAATGTCAATTGGATCGTGCCTCATGTTGAATAACCACTTTTTAAACCCTCACAGTGACCAAAAATTGCCATTTTTACAGAGTTTTGCTTACTCAAAAGCTACTATTTTGACCCATTTCAGGCACAGAAATGACTTTAAACACACTTATTTTAGTTGACAAAGTCATAATTCACATCCAACAGTCATTTACAGTCAAAAGATTAAATGTTAAAATTTCATCCATATTGACCATTTTGGGATCGTTCGACATGTCCGGAGTCATCGTTTTTCATCCGAAAATTGATTTTTTGGACTGTACCAAAAATGATTCAAAATGTCAATTGGATCGTGCCTCATGTTGAATAACCACTTTTTAAACCCTCACAGTGACCAAAATTGCCATTTTTACAGAGTTTTGATTACTCAAAAGCTTCAATTTTGACCCATTTCAGGCACAGAAATGACTTTAAACACACTTATTTTAGTTGACAAAGTCATAATTCACATCCAACAGTCATTTACAGTCAAAAGATTAAATGTTAAAATTTCATCCATATTGACCATTTTGGGATCGTTCGACATATCATCTGTCATCGTTTTTCATCCGAAAATGGATTTTTTGGACTGTACCAAAAATGATTCAAAATGTCAATTGGATCGTGCCTCATGTTGAATAACCACTTTTTAAACCCTCACAGTGACCAAAATTGCCATTTTTACAGAGTTTTGCTTACTCAAAAGCTTCAATTTTGACCCATTTCAAGCACAGAAATGACTTTAAACACACTCATTTTAGTTGACAAAGTCATAATTCACATCCAACAGTCATTTACAGTCAAAAGATTAAATGTTAAAATTTCATCCATATTGACCATTTTGGGATCGTTCGACATGTCCGGAGTCATCATTTTTCATCCGAAAATTGATTTTTTGGACTGTACCAAAAATTATTCAAAATGTCAATTGGATCGTGCCTCATGTTGAATAACCACTTTTAAAACCCTCACAGTGACCAAAATTGCCATTTTTACAGAGTTTTGCTTACTCAAAAGCTTCAATTTTGACCCATTTCAGGCACAGAAATGACTTTAAACACACTTATTTTAGTTGACAAAGTCATAATTCACATCCAACAGTCATTTACAGTCAAAAGATTAAATGTTAAAATTTCATCCATATTGACCATTTTGGGATCGTTCGACATGTCCGGAGTCATCGTTTTTCATCCGAAAATAGATTTTTTGGACTGTACCAAAAATGATTCAAAATGTCAATTGGATCATGCCTCATGTTAAATAACCACTTTTTAAACCCTCACAGTGACCAAAATTGCCATTTTTACAGAGTTTTGATTACTCAAAAGCTTCAATTTTTACCCCTTTGAGGCACAGAAATGACTTTAAACACACTTATTTTAGTTGACAAAGTCATAATTCACATCCAACAGTCATTTACAGTCAAAAGATTAAATGTTAAAATTTCATCCATATTGACCATTTTGGGATCGTTCGACATGTCCGGAGTCATCGTTTTTCATCCGAAAATTGATTTTTTGGACTGTACCAAAAATGATTCAAAATGTCAATTGGATCGTGCCTCATGTTGAATAACCACTTTTTAAACCCTCACAGTGACCAAAATTGCCATTTTTACAGAGTTTTGCTTACTCAAAAGCTTCAATTTTGACCCATTTCAGGCACAGAAATGACTTTAAACACACTTATTTTAGTTGACAAAGTCATAATTCACATCCAACAGTCATTTACAGTCAAAAGATTAAATGTTAAAATTTCATCCATATTGACCATTTTGGGATCGTTCGACATGTCCGGAGTCATCGTTTTTCATCCGAAAATTGATTTTTTGGACTGTACCAAAAATGATTCAAAATGTCAATTGGATCGTGCCTCATGTTGAATAACCACTTTTTAAACCCTCACAGTGACCAAAATTGCCATTTTTACAGAGTTTTGCTTACTCAAAAGCTTCAATTTTGACCCATTTCAGGCACAGAAATGACTTTAAACACACGTATTTTAGTTGACAAAGTCATAATTCACATCCAACAGTCATTTACAGTCAAAAGATTAAATGTTAAAATTTCATCCATATTGACCATTTTGGGATCATTCGACATGTCCGGAGTCATCGTTTTTCATCCGAAAATTGATTATTTGGACTGTACCAAAAATGATTCAAAATGTCAATTGGATCATGCCTCATGTTGAATAACCACTTTTTAAACCCTCACAGTGACCAAAATTGCCATTTTTACAGAGTTTTGATTACTCAAAAGCTTCAATTTTTACCCCTTTGAGGCACAGAAATGACTTTAAACACACTTATTTTAGTTGACAAAGTCATAATTCACATCCAACAGTCATTTACAGTCAAAAGATTAAATGTTAAAATTTCATCCATATTGACCATTTTGGGATCGTTCGACATGTCCGGAGTCATCGTTTTTCATCCGAAAATTGATTTTTTGAACTGTACCAAAAATGATTCAAAATGTCAATTGGATCCTGCCTCATGTTGAATAACCACTTTTTAAACCCTCACAGTGACCAAAATTGCCAATTTTACACAGTTTTGCTTACTCAAAAGCTTCAATTTTGACCCATTTCAGGCACAGAAATGACTTTAAACACACTTATTTTAGTTGACAAAGCCATAATTCACATCCAACAGTCATTTAGAATCAAAAGATTAAATGTTAAAATTTCATCATTATAGACCATTTTGGGAACGTTCGACAGGTCCGGAGTCATCGTTTTTCGTCTGAAAATTGATTTTTTGGACTGTACCAAAAATGATTCAAAATGTCAATTGGATCGTGCCTCATGTTGAATAACCATCAATCAATCAATCAATCAGTGACACTTGTAAAGCGTGCTACATACCCGTAGGGTCTCAAGGCGCTGGGGGGGGGGGGGGTGCCGCTACTGCTCGAACAGCCAGGTCTTCAGCTTCTTCCTGAAGGAGAGGTGGTCTTGGGTCAGGCGCAGGTCGGGAGGGAGGGAGTTCCAGGTCTTGGCGGCCAGGTAGGAGAAGGACCTTCCTCCTGTAGTCGCTCTTCGGATGCGGGGGACGGCGGCGAGGGCGTGGTTGGCTGATCGGAGGTGGTGTTTGGGAGCGTAGAAGTTGACTCGGCTGTTGAGGTAGCTCGGGCCTTGGTCGTGTAGGGCCTTGTGTGCGTGGGTGAGGAGGCGGAAGGTGATTCTTTTGTTGACGGGGAGCCAGTGAAGGTCTCTCAGATGTCCGGAGATGTGGCTGGTTCGTGGGATGTCGAGGATGAGTCTGGCTGAGGCGTTCTGGATCCGCTGGAGTATCTTCTGGAGCTTGGCGGTGGTACCGGCGTAGAGGGCGTTGCCGTAGTCCAGTCGGCTGGTGACGAGGGCCTGGGTGACGGTCTTCCTGGTCTCGGTGGGGATCCACCAGAAGATCTTCCGTAGCATGCGTAGGATGTTGAAGCACGCCGAGGAGACGTTGTTGACTTGCCTGGTCATGGAGAGGGAGGAGTCCAGGATGAAGCCCAGGTTTCGTGCATGGTCTGTCGGTTTGGGTGCGGTGCCCAGGGCGGGAGGCCACCAGGAGTCGTCCCAGGCGGAGGGTGAGGAGCCCAGGATGAGAATAACCACTTTTTAAACCCTCAGAGTGACCAAAATTGCCATTTGCCCTCAGAGTGATCAGAATAACCACTTTTTAAACCCTCACAGTGACCAAAATTGCCATTTTTACAGAGTTTTGATTACTCAAAAGCTTCAATTTTGACCCATTTCAGGCACAGAAATGACTTTAAACACACTTATTTTAGTTGACAAAGTCATAATTCACATCCAACAGTCATTTACAGTCAAAAGATTAAATGTTAAAATTTCATCCATATTGACCATTTTGGGATCGTTCGACATGTCCGGAGTCATTGTTTTTCATCCGAAAATTGATTTTTTGGACTGTACCAAAAATGATTCAAAATGTCAATTGGATCGTGCCTCATGTTGAATAACCACTTTTTAAACCCTCACAGTGACCAAAATTGCCATTTTTACAGAGTTTTGCTTACTCAAAAGCTTCAATTTTGACCCATTTCAGGCACAGAAATGACTTTAAACACACTTATTTTAGTTGACAAAGTCATAATTCACATCCAACAGTCATTTACAGTCAAAAGATTAAATGTTAAAATTTCATCCATATTGACCATTTTGGGATCGTTCGACATGTCAGGAGTCATTGTTTTTCATCCGAAAATTGATTTTTTGGACTGTACCGAAAATGATTCAAAATGTCAATTGGATCGTGCCTCATGTTGAATAACCACTTTTTAAACCCTCACAGTGACCAAAATTGCCATTTTTACAGAGTTTTGCTTACTCAAAAGCTTCAATTTTGACCCATTTCAGGCACAGAAATGACTTTAAACACACTTATTTTAGTTGACAAAGTCATAATTCACATCCAACAGTCATTTACAGTCAAAAGATTAAAGGTTAAAATTTCATCCATATTGACCATTTTGGGATCGTTCGACATGTCCGGAGTCATTGTTTTTCATCCGAAAATTGATTTTTTGAACTGTACCAAAAATGATTCAAAATGTCAATTGGATCGTGCCTCATGTTGAATAACCACTTTTTAAACCCTCAGAGTGACCAAAATTGCCATTTTTACAGAGTTTTGATTACTCAAAAGCTTCAATTTTTACCCCTTTGAGGCACAGAAATGACTTTAAACACACTTATTTTAGTTGACAAAGTCATAATTCACATCCAACAGTCATTTACAGTCAAAAGATTAAATGTTGAAATTTCATCCATATTGACCATTTTGGGATCGTTCGACATGTCCGGAGTCATCGTTTTTTTTTCATCCGAAAATTGATTTTTTGGACTGTACCAAAAATGATTCAAAATGTCAATTGGATCATGCTTCATGTTGAATAACCACTTTTTAAACCCTCACAGTGACCAAAATTGCCATTTTTACAGAGTTTTGATTACTCAAAAGCTTCAATTTTGACCCATTTCAGGCACAGAAATGACTTTAAACACACTTATTTTAGTTGACAAAGTCATAATTCACATCCAACAGTCATTTACAGTCAAAAGATTAAATGTTAAAATTTCATCCATATTGACCATTTTGGGATCGTTCGACATGTCCGGAGTCATCGTTTTTCATTCGAAAATTGATTTTTTGGACTGTACCAAAAAAGATTCAAAATGTCAATTGGATCGTGCCTCATGTTGAATAACCACTTTTTAAACCCTCAGAGTGACCAAAATTGCCATTTATACAGAGTTTTGATTACTCAAAAGCTTCAATTTTTACCCCTTTGAGGCACAGAAATGACTTTAAACACACTTATTTTAGTTGACAAAGTCATAACTCACATCCAACAGTCATTTACAGTCAAAAGATTACATGTTAAAATTTCATCCATATTGACCATTTTGGGATCGTTCGACATGTCCGGAGTCATCGTTTTTCATCCGAAAATTGATTTTTTGAACTGTACCAAAAATGATTCAAAATGTCAATTGGATCGTGCCTCATGTTGAATAACCACTTTTTAAACCCTCACAGTGACCAAAATTGCCAATTTTACACAGTTTTGCTTCCTCAAAAGCTTCAATTTTGACCCATTTCAGGCACAGAAATGACTTTAAACACACTTATTTTAGTTGACAAAGCCATAATTCACATCCAACAGTCATTTAGAGTCAAAAGATTAAATGTTAAAATTTCATCATTATAGACCATTTTGGGAACGTTCGACAGGTCCGGAGTCATCGTTTTTCGTCTGAAAATTGATTTTTTGGACTGTACCAAAAATGATTCAAAATGTCAATTGGATCGTGCCTCATGTTGAATAACCACTTTTTAAACCCTCAGAGTGACCAAAATTGCCATTTTTACAGAGTTTTGATTACTCAAAAGCTTCAATTTTTACCCCTTTGAGGCACAGAAATGACTGTAAACACACGTATTTTAGTTGACAAAGTCATTATTCACATCCAACAGTCATTTACAGTCAAAAGATTAAATGTTAAAATTTCATCCATATTGACCATTTTGGGATCGTTCGACATGTCCGGAGTCATCGTTTTTCATCCGAAAATTGATTTTTTGGACTGTACCAAAAATGATTCAAAATGTCAATTGGATCGTGCCTCATGTTGAATAACCACTTTTTAAACCCTCACAGTGACCAAAATTGCCATTTTTACAGAGTTTTGATTACTCAAAAGCTTCAATTTTGACCCATTTCAGGCACAGAAATGACTTTAAACACACTTATTTTAGTTGACAAAGTCATAATTCACATCCAACAGTCATTTACAGTCAAAAGATTAAATGTTAAAATTTCATCCATATTGACCATTTTGGGATCGTTCGACATGTCATCGTTTTTCATCCGAAAATTGATTTTTTGGACTGTACCAAAAATGATTCAAAATGTCAATTGGATCGTGCCTCATGTTGAATAACCACTTTTTAAACCCTCACAGTGACCAAAATTGCCATTTTTACAGAGTTTTGCTTACTCAAAAGCTTCAATTTTGACCCATTTCAGGCACAGAAATGACTTTAAACACACTTATTTTAGTTGACAAAGTCATAATTCACATCCAACAGTCATTTACAGTCAAAAGATTAAATGTTAAAATTTCATCCATATTGACCATTTTGGGATCGTTCGACATGTCCGGAGTCATCGTTTTTCATCCGAAAATTGATTTTTTGGACTGTACCAAAAATGATTCAAAATGTCAATTGGATCATGCCTCATGTTGAATAACCACTTTTTAAACCCTCACAGTGACCAAAATTGCCATTTTTACAGAGTTTTGATTACTCAAAAGCTTCAATTTTTACCCCTTTGAGGCACAGAAATGACTTTAAACACACTTATTTTAGTTGACAAAGTCATAATTCACATCCAACAGTCATTTACAGTCAAAAGATTAAATGTTAAAATTTCATCCATATTGACCATTTTGGGATCGTTCGACATGTCCGGAGTCATCGTTTTTCATCCAAAATTGATTTTTTGGACTGTACCAAAAATGATTCAAAATGTCAATTGGATCGTGCCTCATGTTGAATAACCACTTTTTAAACCCTCACAGTGACTAAAAATTGCCATTTTTACAGAGTTTTGATTACTCAAAAGCTTCAATTTTGACCCATTTCAGGCACAGAAATGACTTTAAACACACTTATTTTAGTTGACAAAGTCATTATTCACATCCAACAGTCATTTAGAGTCAAAAGATTAAATGTTAAAATTTCATCCATATTGACCATTTTGGGATCGTTCGACATGTCCGGAGTCATCGTTTTTCATCCGAAAATTGATTTTTTGGACTGTACCAAAAAATATTCAAAATGTCAATTGGATCGTGCCTCATGTTGAATAACCACTTTTTAAACCCTCACAGTGACCAAAATTGCCATTTTTACAGAGTTTTGATTACTCAAAAGCTTCAATTTTGACCCATTTCAGGCACAGAAATGACTTTAAACACACTTATTTTAGTTGACAAAGTCATAATTCACATCCAACAGTCATTTACAGTCAAAAGATTAAATGTTAAAATTTCATCCATATTGACCATTTTGGGATCGTTCGACATGTCCGGAGTCATTGTTTTTCATCCGAAAATTGATTTTTTGGACTGTACCAAAAATGATTCAAATGTCAATTGGATCGTGCCTCATGTTGAATAACCACTTTTTAAACCCTCACAGTGACCAAAATTGCCATTTTTACAGAGTTTTGCTTACTCAAAAGCTTTAATTTTGACCCATTTCAGGCACAGAAATGACTTTAAACACACTTATTTTAGTTGACAAAGTCATAATTCACATCCAACAGTCATTTACAGTCAAAAGATTAAATGTTAAAATTTCATTCATATTGACCATTTTGGGATCGTTCGACATGTCCGGAGTCATTGTTTTTCATCCGAAAATTGATTTTTTGGACTGTACCAAAAATGATTCAAAATGTCAATTGGATCGTGCCTCATGTTGAATAACCACTTTTTAAACCCTCACAGTGACCAAAATTGCCATTTTTACAGAGTTTTGCTTACTCAAAAGCTTCAATTTTGACCCATTTCAGGCACAGAAATGACTTTAAACACACTTATTTTAGTTGACAAAGTCATAATTCACATCCAACAGTCATTTACAGTCAAAAGATTAAAGGTTAAAATTTCATCCATATTGACCATTTTGGGATCGTTCGACATGTCCGGAGTCATCGTTTTTCATCCAAAAATTGATTTTTTGGACTGTACCAAAAATGATTCAAAATGTCAATTGGATCGTGCCTCATGTTGAATAACCACTTTTTAAACCCTCACAGTGACCAAAATTGCCATTTTTACAGAGTTTTGATTACTCAAAAGCTTCAATTTTGACCCATTTCAGGCACAGAAATGACTTTAAACACACTTATTTTAGTTGACAAAGTCATAATTCACATCCAACAGTCATTTACAATCAAAAGATTAAAGGTTAAAATTTCATCCATATTGACCATTTTGGGATCGTTCGACATGTCCGGAGTCATTGTTTTTCATCCGAAAATTGATTTTTTGAACTGTACCAAAAATGATTCAAAATGTCAATTGGATCGTGCCTCATGTTGAATAACCACTTTTTAAACCCTCAGAGTGACCAAAATTGCCATTTTTACAGAGTTTTGATTACTCAAAAGCTTAAATTTTTACCCCTTTGAGGCACAGAAATGACTTTAAACACACTTATTTTAGTTGACAAAGTCATAATTCACATCCAACAGTCATTTACAGTCAAAAGATTAAATGTTAAAATTTCATCCATATTGACCATTTTGGGATCGTTCGACATGTCCGGAGTCATCGTTTTTCATCCGAAAATTGATTTTTTGGACTGTACCAAAAATGATTCAAAATGTCAATTGGATCGTGCCTCATGTTGAATAACCACTTTTTAAACCCTCACAGTGACCAAAATTGCCATTTTTACAGAGTTTTGATTACTCAAAAGCTTCAATTTTGACCCATTTCAGGCACAGAAATGACTTTAAACACACTTATTTTAGTTGACAAAGTCATAATTCACATCCAACAGTCATTTACAGTCAAAAGATTAAATGTTAAAATTTCATCCATATTGACCATTTTGGGATCGTTCGACATGTCCGGAGTCATCGTTTTTCATCCGAAAATTGATTTTTTGGACTGTACCAAAAATGATTCAAAATGTCAATTGGATCGTGCCTCATGTTGAATAACCACTTTTTAAACCCTCACAGTGACCAAAATTGCCATTTTTACAGAGTTTTGCTTACTCAAAAGCTTCAATTTTGACCCATTTCAGGCACAGAAATGACTTTAAACACACTTATTTTAGTTGACAAAGTCATAATTCACATCCAACAGTCATTTACAGTCAAAAGATTAAATGTTAAAATTTCATCCATATTGACCATTTTGGGATCGTTCGACATGTCATCGTTTTTCATCCGAAAATTGATTTTTTGGACTGTACCAAAAATGATTCAAAATGTCAATTGGATCGTGCCTCATGTTGAATAACCACTTTTTAAACCCTCACAGTGACCAAAATTGCCATTTTTACAGAGTTTTGATTACTCAAAAGCTTCAATTTTTACCCCTTTGAGGCACAGAAATGACTGTAAACACACGTATTTTAGTTGACAAAGTCATTATTCACATCCAACAGTCATTTACAGTCAAAAGATTAAATGTTAAAATTTCATCCATATTGACCATTTTGGGATCGTTCGACATGTCCGGAGTCATCGTTTTTCATCCGAAAATTGATTTTTTGGACTGTACCAAAAATGATTCCAAATGTCAATTGGATCGTGCTTCATGTTGAATAACCACTTTTTAAACCCTCACAGTGACCAAAATTGCCAATTTTACAGAGTTTTGCTTACACAAAAGCTTCAATTTTGACCCGTTTCAGGCACAGAAATGACTTTAAACACACTTATTTTAGTTGACAAAGTCATTATTCACATCCAACAGTCATTTAGAGTCAAAAGATTAAATGTTAAAATTTCATCCATATTGACCATTTTGGGATCGTTCGACATGTCCGGAGTCATCGTTTTTCATCCGAAAATTGATTTTTTGGACTGTACCAAAAAATATTCAAAATGTCAATTGGATCGTGCCTCATGTTGAATAACCACTTTTTAAACCCTCACAGTGACCAAAATTGCCATTTTTACAGAGTTTTGATTACTCAAAAGCTTCAATTTTGACCCATTTCAGGCACAGAAATGACTTTAAACACACTTATTTTAGTTGACAAAGTCATAATTCACATCCAACAGTCATTTACAGTCAAAAGATTAAATGTTAAAATTTCATCCATATTGACCATTTTGGGATCGTTCGACATGTCCGGAGTCATTGTTTTTCATCCGAAAATTGATTTTTTGGACTGTACCAAAAATGATTCAAATGTCAATTGGATCGTGCCTCATGTTGAATAACCACTTTTTAAACCCTCACAGTGACCAAAATTGCCATTTTTACAGAGTTTTGCTTACTCAAAAGCTTTAATTTTGACCCATTTCAGGCACAGAAATGACTTTAAACACACTTATTTTAGTTGACAAAGTCATAATTCACATCCAACAGTCATTTACAGTCAAAAGATTAAATGTTAAAATTTCATTCATATTGACCATTTTGGGATCGTTCGACATGTCCGGAGTCATTGTTTTTCATCCGAAAATTGATTTTTTGGACTGTACCAAAAATGATTCAAAATGTCAATTGGATCGTGCCTCATGTTGAATAACCACTTTTTAAACCCTCACAGTGACCAAAATTGCCATTTTTACAGAGTTTTGCTTACTCAAAAGCTTCAATTTTGACCCATTTCAGGCACAGAAATGACTTTAAACACACTTATTTTAGTTGACAAAGTCATAATTCACATCCAACAGTCATTTACAGTCAAAAGATTAAAGGTTAAAATTTCATCCATATTGACCATTTTGGGATCGTTCGACATGTCCGGAGTCATCGTTTTTCATCCAAAAATTGATTTTTTGGACTGTACCAAAAATGATTCAAAATGTCAATTGGATCGTGCCTCATGTTGAATAACCACTTTTTAAACCCTCACAGTGACCAAAATTGCCATTTTTACAGAGTTTTGATTACTCAAAAGCTTCAATTTTGACCCATTTCAGGCACAGAAATGACTTTAAACACACTTATTTTAGTTGACAAAGTCATAATTCACATCCAACAGTCATTTACAGTCAAAAGATTAAAGGTTAAAATTTCATCCATATTGACCATTTTGGGATCGTTCGACATGTCCGGAGTCATTGTTTTTCATCCGAAAATTGATTTTTTGAACTGTACCAAAAATGATTCAAAATGTCAATTGGATCGTGCCTCATGTTGAATAACCACTTTTTAAACCCTCAGAGTGACCAAAATTGCCATTTTTACAGAGTTTTGATTACTCAAAAGCTTAAATTTTTACCCCTTTGAGGCACAGAAATGACTTTAAACACACTTATTTTAGTTGACAAAGTCATAATTCACATCCAACAGTCATTTACAGTCAAAAGATTAAATGTTAAAATTTCATCCATATTGACCATTTTGGGATCGTTCGACATGTCCGGAGTCATCGTTTTTTTTTCATCCGAAATTTGATTTTTTGGACTGTACCAAAAATGATTCAAAATGTCAATTGGATCATGCCTCATGTTGAATAACCACTTTTTAAACCCTCACAGTGACCAAAATTGCCATTTTTACAGAGTTTTGATTACTCAAAAGCTTCAATTTTGACCCATTTCAGGCACAGAAATGACTTTAAACACACTTATTTTAGTTGACAAAGTCATAATTCACATCCAACAGTCATTTACAGTCAAAAGATTAAATGTTAAAATTTCATCCATATTGACCATTTTGGGATCGTTCGACATGTCCGGAGTCATCGTTTTTCATTTGAAAATTGATTTTTTGGACTGTACCAAAAAAGATTCAAAATGTCAATTGGATCGTGCCTCATGTTGAATAACCACTTTTTAAACCCTCAGAGTGACCAAAATTGCCATTTATACAGAGTTTTGATTACTCAAAAGCTTCAATTTTTACCCCTTTGAGGCACAGAAATGACTTTAAACACACTTATTTTAGTTGACAAAGTCATAATTCACATCCAACAGTCATTTACAGTCAAAAGATTACATGTTAAAATTTCATCCATATTGACCATTTTGGGATCGTTCGACATGTCCGGAGTCATCGTTTTTCATTCGAAAATTGATTTTTTGGACTGTACCAAAAAAGATTCAAAATGTCAATTGGATCGTGCCTCATGTTGAATAACCACTTTTTAAACCCTCACAGTGACCAAAATTGCCAATTTTACACAGTTTTGCTTCCTCAAAAGCTTCAATTTTGACCCATTTCAGGCACAGAAATGACTTTAAACACACTTATTTTAGTTGACAAAGCCATAATTCACATCCAACAGTCATTTAGAGTCAAAAGATTAAATGTTAAAATTTCATCATTATAGACCATTTTGGGAACGTTCGACAGGTCCGGAGTCATCGTTTTTCGTCTGAAAATTGATTTTTTGGACTGTACCAAAAATGATTCAAAATGTCAATTGGATCGTGCCTCATGTTGAATAACCACTTTTTAAACCCTCAGAGTGACCAAAATTGCCATTTTTACAGAGTTTTGATTACTCAAAAGCTTCAATTTTTACCCCTTTGAGGCACAGAAATGACTGTAAACACACTTATTTTAGTTGACAAAGTCATTATTCACATCCAACAGTCATTTAGAGTCAAAAGATTAAATGTTAAAATTTCATCCATATTGACCATTTTGGGATCGTTCGACATGTCCGGAGTCATCGTTTTTCATCCGAAAATTGATTTTTTGGACTGTACCAAAAATGATTCAAAATGTCAATTGGATCGTGCCTCATGTTGAATAACCACTTTTTAAACCCTCACAGTGACCAAAATTGCCATTTTTACAGAGTTTTGATTACTCAAAAGCTTCACTTTTGACCCATTTCAGGCACAGAAATGACTTTAAACACACTTATTTTAGTTCACAAAGTCATAATTCACATCCAACAGTCATTTACAGTCAAAAGATTAAATGTTAAAATTTCATCCATATTGACCATTTTGGGATCGTTCGACATGTCCGGAGTCATCGTTTTTCATCCGAAAATTGATTTTTTGGACTGTACCAAAAATGATTCAAAATGTCAATTGGATCGTGCCTCATTTTGAATAACCACTTTTTAAACCCTCACAGTGACCAAAATTGCCAATTTTACAGAGTTTTGCTTACACAAAAGCTTCAATTTTGACCCGTTTCAGGCACAGAAATGACTTTAAACACACTTATTTTAGTTGACAAAGTCATTATTCACATCCAACAGTCATTTAGAGTCAAAAGATTAAATGTTAAAGTTTCATCCATATTGACCATTTTGGGATCGTTCGACATGTCCGGAGTCGTTTTTCATCCGAAAATTGATTTTTTGGACTGTACCAAAAATGATTCAAAATGTCAATTGGATCGTGCCTCATGTTGAATAACCACTTTTTAAACCCTCACAGTGACCAAAATTGCCATTTTTACAGAGTTTTGATTACTCAAAAGCTTCAATTTTGACCCATTTCAGGCACAGAAATGACTTTAAACACACTTATTTTAGTTGACAAAGTCATAATTCACATCCAACAGTCATTTACAGTCAAAAGATCAAATGTTAATATTTCATCCATATTGACCATTTTGGGATCGTTCGACATGTCCGGAGTCATCGTTTTTCATCCGAAAATTGATTTTTTGGACTGTACCAAAAATGATTCAAAATGTCAATTGGATCGTGCCTCATTTTGAATAACCACTTTTTAAACCCTCACAGTGACCAAAATTGCCAATTTTACAGAGTTTTGCTTACACAAAAGCTTCAATTTTGACCCGTTTCAGGCACAGAAATGACTTTAAACACACTTATGTTAGTTGACAAAGTCATAATTCACATCCAACAGTCATTTACAGTCAAAAGATTAAATGTTAAAATTTCATCCATATTGACCATTTTGGGATCGTTCGACATGTCCGGAGTCATCGTTTTTCATCCGAAAATTGAATTTTTGGACTGTACCAAAAATGATTCAAAATGTCAATTGGATCGTGCCTCATGTTGAATAACCACTTTTTAAACCCTCACAGTGACCAAAATTGCCATTTTTACAGAGTTTTGCTTACTCAAAAGCTTCAATTTTGACCCATTTCAGGCACAGAAATGACTTTAAACACACTTATTTTAGTTGACAAAGTCATAATTCACATCCAACAGTCATTTACAGTCAAAAGATTAAATGTTAAAATTTCATCCATATTGACCATTTTGGGATCGTTCGACATGTCCGGAGTCATCGTTTTTCATCCGAAAATTGATTTTTTGGACTGTACCAAAAATGATTCAAAATGTCAATTGGATCGTGCCTCATGTTGAATAACCACTTTTTAAACCCTCACAGTGACCAAAATTGCCATTTTTACAGAGTTTTGATTACTCAAAAGCTTCACTTTTGACCCATTTCAGGCACAGAAATGACTTTAAACACACTTATTTTAGTTGACAAAGTCATAATTCACATCCAACAGTCATTTACATTCAAAAGATTAAATGTTAAAATTTCATCCATATTGACCATTTTGGGATCGTTCGACATGTCCGGAGTCATCGTTTTTCATCCGAAAATTGATTTTTTGAACTGTACCAAAAATGATTCAAAATGTCAATTGGATCGTGCCTCATTTTGAATGACCACTTTTTAAACCCTCACAGTGACCAAAATTGCTAATTTTACAGAGTTTTGCTTACACAAAAGCTTCAATTTTGACCCGTTTCAGGCACAGAAATGACTTTAAACACACTTATTTTAGTTGACAAAGTCATTATTCACATCCAACAGTCATTTAGAGTCAAAAGATTAAATGTTAAAATTTCATCCATATTGACCATTCTGGGATCGTTCGACATGTCCGGAGTCATCGTTTTTCATCCGAAAATTGATTTTTTGGACTGTACCAAAAATGATTCAAAATGTCAATTGGATCGTGCCTCATGTTGAATAACCACTTTTTAAACCCTCACAGTGACCAAAATTGCCATTTTTACAGAGTTTTGCTTACTCAAAAGCTTCAATTTTGACCCGTTTCAGGCACATAAATGACTTTAAACACACTTATTTTAGTTGACAAAGTCATAATTCACATCCAACAGTCATTTACAGTCAAAAGATTAAATGTTAAAATTTCATCCATATTGACCATTTTGGGATCGTTCGACATGTCCGGAGTCATTGTTTTTCATCCGAAAATTGATTTTTTGGACTGTACCAAAAATGATTCAAAATGTCAATTGGATCGTGCCTCATGTTGAATAACCACTTTTTAAACCATCACAGTGACCAAAATTGCCATTTTTACAGAGTTTTGATTACTCAAAAGCTTTAATTTTGACCCATTTCATGCACAGAACTGACTTTAAACACACTTATTTTAGTTGACAAAGTCATAATTCACATCCAACAGTCATTTACAGTCAAAAGATTAAATGTTAAAATTTCATCCATATTGACCATTTTGGGATCGTTCGACATGTCCGGAGTCATCGTTTTTCATCCGAAAATTGATTTTTTGGACTGTACCAAAAATGATTCAAAATGTCAATTGGATCGTGCCTCATGTTGAATAACCACTTTTTAAACCCTCACAGTGACCAAAATTGCCATTTTTACAGAGTTTTGCTTACTCAAAAGCTTCAATTTTGACCCATTTCAGGCACAGAAATGACTTTAAACACACTTATTTTAGTTGACAAAGTCATAATTCACATCCAACAGTCATTTACAGTCAAAAGATTAAATGTTAAAATTTCATCCATATTGACCATTTTGGGATCGTTCGACATGTCCGGAGTCATCGTTTTTCATCCGAAAATTGATTTTTTGGACTGTACCAAAAATGATTCAAAATGTCAATTGGATCATGCCTCATGTTGAATAACCACTTTTTAAACCCTCACAGTGACCAAAATTGCCATTTTTACAGAGTTTTGATTACTCAAAAGCTTCAATTTTGACCCATTTCAGGCACAGAAATGACTTTAAACACACTTATTTTAGTTGACAAAGCCATAATTCACATCCAACAGTCATTTAGAGTCAAAAGATTAAATGTTAAAATTTCATCATTATAGACCATTTTGGGAACGTTCGACAGGTCCGGAGTCATCGTTTTTCGTCTGAAAATTGATTTTTTGGACTGTACCAAAAATGATTCAAAATGTCAATTGGATCGTGCCTCATGTTGAATAACCATCAATCAATCAATCAATCAGTGACACTTGTAAAGCGCGCTACATACCCGTAGGGTCTCAAGGCGCTGGGGGGGGGGGGGTGCCGCTACTGCTCGAACAGCCAGGTCTTCAGCTTCTTCCTGAAGGAGAGGTGGTCTTGGGTCAGGCGCAGGTCGGGAGGGAGGGAGTTCCAGGTCTTGGCGGCCAGGTAGGAGAAGGACCTTCCTCCTGTAGTCGCTCTTCGGATGCGGGGGACGGCGGCGAGGGCGTGGTTGGCTGATCGGAGGTGGTGTTTGGGAGCGTAGAAGTTGACTCGGCTGTTGAGGTAGCTCGGGCCTTGGTCGTGTAGGGCCTTGTGTGCGTGGGTGAGGAGGCGGAAGGTGATTCTTTTGTTGACGGGGAGCCAGTGAAGGTCTCTCAGATGTCCGGAGATGTGGCTGGTTCGTGGGATGTCGAGGATGAGTCTGGCTGAGGCGTTCTGGATCCGCTGGAGTATCTTCTGGAGCTTGGGGGTGGTACCGGCGTAGAGGGCGTTGCCGTAGTCCAGTCGGCTGGTGACGAGGGCCTGGGTGACGGTCTTCCTGGTCTCGGTGGGGATCCACCAGAAGATCTTCCGTAGCATGCGTAGGATGTTGAAGCACGCCGAGGAGACGTTGTTGACTTGCCTGGTCATGGAGAGGGAGGAGTCCAGGATGAAGCCCAGGTTTCGTGCATGGTCTGTCGGTTTGGGTGCGGTGCCCAGGGCGGGAGGCCACCAGGAGTCGTCCCAGGCGGAGGGTGAGGAGCCCAGGATGAGAATAACCACTTTTTAAACCCTCAGAGTGACCAAAATTGCCATTTGCCCTCAGAGTGATCAGAATAACCACTTTTTAAACCCTCAGAGTGACCAAAATTGCCATTTTTACAGAGTTTTGATTACTCAAAAGCTTCAATTTTTACCCCTTTGAGACACAGAAATGACTTTAAACACACTTATTTTAGTTGACAAAGTCATAATTCACATCCAACAGTCATTTACAGTCAAAAGATTAAATGTTAAAATTTCATCCATATTGACCATTTTGGGATCGTTCGACATGTCCGGAGTCATCGTTTTTCATCCGAAAATTGATTTTTTGGACTGTACCAAAAATGATTCAAAATGTCAATTGGATCGTGCCTCATGTTGAATAACCACTTTTTAAACCCTCACAGTGACCAAAATTGCCATTTTTACAGAGTTTTGATTACTCAAAAGCTTCAATTTTGACCCATTTCAGGCACAGAAATGACTTTAAACACACTTATTTTAGTTGACAAAGTCATAATTCACATCCAACAGTCATTTACAGTCAAAAGATTAAATGTTAAAATTTCATCCATATTGACCATTTTGGGATCGTTCGACATGTCCGGAGTCATCGTTTTTCATCCGAAAATTGATTTTTTGGACTGTACCAAAAATGATTCAAAATGTCAATTGGATCGTGCCTCATGTTGAATAACCACTTTTTAAACCCTCACAGTGACCAAAATTGCCATTTTTACAGAGTTTTGCTTACTCAAAAGCTTCAATTTTGACCCATTTCAGGCACAGAAATGACTTTAAACACACTTATTTTAGTTGACAAAGTCATAATTCACATCCAACAGTCATTTACAGTCAAAAGATTAAATGTTAAAATTTCATCCATATTGACCATTTTGGGATCGTTCGACATGTCCGGAGTCATCGTTTTTCATCCGAAAATTGATTTTTTGAACTGTACCAAAAATGATTCAAAATGTCAATTGGATCGTGCCTCATGTTGAATAACCACTTTTTAAACCCTCACAGTGACCAAAATTGCCAATTTTACACAGTTTTGCTTACTCAAAAGCTTCAATTTTGACCCATTTCAGGCACAGAAATGACTTTAAACACACTTATTTTAGTTGACAAAGCCATAATTCACATCCAACAGTCATTTACAGTCAAAAGATTAAATGTTAAAATTTCATCCATATTGACCATTTTGGGATCGTTCGACATGTCCGGAGTCATCGTTTTTCATTCGAAAATTGATTTTTTGGACTGTACCAAAAAAGATTCAAAATGTCAATTGGATCGTGCCTCATGTTGAATAACCACTTTTTAAACCCTCAGAGTGACCAAAATTGCCATTTATACAGAGTTTTGATTACTCAAAAGCTTCAATTTTGACCCATTTCAGGCACAGAAATGACTTTAAACACACTTATTTTAGTTGACAAAGTCATAATTCACATCCAACAGTCATTTACATTCAAAAGATTAAATGTTAAAATTTCATCCATATTGACCATTTTGGGATCGTTCGACATGTCCTGAGTCATCGTTTTTCATCCGAAAATTGATTTTTTGGACTGTACCAAAAATGATTCAAAATGTCAATTGGATCGTGCCTCATTTTGAATAACCACTTTTTAAACCCTCACAGTGACCAAAATTGCTAATTTTACAGAGTTTTGCTTACACAAAAGCTTCAATTTTGACCCGTTTCAGGCACAGAAATGACTTTAAACACACTTATTTTAGTTGACAAAGTCATTATTCACATCCAACAGTCATTTAGAGTCAAAAGATTAAATGTTAAAATTTCATCCATATTGACCATTCTGGGATCGTTCGACATGTCCGGAGTCATCGTTTTTCATCCGAAAATTGATTTTTTGGACTGTACCAAAAATGATTCAAAATGTCAATTGGATCGTGCCTCATGTTGAATAACCACTTTTTAAACCCTCACAGTGACCAAAATTGCCATTTTTACAGAGTTTTGCTTACTCAAAAGCTTCAATTTTGACCCGTTTCAGGCACATAAATGACTTTAAACACACTTATTTTAGTTGACAAAGTCATAATTCACATCCAACAGTCATTTACAGTCAAAAGATTAAATGTTAAAATTTCATCCATATTGACCATTTTGGGATCGTTCGACATGTCCGGAGTCATTGTTTTTCATCCGAAAATTGATTTTTTGGACTGTACCAAAAATGATTCAAAATGTCAATTGGATCGTGCCTCATGTTGAATAACCACTTTTTAAACCATCACAGTGACCAAAATTGCCATTTTTACAGAGTTTTGATTACTCAAAAGCTTTAATTTTGACCCATTTCATGCACAGAACTGACTTTAAACACACTTATTTTAGTTGACAAAGTCATAATTCACATCCAACAGTCATTTACAGTCAAAAGATTAAATGTTAAAATTTCATCCATATTGACCATTTTGGGATCGTTCGACATGTCCGGAGTCATCGTTTTTCATCCGAAAATTGATTTTTTGGACTGTACCAAAAATGATTCAAAATGTCAATTGGATCGTGCCTCATGTTGAATAACCACTTTTTAAACCCTCACAGTGACCAAAATTGCCATTTTTACAGAGTTTTGCTTACTCAAAAGCTTCAATTTTGACCCATTTCAGGCACAGAAATGACTTTAAACACACTTATTTTAGTTGACAAAGTCATAATTCACATCCAACAGTCATTTACAGTCAAAAGATTAAATGTTAAAATTTCATCCATATTGACCATTTTGGGATCGTTCGACATGTCCGGAGTCATCGTTTTTCATCCGAAAATTGATTTTTTGGACTGTACCAAAAATGATTCAAAATGTCAATTGGATCATGCCTCATGTTGAATAACCACTTTTTAAACCCTCACAGTGACCAAAATTGCCATTTTTACAGAGTTTTGATTACTCAAAAGCTTCAATTTTTACCCCTTTGAGGCACAGAAATGACTTTAAACACACTTATTTTAGTTGACAAAGTCATAATTCACATCCAACAGTCATTTACAGTCAAAAGATTAAATGTTAAAATTTCATCCATATTGACCATTTTGGGATCGTTCGACATGTCCGGAGTCATCGTTTTTCATCCGAAAATTGATTTTTTGGACTGTACCAAAAATGATTCAAAATGTCAATTGGATCCTGCCTCATGTTGAATAACCACTTTTTAAACCCTCACAGTGACCAAAATTGCCAATTTTACACAGTTTTGCTTACTCAAAAGCTTCAATTTTGACCCATTTCAGGCACAGAAATGACTTTAAACACACTTATTTTAGTTGACAAAGCCATAATTCACATCCAACAGTCATTTAGAGTCAAAAGATTAAATGTTAAAATTTCATCATTATAGACCATTTTGGGAACGTTCGACAGGTCCGGAGTCATCGTTTTTCGTCTGAAAATTGATTTTTTGGACTGTACCAAAAATGATTCAAAATGTCAATTGGATCGTGCCTCATGTTGAATAACCATCAATCAATCAATCAATCAGTGACACTTGTAAAGCGCGCTACATACCCGTAGGGTCTCAAGGCGCTGGGGGGGGGGGGGTGCCGCTACTGCTCGAACAGCCAGGTCTTCAGCTTCTTCCTGAAGGAGAGGTGGTCTTGGGTCAGGCGCAGGTCGGGAGGGAGGGAGTTCCAGGTCTTGGCGGCCAGGTAGGAGAAGGACCTTCCTCCTGTAGTCGCTCTTCGGATGCGGGGGACGGCGGCGAGGGCGTGGTTGGCTGATCGGAGGTGGTGTTTGGGAGCGTAGAAGTTGACTCGGCTGTTGAGGTAGCTCGGGCCTTGGTCGTGTAGGGCCTTGTGTGCGTGGGTGAGGAGGCGGAAGGTGATTCTTTTGTTGACGGGGAGCCAGTGAAGGTCTCTCAGATGTCCGGAGATGTGGCTGGTTCGTGGGATGTCGAGGATGAGTCTGGCTGAGGCGTTCTGGATCCGCTGGAGTATCTTCTGGAGCTTGGGGGTGGTACCGGCGTAGAGGGCGTTGCCGTAGTCCAGTCGGCTGGTGACGAGGGCCTGGGTGACGGTCTTCCTGGTCTCGGTGGGGATCCACCAGAAGATCTTCCGTAGCATGCGTAGGATGTTGAAGCACGCCGAGGAGACGTTGTTGACTTGCCTGGTCATGGAGAGGGAGGAGTCCAGGATGAAGCCCAGGTTTCGTGCATGGTCTGTCGGTTTGGGTGCGGTGCCCAGGGCGGGAGGCCACCAGGAGTCGTCCCAGGCGGAGGGTGAGGAGCCCAGGATGAGAATAACCACTTTTTAAACCCTCAGAGTGACCAAAATTGCCATTTGCCCTCAGAGTGATCAGAATAACCACTTTTTAAACCCTCAGAGTGACCAAAATTGCCATTTTTACAGAGTTTTGATTACTCAAAAGCTTCAATTTTTACCCCTTTGAGGCACAGAAATGACTTTAAACACACTTATTTTAGTTGACAAAGTCATAATTCACATCCAACAGTCATTTACAGTCAAAAGATTAAATGTTAAAATTTCATCCATATTGACCATTTTGGGATCGTTCGACATGTCCGGAGTCATCGTTTTTCATCCGAAAATTGATTTTTTGAACTGTACCAAAAATGATTCAAAATGTCAATTGGATCGTGCCTCATGTTGAATAACCACTTTTTAAACCCTCACAGTGACCAAAATTGCCAATTTTACACAGTTTTGCTTACTCAAAAGCTTCAATTTTGACCCATTTCAGGCACAGAAATGACTTTAAACACACTTATTTTAGTTGACAAAGCCATAATTCACATCCAACAGTCATTTAGAGTCAAAAGATTAAATGTTAACATTTTATCATTATAGACCATTTTGGGAACGTTCGACAGGTCCGGAGTCATCGTTTTTCGTCTGAAAATTGATTTTTTGGACTGTACCCAAAATGATTCAAAATGTCAATTGGATCGTGCCTCATGTTGAATAACCACTTTTTAAACCCTCAGAGTGACCAAAATTGCCATTTTTACAGAGTTTTGATTACTCAAAAGCTTCAATTTTTACCCCTTTGAGGCACAGAAATGACTTTAAACACACTTATTTTAGTTGACAAAGTCATAATTCACATCCAACAGTCATTTACAGTCAAAAGATTAAATGTTAAAATTTCATCCATATTGACCATTTTGGGATCGTTCGACATGTCCGGAGTCATCGTTTTTCATCCGAAAATTGATTTTTTGGACTGTACCAAAAACGATTCAAAATGTCAATTGGATCCTGCCTCATGTTGAATAACCACTTTTTAAACCCTCACAGTGACCAAAATTGCCATTTTTACAGAGTTTTTCTTACTCAAAAGCTTCAATTTTGACCCATTTCAGGCACAGAAATGACTTTAAACACACTTATTTTAGTTGACAAAGTCATAATTCACATCCAACAGTCATTTACAGTCAAAAGATTAAATGTTAAAATTTCATCCATATTGACCATTTTGGGATCGTTCGACATGTCCGGAGTCATCGTTTTTCATCCGAAAATTGATTTTTTGAACTGTACCAAAAATGATTCAAAATGTCAATTGGATCGTGCCTCATGTTGAATAACCACTTTTTAAACCCTCACAGTGACCAAAATTGCCAATTTTACACAGTTTTGCTTACTCAAAAGCTTCAATTTTGACCCATTTCAGGCACAGAAATGACTTTAAACACACTTATTTTAGTTGACAAAGCCATAATTCACATCCAACAGTCATTTAGAGTCAAAAGATTAAATGTTAACATTTTATCATTATAGACCATTTTGGGAACGTTCGACAGGTCCGGAGTCATCGTTTTTCGTCTGAAAATTGATTTTTTGGACTGTACCCAAAATGATTCAAAATGTCAATTGGATCGTGCCTCATGTTGAATAACCACTTTTTAAACCCTCAGAGTGACCAAAATTGCCATTTTTACAGAGTTTTGATTACTCAAAAGCTTCAATTTTTACCCCTTTGAGTTACAGAAATGACTTTAAACACACTTATTTTAGTTGACAAAGTCATAATTCACATCCAACAGTCATTTACAGTCAAAAGATTAAATGTTAAAATTTCATCCATATTGACCATTTTGGGATCGTTCGACATGTCCGGAGTCATCGTTTTTCATCCGAAAATTGATTTTTTGGACTGTACCAAAAATGATTCAAAATGTCAATTGGATCGTGCCTCATGTTGAATAACCACTTTTTAAACCCTCACAGTGACCAAAATTGCCATTTTTACAGAGTTTTGATTACTAAAAAGCTTCAATTTTGACCCATTTCAGGCACAGAAATGACTTTAAACACACTTATTTTAGTTGACAAAGTCATAATTCACATCCAACAGTCATTTACAGTCAAAAGATTAAATGTTAAAATTTCATCCATATTGACCATTTTGGGATCGTTCGACATGTCCGGAGTCATCGTTTTTCATCCGAAAATTGATTTTTTGGACTGTACCAAAAATGATTCAAAATGTCAATTGGATCGTGCCTCATTTTGAATAACCACTTTTTAAACCCTCACAGTGACCAAAATTGCCAATTTTACAGAGTTTTGCTTACACAAAAGCTTCAATTTTGACCCGTTTCAGGCACAGAAATGACTTTAAACACACTTATTTTAGTTGACAAAGTCATAATTCACATCCAACAGTCATTTACAGTCAAAAGATTAAATGTTAAAATTTCATCCATATTGACCATTTTGGGATCGTTCGACATGTCCGGAGTCATCGTTTTTTATCCGAAAATTGATTTTTTGGACTGTACCAAAAATGATTCAAAATGTCAATTGGATCGTGCCTCATGTTGAATAACCACTTTTTAAACCCTCACAGTGACCAAAATTGCCATTTTTACAGAGTTTTGATTACTCAAAAGCTTCAATTTTGACCCATTTCAGGCACAGAAATGACTTTAAACACACTTATTTTAGTTGACAAAGTCATAATTCACATCCAACAGTCATTTACAGTCAAAAGATTAAATGTTAAAATTTCATCCATATTGACCATTTTGGGATCGTTCGACATGTCCGGAGTCATCGTTTTTCATCCGAAAATTGATTTTTTGGACTGTACCAAAAATGATTCCAAATGTCAATTGGATCGTGCCTCATTTTGAATAACCACTTTTTAAACCCTCACAGTGACCAAAATTGCCAATTTTACAGAGATTTGCTTACACAAAAGCTTCAATTTTGACCCGTTTCAGGCACAGAAATGACTTTAAACACACTTATTTTAGTTGACAAAGTCATTATTCACATCCAACAGTCATTTAGAGTCAAAAGATTAAATGTTAAAATTTCATCCATATTGACCATTTTGGGATCGTTCGTCATGTCCGGAGTCATCGTTTTTCAGCCGAAAATTGATTTTTTGGACTGTATCAAAAATTATTCAAAATGTCAATTGGATCGTGCCTCATGTTGAATAACCACTTTTTAAACCCTCACAGTGACCAAAATTGCCATTTTTACAGAGTTTTGATTACTCAAAAGCTTCAATTTTGACCCATTTCAGGCACAGAAATGACTTTAAACACACTTATTTTAGTTGACAAAGTCATAATTCACATCCAACAGTCATTTACAGTCAAAAGATTAAATGTTAAAATTTCATCCATATTGACCATTTTGGGATCGTTCGACATGTCCGGAGTCATTGTTTTTCATCCGAAAATTGATTTTTTGGACTGTACCAAAAATGATTCAAAATGTCAATTGGATCGTGCCTCATGTTGAATAACCACTTTTTAAACCCTCACAGTGACCAAAATTGCCATTTTTACAGAGTTTTGATTACTCAAAAGCTTCACTTTTGACCCATTTCAGGCACAGAAATGACTTTAAACACACTTATTTTAGTTGACAAAGTCATAATTCACATCCAACAGTCATTTACATTCAAAAGATTAAATGTTAAAATTTCATCCATATTGACCATTTTGGGATCGTTCGACATGTCCGGAGTCATCGTTTTTCATCCGAAAATTGATTTTTTGGACTGTACCAAAAATGATTCAAAATGTCAATTGGATCGTGCCTCATTTTGAATAACCACTTTTTAAACCCTCACAGTGACCAAAATTGCCAATTTTACAGAGTTTTGCTTACACAAAAGCTTCAATTTTGACCCGTTTCAGGCACAGAAATGACTTTAAACACACTTATTTTAGTTGACAAAGTCATTATTCACATCCAACAGTCATTTAGAGTCAAAAGATTAAATGTTAAAATTTCATCCATATTGACCATTTTGGGATCGTTCGACATGTCCGGAGTCATCGTTTTTCATCCGAAAATTGATTTTTTGGACTGTACCAAAAATGATTCAAAATGTCAATTGGATCGTGCCTCATGTTGAATAACCACTTTTTAAACCCTCACAGTGACCAAAATTGCCATTTTTACAGAGTTTTGCTTACTCAAAAGCTTCAATTTTGACCCGTTTCAGGCACATAAATGACTTTAAACACACTTATTTTAGTTGACAAAGTCATAATTCACATCCAACAGTCATTTACAGTCAAAAGATTAAATGTTAAAATTTCATCCATATTGACCATTTTGGGATCGTTCGACATGTCCGGAGTCATCGTTTTTCATCCGAAAATTGATTTTTTGGACTGTACCAAAAATGATTCAAAATGTCAATTGGATCGTGCCTCATGTTGAATACCCACTTTTTAAACCATCACAGTGACCAAAATTGCCATTTTTACAGAGTTTTGATTACTCAAAAGCTTCAATTTTGACCCATTTCATGCACAGAACTGACTTTAAACACACTTATTTTAGTTGACAAAGTCATAATTCACATCCAACAGTCATTTACAGTCAAAAGATTAAATGTTAAAATTTCATCCATATTGACCATTTTGGGATCGTTCGACATGTCCGGAGTCATCGTTTTTCATCCGAAAATTGATTTTTTGGACTGTACCAAAAATGATTCAAAATGTCAATTGGATCGTGCCTCATGTTGAATAACCACTTTTTAAACCCTCACAGTGACCAAAATTGCCATTTTTTCAGAGTTTTGCTTACTCAAAAGCTTCAATTTTGACCCATTTCAGGCACAGAAATGACTTTAAACACACTTATTTTAGTTGACAAAGTCATAATTCACATCCAAGAGTCATTTACAGTCAAAAGATTAAATGTTAAAATTTCATCCATATTGACCATTTTGGGATCGTTCGACATGTCCGGAGTCATCGTTTTTCATCCGAAAATTGATTTTTTGGACTGTACCAAAAATGATTCAAAATGTCAATTGGATCGTGCCTCATGTTGAATAACCACTTTTTAAACCCTCACAGTGACCAAAATTGCCATTTTTACAGAGTTTTGCTTACTCAAAAGCTTCAATTTTGACCCATTTCAGGCACAGAAATGACTTTAAACACACTTATTTTAGTTGACAAAGTCATAATTCACATCCAACAGTCATTTACAGTCAAAAGATTAAATGTTAAAATTTCATCCATATTGACTATTTTGGGATCATTCGACATGTCCGGAGTCATCGTTTTTCATCCGAAAATTGATTTTTTGGACTGTACCAAAAATGATTCAAAATGTCAATTGGATCATGCCTCATGTTGAATAACCACTTTTTAAACCCTCACAGTGACCAAAATTGCCATTTTTACAGAGTTTTGATTACTCAAAAGCTTCAATTTTTACCCCTTTGAGGCACAGAAATGACTTTAAACACACTTATTTTAGTTGACAAAGTCATAATTCACATCCAACAGTCATTTACAGTCAAAAGATTAAATGTTAAAATTTCATCCATATTGACCATTTTGGGATCGTTCGACATGTCCGGAGTCATCGTTTTTCATCCGAAAATTGATTTTTTGAACTGTACCAAAAATGATTCAAAATGTCAATTGGATCCTGCCTCATGTTGAATAACCACTTTTTAAACCCTCACAGTGACCAAAATTGCCAATTTTACACAGTTTTGCTTACTCAAAAGCTTCAATTTTGACCCATTTCAGGCACAGAAATGACTTTAAACACACTTATTTTAGTTGACAAAGCCATAATTCACATCCAACAGTCATTTAGAGTCAAAAGATTAAATGTTAAAATTTCATCATTATAGACCATTTTGGGAACGTTCGACAGGTCCGGAGTCATCGTTTTTCGTCTGAAAATTGATTTTTTGGACTGTACCAAAAATGATTCAAAATGTCAATTGGATCGTGCCTCATGTTGAATAACCATCAATCAATCAATCAATCAGTGACACTTGTAAAGCGCGCTACATACCCGTAGGGTCTCAAGGCGCTGGGGGGGGGGGGGTGCCACTACTGCTCGAACAGCCAGGTCTTCAGCTTCTTCCTGAAGGAGAGGTAGTCTTGGGTCAGGCGCAGGTCGGGAGGGAGGGAGTTCCAGGTCTTGGCGGCCAGGTAGGAGAAGGACCTTCCTCCTGTAGTCGCTCTTCGGATGCGGGGGACGGCGGCGAGGGCGTGGTTGGCTGATCGGAGGTGGTGTTTGGGAGCGTAGAAGTTGACTCGGCTGTTGAGGTAGCTCGGGCCTTGGTCGTGTAGGGCCTTGTGTGCGTGGGTGAGGAGGCGGAAGGTGATTCTTTTGTTGACGGGGAGCCAGTGAAGGTCTCTCAGATGTCCGGAGATGTGGCTGGTTCGTGGGATGTCGAGGATGAGTCTGGCTGAGGCGTTCTGGATCCGCTGGAGTATCTTCTGGAGCTTGGGGGTGGTACCGGCGTAGAGGGCGTTGCCGTAGTCCAGTCGGCTGGTGACGAGGGCCTGGGTGACGGTCTTCCTGGTCTCGGTGGGGATCCACCAGAAGATCTTCCGTAGCATGCGTAGGATGTTGAAGCACGCCGAGGAGACGTTGTTGACTTGCCTGGTCATGGAGAGGGAGGAGTCCAGGATGAAGCCCAGGTTTCGTGCATGGTCTGTCGGTTTGGGTGCGGTGCCCAGGGCGGGAGGCCACCAGGAGTCGTCCCAGGCGGAGGGTGAGGAGCCCAGGATGAGAATAACCACTTTTTAAACCCTCAGAGTGACCAAAATTGCCATTTGCCCTCAGAGTGATCAGAATAACCACTTTTTAAACCCTCAGAGTGACCAAAATTGCCATTTTTACAGAGTTTTGATTCCTCAAAAGCTTCAATTTTTACCCCTTTGAGGCACAGAAATGACTTTAAACACACTTATTTTAGTTGACAAAGTCATAATTCACATCCAACAGTCATTTACAGTCAAAAGATTAAATGTTAAAATTTCATCCATATTGACCATTTTGGGATCGTTCGACATGTCCGGAGTCATCGTTTTTCATCCGAAAATTGATTTTTTGGACTGTACCAAAAATGATTCAAAATGTCAATTGGATCGTGCCTCATGTTGAATAACCACTTTTTAAACCCTCACAGTGACCAAAATTGCCATTTTTACAGAGTTTTGATTACTCAAAAGCTTCAATTTTGACCCATTTCAGGCACAGAAATGACTTTAAACACACTTATTTTAGTTGACAAAGTCATAATTCACATCCAACAGTCATTTACAGTCAAAAGATTAAATGTTAAAATTTCATCCATATTGACCATTTTGGGATCGTTCGACATGTCCGGAGTCATCGTTTTTCATCCGAAAATTGATTTTTTGGACTGTACCAAAAATGATTCAAAATGTCAATTGGATCGTGCCTCATGTTGAATAACCACTTTTTAAACCCTCACAGTGACCAAAATTGCCATTTTTACAGAGTTTTGCTTACTCAAAAGCTTCAATTTTGACCCATTTCAGGCACAGAAATGACTTTAAACACACTTATTTTAGTTGACAAAGTCATAATTCACATCCAACAGTCATTTACAGTCAAAAGATTAAATGTTAAAATTTCATCCATATTGACCATTTTGGGATCGTTCGACATGTCCGGAGTCATCGTTTTTCATCCCAAAATTGATTTTTTGAACTGTACCAAAAATGATTCAAAATGTCAATTGGATCGTGCCTCATGTTGAATAACCACTTTTTAAACCCTCACAGTGACCAAAATTGCCAATTTTACACAGTTTTGCTTACTCAAAAGCTTCAATTTTGACCCATTTCAGGCACAGAAATGACTTTAAACACACTTATTTTAGTTGACAAAGCCATAATTCACATCCAACAGTCATTTAGAGTCAAAAGATTAAATGTTAACATTTTATCATTATAGACCATTTTGGGAACGTTCGACAGGTCCGGAGTCATCGTTTTTCGTCTGAAAATTGATTTTTTGGACTGTACCCAAAATGATTCAAAATGTCAATTGGATCGTGCCTCAAGTTGAATAACCACTTTTTAAACCCTCAGAGTGACCAAAATTGCCATTTTTACAGAGTTTTGATTACTCAAAAGCTTCAATTTTTACCCCTTTGAGGCACAGAAATGACTTTAAACACACTTATTTTAGTTGACAAAGTCATAATTCACATCCAACAGTCATTTACAGTCAAAAGATTAAATGTTAAAATTTCATCTATATTGACCATTTTGGGATCGTTCGACATGTCCGGAGTCATCGTTTTTCATCCGAAAATTGATTTTTTGGACTGTACCAAAAATGATTCAAAATGTCAATTGGATCGTGCCTCATGTTGAATAACCACTTTTTAAACCCTCACAGTGACCAAAATTGCCATTTTTACAGAGTTTTGATTACTCAAAAGCTTCAATTTTGACCCATTTCAGGCACAGAAATGACTTTAAACACACTTATTTTAGTTGACAAAGTCATAATTCACATCCAACAGTCATTTACAGTCAAAAGATTAAATGTTAAAATTTCATCCATATTGACCATTTTGGGATCGTTCGACATGTCCGGAGTCATCGTTTTTCATCCGAAAATTGATTTTTTGGACTGTACCAAAAATGATTCAAAATGTCAATTGGATCGTGCCTCATTTTGAATAACCACTTTTTAAACCCTCACAGTGACCAAAATTGCCAATTTTACAGAGTTTTGCTTACACAAAAGCTTCAATTTTGACCCGTTTCAGGCACAGAAATGACTTTAAACACAATTATTTTAGTTGACAAAGTCATTATTCACATCCAACAGTCATTTAGAGTCAAAAGATTAAATGTTAAAATTTCATCCATATTGACCATTTTGGGATCGTTCGACATGTCTGGAGTCATCGTTTTTCATCCGAAAATTGATTTTTTGGACTGTACCAAAAATGATTCAAAATGTCAATTGGATCGTGCCTCATGTTGAATAACCACTTTTTAAACCCTCAGAGTGACCAAAATTGCCATTTTTACAGAGTTTTGATTACTCAAAAGCTTCAATTTTTACCCCTTTGAGGCACAGAAATGACTTTAAACACACTTATTTTAGTTGACAAAGTCATAATTCACATCCAACAGTCATTTACAGTCAAAAGATTAAATGTTAAAATTTCATCCATATTGACCATTTTGGGATCGTTCGACATGTCCGGAGTCATCGTTTTTCATCCGAAAATTGATTTTTTGGACTGTACCAAAAATGATTCAAAATGTCAATTGGATCGTGCCTCGTGTTGAATAACCACTTTTTAAACCCTCACAGTGACCAAAATTGCCATTTTTACAGAGTTTTGATTACTCAAAAGCTTCAATTTTGACCCATTTCAGGCACAGAAATGACTTTAAACACACTTATTTTAGTTGACAAAGTCATAATTCACATCCAACAGTCATTTACAGTCAAAAGATTAAATGTTAAAATTTCATCCATATTGACCATTTTGGGATCGTTCGACATGTCCGGAGTCATCGTTTTTCATCCGAAAATTGATTTTTTGGACTGTACCAAAAATGATTCCAAATGTCAATTGGATCGTGCCTCATTTTGAATAACCACTTTTTAAACCCTCACAGTGACCAAAATTGCCAATTTTACAGAGATTTGCTTACACAAAAGCTTCAATTTTGACCCGTTTCAGGCACAGAAATGACTTTAAACACACTTATTTTAGTTGACAAAGTCATTATTCACATCCAACAGTCATTTAGAGTCAAAAGATTAAATGTTAAAATTTCATCCATATTGACCATTTTGGGATCGTTCGACATGTCCGGAGTCATTGTTTTTCATCCGAAAATTGATTTTTTGGACTGTACCAAAAATGATTCAAAATGTCAATTGGATCGTGCCTCATGTTGAATAACCACTTTTTAAACCCTCACAGTGACCAAAATTGCCATTTTTACAGAGTTTTGCTTACTCAAAAGCTTCAATTTTGACCCATTTCAGGCACAGAAATGACTTTAAACACACTTATTTTAGTTGACAAAGTCATAATTCACATCCAACAGTCATTTACAGTCAAAAGATTAAATGTTAAAATTTCATCCATATTGACCATTTTGGGATCGTTCGACATGTCCGGAGTCATTGTTTTTCATCCGAAAATTGATTTTTTGGACTGTACCAAAAATGATTCAAAATGTCAATTGGATCGTGCCTCATGTTGAATAACCACTTTTTAAACCCTCACAGTGACCAAAATTGCCATTTTTACAGAGTTTTGCTTACTCAAAAGCTTCAATTTTGACCCATTTCAGGCACAGAAATGACTTTAAACACACTTATTTTAGTTGACAAAGTCATAATTCACATCCAACAGTCATTTACAGTCAAAAGATTAAATGTTAAAATTTCATCCATATTGACTATTTTGGGATCGTTCGACATGTCCGGAGTCATCGTTTTTCATCCGAAAATTGATTTTTTGGACTGTACCAAAAATGATTCAAAATGTCAATTGGATCGTGCCTCATGTTGAATAACCACTTTTTAAACCCTCACAGTGACCAAAATTGCCATTTTTACAGAGTTTTGATTACTCAAAAGCTTCAATTTTGACCCATTTCAGGCACAGAAATGACTTTAAACACACTTATTTTAGTTGACAAAGTCATAATTCACATCCAACAGTCATTTACAGTCAAAAGATTAAAGGTTAAAATTTCATCCATATTGACCATTTTGGGATCGTTCGACATGTCCGGAGTCATTGTTTTTCATCCGAAAATTGATTTTTTGGACTGTACCAAAAATGATTCAAAATGTCAATTGGATCGTGCCTCATGTTGAATAACCACTTTTTAAACCCTCACAGTGACCAAAATTGCCATTTTTACAGAGTTTTGCTTACTCAAAAGCTTCAATTTTGACCCATTTCAGGCACAGAAATGACTTTAAACACACTTATTTTAGTTGACAAAGTCATAATTCACATCCAACAGTCATTTACAGTCAAAAGATTAAATGTTAAAATTTCATCCATATTGACCATTTTGGGATCGTTCGACATGTCCGGAGTCATTGTTTTTCATCCGAAAATTTATTTTTTGGACTGTACCAAAAATGATTCAAAATGTCAATTGGATCGTGCCTCATGTTGAATAACCACTTTTTAAACCCTCACAGTGACCAAAATTGCCATTTTTACAGAGTTTTGCTTACTCAAAAGCTTCAATTTTGACCCATTTCAGGCACAGAAATGACTTTAAACACACTTATTTTAGTTGACAAAGTCATAATTCACATCCAACAGTCATTTACAGTCAAAAGATTAAATGTTAAAATTTCATCCATATTGACCATTTTGGGATCGTTCGACATGTCCGGAGTCATTGTTTTTCATCCGAAAATTGATTTTTTGGACTGTACCAAAAATGATTCAAAATGTCAATTGGATCGTGCCTCATGTTGAATAACCACTTTTTAAACCCTCACAGTGACCAAAATTGCCAATTTTACACAGTTTTGCTTACTCAAAAGCTTCAATTTTGACCCATTTCAGGCACAGAAATGACTTTAAACACACTTATTTTAGTTGACAAAGCCATAATTCACATCCAACAGTCATTTAGAGTCAAAAGATTAAATGTTAACATTTTATCATTATAGACCATTTTGGGAACGTTCGACAGGTCCGGAGTCATCGTTTTTCGTCTGAAAATTGATTTTTTGGACTGTACCCAAAATGATTCAAAATGTCAATTGGATCGTGCCTCAAGTTGAATAACCACTTTTTAAACCCTCAGAGTGACCAAAATTGCCATTTTTACAGAGTTTTGATTACTCAAAAGCTTCAATTTTTACCCCTTTGAGGCACAGAAATGACTTTAAACACACTTATTTTAGTTGACAAAGTCATAATTCACATCCAACAGTCATTTACAGTCAAAAGATTAAATGTTAAAATTTCATCCATATTGACCATTTTGGGATCGTTCGACATGTCCGGAGTCATCGTTTTTCATCCGAAAATTGATTTTTTGGACTGTACCAAAAATGATTCAAAATGTCAATTGGATCGTGCCTCATGTTGAATAACCACTTTTTAAACCCTCACAGTGACCAAAATTGCCATTTTTACAGAGTTTTGATTACTCAAAAGCTTCAATTTTGACCCATTTCAGGCACAGAAATGACTTTAAACACACTTATTTTAGTTGACAAAGTCATAATTCACATCCAACAGTCATTTACAGTCAAAAGATTAAATGTTAAAATTTCATCCATATTGACCATTTTGGGATCGTTCGACATGTCCGGAGTCATCGTTTTTCATCCGAAAATTGATTTTTTGGACTGTACCAAAAATGATTCAAAATGTCAATTGGATCGTGCCTCATTTTGAATAACCACTTTTTAAACCCTCACAGTGACCAAAATTGCCAATTTTACAGAGTTTTGCTTACACAAAAGCTTCAATTTTGACCCGTTTCAGGCACAGAAATGACTTTAAACACAATTATTTTAGTTGACAAAGTCATTATTCACATCCAACAGTCATTTAGA
Organism: Lissotriton vulgaris; assembly: GCF_964263255.1. Classification (NCBI taxonomy): domain Eukaryota; kingdom Metazoa; phylum Chordata; class Amphibia; order Caudata; family Salamandridae; genus Lissotriton; species Lissotriton vulgaris. The sequence continues at coordinate 133,812 of NW_028252051.1, read as the reverse complement.
GTCAAAAGATTAAATGTTAAAATTTCATCCATATTGACCATTTTGGGATCGTTCGACATGTCCGGAGTCATCGTTTTTCATCCGAAAATTGATTTTTTGGACTGTACCAAAAATGATTCAAAATGTCAATTGGATCGTGCCTCATGTTGAATAACCACTTTTTAAACCCTCAGAGTGACCAAAATTGCCATTTTTACAGAGTTTTGATTACTCAAAAGCTTCAATTTTTACCCCTTTGAGGCACAGAAATGACTTTAAACACACTTATTTTAGTTGACAAAGTCATAATTCACATCCAACAGTCATTTACAGTCAAAAGATTAAATGTTAAAATTTCATCCATATTGACCATTTTGGGATCGTTCGACATGTCCGGAGTCATCGTTTTTCATCCGAAAATTGATTTTTTGGACTGTACCAAAAATGATTCAAAATGTCAATTGGATCGTGCCTCGTGTTGAATAACCACTTTTTAAACCCTCACAGTGACCAAAATTGCCATTTTTACAGAGTTTTGATTACTCAAAAGCTTCAATTTTGACCCATTTCAGGCACAGAAATGACTTTAAACACACTTATTTTAGTTGACAAAGTCATAATTCACATCCAACAGTCATTTACAGTCAAAAGATTAAATGTTAAAATTTCATCCATATTGACCATTTTGGGATCGTTCGACATGTCCGGAGTCATCGTTTTTCATCCGAAAATTGATTTTTTGGACTGTACCAAAAATGATTCCAAATGTCAATTGGATCGTGCCTCATTTTGAATAACCACTTTTTAAACCCTCACAGTGACCAAAATTGCCAATTTTACAGAGATTTGCTTACACAAAAGCTTCAATTTTGACCCGTTTCAGGCACAGAAATGACTTTAAACACACTTATTTTAGTTGACAAAGTCATTATTCACATCCAACAGTCATTTAGAGTCAAAAGATTAAATGTTAAAATTTCATCCATATTGACCATTTTGGGATCGTTCGACATGTCCGGAGTCATTGTTTTTCATCCGAAAATTGATTTTTTGGACTGTACCAAAAATGATTCAAAATGTCAATTGGATCGTGCCTCATGTTGAATAACCACTTTTTAAACCCTCACAGTGACCAAAATTGCCATTTTTACAGAGTTTTGCTTACTCAAAAGCTTCAATTTTGACCCATTTCAGGCACAGAAATGACTTTAAACACACTTATTTTAGTTGACAAAGTCATAATTCACATCCAACAGTCATTTACAGTCAAAAGATTAAATGTTAAAATTTCATCCATATTGACCATTTTGGGATCGTTCGACATGTCCGGAGTCATTGTTTTTCATCCGAAAATTGATTTTTTGGACTGTACCAAAAATGATTCAAAATGTCAATTGGATCGTGCCTCATGTTGAATAACCACTTTTTAAACCCTCACAGTGACCAAAATTGCCATTTTTACAGAGTTTTGCTTACTCAAAAGCTTCAATTTTGACCCATTTCAGGCACAGAAATGACTTTAAACACACTTATTTTAGTTGACAAAGTCATAATTCACATCCAACAGTCATTTACAGTCAAAAGATTAAATGTTAAAATTTCATCCATATTGACCATTTTGGGATCGTTCGACATGTCCGGAGTCATCGTTTTTCATCCGAAAATTGATTTTTTGGACTGTACCAAAAATGATTCAAAATGTCAATTGGATCGTGCCTCATGTTGAATAACCACTTTTTAAACCCTCACAGTGACCAAAATTGCCATTTTTACAGAGTTTTGATTACTCAAAAGCTTCAATTTTGACCCATTTCAGGCACAGAAATGACTTTAAACACACTTATTTTAGTTGACAAAGTCATAATTCACATCCAACAGTCATTTACAGTCAAAAGATTAAAGGTTAAAATTTCATCCATATTGACCATTTTGGGATCGTTCGACATGTCCGGAGTCATTGTTTTTCATCCGAAAATTGATTTTTTGGACTGTACCAAAAATGATTCAAAATGTCAATTGGATCGTGCCTCATGTTGAATAACCACTTTTTAAACCCTCACAGTGACCAAAATTGCCATTTTTACAGAGTTTTGCTTACTCAAAAGCTTCAATTTTGACCCATTTCAGGCACAGAAATGACTTTAAACACACTTATTTTAGTTGACAAAGTCATAATTCACATCCAACAGTCATTTACAGTCAAAAGATTAAATGTTAAAATTTCATCCATATTGACCATTTTGGGATCGTTCGACATGTCCGGAGTCATTGTTTTTCATCCGAAAATTGATTTTTTGGACTGTACCAAAAATGATTCAAAATGTCAATTGGATCGTGCCTCATGTTGAATAACCACTTTTTAAACCCTCACAGTGACCAAAATTGCCATTTTTACAGAGTTTTGCTTACTCAAAAGCTTCAATTTTGACCCATTTCAGGCACAGAAATGACTTTAAACACACTTATTTTAGTTGACAAAGTCATAATTCACATCCAACAGTCATTTACAGTCAAAAGATTAAATGTTAAAATTTCATCCATATTGACCATTTTGGGATCGTTCGACATGTCCGGAGTCATTGTTTTTCATCCGAAAATTGATTTTTTGGACTGTACCAAAAATGATTCAAAATGTCAATTGGATCGTGCCTCATGTTGAATAACCACTTTTTAAACCCTCACAGTGACCAAAATTGCCATTTTTACAGAGTTTTGCTTACTCAAAAGCTTCAATTTTGACCCATTTCAGGCACAGAAATGACTTTAAACACACTTATTTTAGTTGACAAAGTCATAATTCACATCCAACAGTCATTTACAGTCAAAAGATTAAATGTTAAAATTTCATCCATATTGACCATTTTGGGATCGTTCGACATGTCCGGAGTCATCGTTTTTCATCCGAAAATTGATTTTTTGGACTGTACCAAAAATGATTCAAAATGTCAATTGGATCATGCCTCATGTTGAATAACCACTTTTTAAACCCGCACAGTGACCAAAATTGCCATTTTTACAGAGTTTTGATTACTCAAAAGCTTCAATTTTTACCCATTTCAGGCACAGAAATGACTTTAAACACACTTATTTTAGTTGACAAAGTCATAATTCACATCCAACAGTCATTTACAGTCAAAAGATTAAATGTTAAAATTTCATCCATATTGACCATTTTGGGATCGTTCGACATGTCCGGAGTCATCGTTTTTCATCCGAAAATTGATTTTTTGGACTGTACCAAAAATGATTCAAAACGTCAATTGGATCGTGCCTCATGTTGAATAACCACTTTTTAAACCCTCACAGTGACCAAAATTGCCATTTTTACAGAGTTTTGATCACTCAAAAGCTTCAATTTTGACCCATTTCAGGCACAGAAATGACTTTAAACACACTTATTTTAGTTGACAAAGTCATAATTCACATCCAACAGTCATTTACAGTCAAAAGATTAAATGTTAAAATTTCATCCATATTGACCATTTTGGGATCGTTCGACATGTCCGGAGTCATCGTTTTTCATCCGAAAATTGATTTTTTGGACTGTACCAAAAATGATTCCAAATGTCAATTGGATCGTGCCTCATTTTGAATAACCACTTTTTAAACCCTCACTGTGACCAAAATTGCCAATTTTACAGAGTTTTGCTTACACAAAAGCTTCAATTTTGACCCGTTTCAGGCACAGAAATGACTTTAAACACACTTATTTTAGTTGACAAAGTCATTATTCACATCCAACAGTCATTTAGAGTCAAAAGATTAAATGTTAAAATTTCATCCATATTGACCATTTTGGGATCGTTCGACATGTCCGGAGTCATCGTTTTTCATCCGAAAATTGATTTTTTGGACTGTACCAAAAATTATTCAAAATGTCAATTGGATCGTGCCTCATGTTGAATAACCACTTTTTAAACCCTCACAGTGACCAAAATTGCCATTTTTACAGAGTTTTGATTACTCAAAAGCTTCAATTTTGACCCATTTCAGGCACAGAAATGACTTTAAACACACTTATTTTAGTTGACAAAGTCATAATTCACATCCAACAGTCATTTACAGTCAAAAGATTAAATGTTAAAATTTCATCCATATTGACCATTTTGGGATCGTTCGACATGTCCGGAGTCATTGTTTTTCATCCGAAAATTGATTTTTTGGACTGTACCAAAAATGATTCAAAATGTCAATTGGATCGTGCCTCATGTTGAATAACCACTTTTTAAACCCTCACAGTGACCAAAATTGCCATTTTTACAGAGTTTTGCTTACTCAAAAGCTTCAATTTTGACCCCTTTCAGGCACAGAAATGACTTTAAACACACTTATTTTAGTTGACAAAGTCATAATTCACATCCAACAGTCATTTACAGTCAAAAGATTAAATGTTAAAATTTCATCCATATTGACCATTTTGGGATCGTTCGACATGTCCGGAGTCATTGTTTTTCATCCGAAAATTGATTTTTTGGACTGTACCAAAAATGATTCAAAATGTCAATTGGATCGTGCCTCATGTTGAATTACCACTTTTTAAACCCTCACAGTGACCAAAATTGCCATTTTTCAGAGTTTTGCTTACTCAAAAGCTTCAATTTTGACCCATTTCAGGCACAGAAATGACTTTAAACACACTTATTTTAGTTGACAAAGTCATAATTCACATCCAACAGTCATTTACAGTCAAAAGATTAAATGTTAAAATTTCATCCATATTGACCATTTTGGGATCGTTCGACATGTCCGGAGTCATCGTTTTTCATCCGAAAATTGATTTTTTGGACTGTACCAAAAATGATTCAAAATGTCAATTGGATCGTGCCTCATGTTGAATAACCACTTTTTAAACCCTCACAGTGACCAAAATTGCCATTTTTACAGAGTTTTGATTACTCAAAAGCTTCAATTTTGACCCATTTCAGGCACAGAAATGACTTTAAACACACTTATTTTAGTTGACAAAGTCATAATTCACATCCAACAGTCATTTACAGTCAAAAGATTAAAGGTTAAAATTTCATCCATATTGACCATTTTGGGATCGTTCGACATGTCCGGAGTCATTGTTTTTCATCCGAAAATTGATTTTTTGAACTGTACCAAAAATGATTCAAAATGTCAATTGGATCGTGCCTCATGTTGAATAACCACTTTTTAAACCCTCACAGTGACCAAAATTGCCAATTTTACACAGTTTTGCTTACTCAAAAGCTTCAATTTTGACCCATTTCAGGCACAGAAATGACTTTAAACACACTTATTTTAGTTGACAAAGCCATAATTCACATCCAACAGTCATTTAGAGTCAAAAGATTAAATGTTAAAATTTCATCATTATAGACCATTTTGGGAACGTTCGACAGGTCCGGAGTCATCGTTTTTCGTCTGAAAATTGATTTTTTGGACTGTACCAAAAATGATTCAAAATGTCAATTGGATCGTGCCTCATGTTGAATAACCATCAATCAATCAATCAATCAGTGACACTTGTAAAGCGCGCTACATACCCGTAGGGTCTCAAGGCGCTGGGGGGGGGGGGTGCCGCTACTGCTCGAACAGCCAGGTCTTCAGCTTCTTCCTGAAGGAGAGGTGGTCTTGGGTCAGGCGCAGATCGGGAGGGAGGGAGTTCCAGGTCTTGGCGGCCAGGTAGGAGAAGGACCTTCCTCCTGTAGTCGCTCTTCGGATGCGGGGGACGGCGGCGAGGGCGTGGTTGGCTGATCGGAGGTGGTGTTTGGGAGCATAGAAGTTGACTCGGCTGTTGAGGTAGCTCGGGCCTTGGTCGTGTAGGGCCTTGTGTGCGTGGGTGAGGAGGCGGAAGGTGATTCTTTTGTTGACGGGGAGCCAGTGAAGGTCTCTCAGATGTCCGGAGATGTGGCTGGTTCGTGGGATGTCGAGGATGAGTCTGGCTGAGGCGTTCTGGATCCGCTGGAGTATCTTCTGGAGCTTGGCGGTGGTACCGGCGTAGAGGGCGTTGCCGTAGTCCAGTCGGCTGGTGACGAGGGCCTGGGTGACGGTCTTCCTGGTCTCAGTGGGGATCCACCAGAAGATCTTCCGTAGCATGCGTAGGATGTTGAAGCACGCCGAGGAGACGTTGTTGACTTGCCTGGTCATGGAGAGGGAGGAGTCCAGGATGAAGCCCAGGTTTCGTGCATGGTCTGTCGGTTTGGGTGCGGTGCCCAGGGCGGGAGGCCACCAGGAGTCGTCCCAGGCGGAGGGTGAGGAGCCCAGGATGAGAATAACCACTTTTTAAACCCTCAGAGTGACCAAAATTGCCATTTGCCCTCAGAGTGATCAGAATAACCACTTTTTAAACCCTCAGAGTGACCAAAATTGCCATTTTTACAGAGTTTTGATTACTCAAAAGCTTCAATTTTTACCCCTTTGAGGCACAGAAATGACTTTAAACACACTTATTTTAGTTGACAAAGTCATAATTCACATCCAACAGTCATTTACAGTCAAAAGATTAAATGTTAAAATTTCATCCATATTGACCATTTTGGGATCGTTCGACATGTCCGGAGTCATTGTTTTTCATCCGAAAATTGATTTTTTGGACTGTACCAAAAATGATTCAAAATGTCAATTGGATCGTGCCTCATGTTGAATAACCACTTTTTAAACCCTCACAGTGACCAAAATTGCCATTTTTACAGAGTTTTGATTACTCAAAAGCTTCAATTTTGACCCATTTCAGGCACAGAAATGACTTTAAACACACTTATTTTAGTTGACAAAGTCATAATTCACATCCAACAGTCATTTACAGTTAAAAGATTAAATGTTAAAATTTCATCCATATTGACCATTTTGGGATCGTTCGACATGTCCGGAGTCATCGTTTTTCATCCGAAAATTGATTTTTTGGACTGTACCAAAAATGATTCAAAATGTCAATTGGATCGTGCCTCATGTTGAATAACCACTTTTTAAACCCTCACAGTGACCAAAATTGCCATTTTTACAGAGTTTTGCTTACTCAAAAGCTTCAATTTTGACCCATTTCAGGCACAGAAATGACTTTAAACACACTTATTTTAGTTGACAAAGTCATAATTCACATCCAACAGTCATTTACAGTCAAAAGATTAAATGTTAAAATTTCATCCATATTGACCATTTTGGGATCGTTCGACATGTCCGGAGTCATCGTTTTTCATCCGAAAATTGATTTTTTGAACTGTACCAAAAATGATTCAAAATGTCAATTGGATCGTGCCTCATGTTGAATAACCACTTTTTAAACCCTCACAGTGACCAAAATTGCCAATTTTACACAGTTTTGCTTACTCAAAAGCTTCAATTTTGACCCATTTCAGGCACAGAAATGACTTTAAACACACTTATTTTAGTTGACAAAGCCATAATTCACATCCAACAGTCATTTAGAGTCAAAAGATTAAATGTTAACATTTTATCATTATAGACCATTTTGGGAACGTTCGACAGGTCCGGAGTCATCGTTTTTCGTCTGAAAATTGGTTTTTTGGACTGTACCCAAAATGATTCAAAATGTCAATTGGATCGTGCCTCATGTTGAATAACCACTTTTTAAACCCTCAGAGTGACCAAAATTGCAATTTTTACAGAGTTTTGATTACTCAAAAGCTTCAATTTTTACCCCTTTGAGGCACAGAAATGACTTTAAACACACTTATTTTAGTTGACAAAGTCATAATTCACATCCAACAGTCATTTACAGTCAAAAGATTAAATGTTAAAATTTCATCCATATTGACCATTTTGGGATCGTTCGACATGTCCGGAGTCATCGTTTTTCATCCGAAAATTGATTTTTTGGACTGTACCAAAAATGATTCAAAATGTCAATTGGATCGTGCCTCATGTTGAATAACCACTTTTTAAACCCTCACAGTGACCAAAATTGCCATTTTTACAGAGTTTTGATTACTCAAAAGCTTCAATTTTTACCCCTTTGAGGCACAGAAATGACTTTAAACACACTTATTTTAGTTGACAAAGTCATAATTCACATCCAACAGTCATTTACAGTCAAAAGATTAAATGTTAAAATTTCATCCATATTGACCATTTTGGGATCGTTCGACATGTCCGGAGTCATCGTTTTTCATCCGAAAATTGATTTTTTGGACTGTACCAAAAATGATTCAAAATGTCAATTGGATCGTGCCTCATGTTGAATAACCACTTTTTAAACCCTCACAGTGACCAAAATTGCCATTTTTACAGAGTTTTGATTACTCAAAAGCTTCAATTTCGACCCATTTCAGGCACAGAAATGACTTTAAACACACTTATTTTAGTTGACTAAGTCATAATTCACATCCAACAGTCATTTACAGTCAAAAGATTAAATGTTAAAATTTCATCCATATTGACCATTTTGGGATCGTTCGACATGTCCGGAGTCATCGTTTTTCATCCGAAAATTGATTTTTTGGACTGTACCAAAAATGATTCAAAATGTCAATTGGATCGTGCCTCATGTTGAATAACCACTTTTTAAACCCTCAGAGTGACCAAAATTGCCATTTTTACAGAGTTTTGATTACTCAAAAGCTTCAATTTTTACCCCTTTGAGGCACAGAAATGACTTTAAACACACTTATTTTAGTTGACAAAGTCATAATTCACATCCAACAGTCATTTACAGTCAAAAGATTAAATGTTAAAATTTCATCCATATTGACCATTTTGGGATCGTTCGACATGTCCGGAGTCATCGGTTTTCATCCGAAAATTGATTTTTTGGACTGTACCAAAAATGATTCAAAATGTCAATTGGATCGTGCCTCATGTTGAATAACCACTTTTTAAACCCTCACAGTGACCAAAATTGCCATTTTTACAGAGTTTTGATTACTCAAAAGCTTCAATTTTGACCCATTTCAGGCACAGAAATGACTTTAAACACACTTATTTTAGTTGACAAAGTCATAATTCACATCCAACAGTCATTTACAGTCAAAAGATTAAATGTTAAAATTTCATCCATATTGACCATTTTGGGATCGTTCGACATGTCCGGAGTCATCGTTTTTCATCCGAAAATTGATTTTTTGGACTGTACCAAAAATGATTCAAAATGTCAATTGGATCGTGCCTCATGTTGAATAACCACTTTTTAAACCCTCACAGTGACCAAAATTGCCATTTTTACAGAGTTTTGCTTACTCAAAAGCTTCAATTTTGACCCATTTCAGGCACAGAAATGACTTTAAACACACTTATTTTAGTTGACAAAGTCATAATTCACATCCAACAGTCATTTACAGTCAAAAGATTAAATGTTAAAATTTCATCCATATTGACCATTTTGGGATCGTTCGACATGTCCGGAGTCATCGTTTTTCATCCGAAAATTGATTTTTTGGACTGTACCAAAAATGATTCAAAATGTCAATTGGATCGTGCCTCATGTTGAATAACCACTTTTTAAACCCTCACAGTGACCAAAATTGCCATTTTTACAGAGTTTTGATTACTCAAAAGCTTCAATTTTGACCCATTTCAGGCACAGAAATGACTTTAAACACACTTATTTTAGTTGACAAAGTCATAATTCACATCCAACAGTCATTTACAGTCAAAAGATTAAATGTTAAAATTTCATCCATATTGACCATTTTGGGATCGTTCGACATGTCCGGAGTCATCGTTTTTCATCCGAAAATTGATTTTTTGGACTGTACCAAAAATGATTCAAAATGTTAATTGGATCGTGCTTCATTTTGAATAACCACTTTTTAAACCCTCACAGTGACCAAAATTGCCAATTTTACAGAGTTTTGCTTACACAAAAGCTTCAATTTTGACCCGTTTCAGGTACAGAAATCACTTTAAACACACTTATTTTAGTTGACAAAGTCATTATTCACATCCAACAGTCATTTAGAGTCAAAAGATTAAATGTTAAAATTTCATCCATATTGACCATTTTGGGATCGTTCGACATGTCCGGAGTCATCGTTTTTCATCCGAAAATTGATTTTTTGGACTGTACCAAAAATGATTCCAAATGTCAATTGGATCGTGCCTCATTTTGAATAACCACTTTTTAAACCCTCACAGTGACCAAAATTGCCAATTTTACAGAGATTTGCTTACACAAAAGCTTCAATTTTGACCCGTTTCAGGCACAGAAATGACTTTAAACACACTTATTTTAGTTGACAAAGTCATTATTCACATCCAACAGTCATTTAGAGTCAAAAGATTAAATGTTAAAATTTCATCCATATTGACCATTTTGGGATCGTTCGACATGTCCGGAGTCATCGTTTTTCAGCCGAAAATTGATTTTTTGGACTGTACCAAAAATTATTCAAAATGTCAATTGGATCGTGCCTCATGTTGAATAACCACTTTTTAAACCCTCACAGTGACCAAAATTGCCATTTTTACAGAGTTTTGATTACTCAAAAGCTTCAATTTTGACCCATTTCAGGCACAGAAATGACTTTAAACACACTTATTTTAGTTGACAAAGTCATAATTCACATCCAACAGTCATTTACAGTCAAAAGATTAAATGTTAAAATTTCATCCATATTGACCATTTTGGGATCGTTCGACATGTCCGGAGTCATTGTTTTTCATCCGAAAATTGATTTTTTGGACTGTACCAAAAATGATTCAAAATGTCAATTGGATCGTGCCTCATGTTGAATAACCACTTTTTAAACCCTCACTGTGACCAAAATTGCCATTTTTACAGAGTTTTGCTTACTCAAAAGCTTCAATTTTGACCCATTTCAGGCACAGAAATGACTTTAAACACACTTATTTTAGTTGACAAAGTCATAATTCACATCCAACAGTCATTTACAGTCAAAAGATTAAATGTTAAAATTTCATCCATATTGACCATTTTGGGATCGTTCGACATGTCCGGAGTCATTGTTTTTCATCCGAAAATTGATTTTTTGGACTGTACCAAAAATGATTCAAAATGTCAATTGGATCGTGCCTCATGTTGAATAACCACTTTTTAAACCCTCACAGTGACCAAAATTGCCATTTTTACAGAGTTTTGCTTACTCAAAAGCTTCAATTTTGACCCATTTCAGGCACAGAAATGACTTTAAACACACTTATTTTAGTTGACAAAGTCATAATTCACATCCAACAGTCATTTACAGTCAAAAGATTAAATGTTAAAATTTCATCCATATTGACCATTTTGGGATCGTTCGACATGTCCGGAGTCATCGTTTTTCATCCGAAAATTGATTTTTTGGACTGTACCAAAAATGATTCAAAATGTCAATTGGATCGTGCCTCATGTTGAATAACCACTTTTTAAACCCTCACAGTGACCAAAATTGCCATTTTTACAGAGTTTTGATTACTCAAAAGCTTCAATTTTGACCCATTTCAGGCACAGAAATGACTTTAAACACACTTATTTTAGTTGACAAAGTCATAATTCACATCCAACAGTCATTTACAGTCAAAAGATTAAAGGTTAAAATTTCATCCATATTGACCATTTTGGGATCGTTCGACATGTCCGGAGTCATTGTTTTTCATCCGAAAATTGATTTTTTGAACTGTACCAAAAATGATTCAAAATGTCAATTGGATCGTGCCTCATGTTGAATAACCACTTTTTAAACCCTCACAGTGACCAAAATTGCCAATTTTACACAGTTTTGCTTACTCAAAAGCTTCAATTTTGACCCATTTCAGGCACAGAAATGACTTTAAACACACTTATTTTAGTTGACAAAGTCATAATTCACATCCAACAGTCATTTACAGTCAAAAGATTAAATGTTAAAATTTCATCCATATTGACCATTTTGGGATCGTTCGACATGTCCGGAGTCATCGTTTTTCATCCGAAAATTGATTTTTTGGACTGTACCATAAATGATTCAAAATGTCAATTGGATCATGCCTCATGTTGAATAACCACTTTTTAAACCCTCACAGTGACCAAAATTGCCATTTTTACAGAGTTTTGATTACTCAAAAGCTTCAATTTTGACCCATTTCAGGCACAGAAATGACTTTAAACACACTTATTTTAGTTGACAAAGTCATAATTCACATCCAACAGTCATTTACAGTCAAAAGATTAAATGTTAAAATTTCATCCATATTGACCATTTTGGGATCGTTCGACATGTCCGGAGTCATCGTTTTTCATCCGAAAATTGATTTTTTGGACTGTACCAAAAATGATTCCAAATGTCAATTGGATCGTGCCTCATTTTGAATAACCACTTTTTAAACCCTCACAGTGACCAAAATTGCCAATTTTACAGAGTTTTGCTTACACAAAAGCTTCAATTTTGACCCGTTTCAGGCACAGAAATGACTTTAAACACACTTATTTTAGTTGACAAAGTCATTATTCACATCCAACAGTCATTTAGAGTCAAAAGATTAAATGTTAAAATTTCATCCATATTGACCATTTTGGGATCGTTCGACATGTCCGGAGTCATCGTTTTTCATCCGAAAATTTATTTTTTGGACTGTACCAAAAATTATTCAAAATGTCAATTGGATCGTGCCTCATGTTGAATAACCACTTTTTAAACCCTCACAGTGACCAAAATTGCCATTTTTACAGAGTTTTGATTACTCAAAAGCTTCAATTTTGACCCATTTCAGGCACAGAAATGACTTTAAACACACTTATTTTAGTTGACAAAGTCATAATTCACATCCAACAGTCATTTACAGTCAAAAGATTAAATGTTAAAATTTCATCCATATTGACCATTTTGGGATCGTTCGACATGTCCGGAGTCATTGTTTTTCATCCGAAAATTGATTTTTTGGACTGTACCAAAAATGATTCAAAATGTCAATTGGATCGTGCCTCATGTTGAATAACCACTTTTTAAACCCTCACAGTGACCAAAATTGCCATTTTTACAGAGTTTTGCTTACTCAAAAGCTTCAATTTTGACCCCTTTCAGGCACAGAAATGACTTTAAACACACTTATTTTAGTTGACAAAGTCATAATTCACATCCAACAGTCATTTACAGTCAAAAGATTAAATGTTAAAATTTCATCCATATTGACCATTTTGGGATCGTTCGACATGTCCGGAGTCATTGTTTTTCATCCGAAAATTGATTTTTTGGACTTTACCAAAAATTATTCAAAATGTCAATTGGATCGTGCCTCATGTTGAATAACCACTTTTTAAACCCTCACAGTGACCAAAATTGCCATTTTTCAGAGTTTTGCTTACTCAAAAGCTTCAATTTTGACCCATTTCAGGCACAGAAATGACTTTAAACACACTTATTTTAGTTGACAAAGTCATAATTCACATCCAACAGTCATTTACAGTCAAAAGATTAAATGTTAAAATTTCATCCATATTGACCATTTTGGGATCGTTCGACATGTCCGGAGTCATCGTTTTTCATCCGAAAATTGATTTTTTGGACTGTACCAAAAATGATTCAAAATGTCAATTGGATCGTGCCTCATGTTGAATAACCACTTTTTAAACCCTCACAGTGACCAAAATTGCCATTTTTACAGAGTTTTGATTACTCAAAAGCTTCAATTTTGACCCATTTCAGGCACAGAAATGACTTTAAACACACTTATTTTAGTTGACAAAGTCATAATTCACATCCAACAGTCATTTACAGTCAAAAGATTAAAGGTTAAAATTTCATCCATATTGACCATTTTGGGATCGTTCGACATGTCCGGAGTCATTGTTTTTCATCCGAAAATTGATTTTTTGAACTGTACCAAAAATGATTCAAAATGTCAATTGGATCGTGCCTCATGTTGAATAACCACTTTTTAAACCCTCACAGTGACCAAAATTGCCAATTTTACACAGTTTTGCTTACTCAAAAGCTTCAATTTTGACCCATTTCAGGCACAGAAATGACTTTAAACACACTTATTTTAGTTGACAAAGCCATAATTCACATCCAACAGTCATTTAGAGTCAAAAGATTAAATGTTAAAATTTCATCATTATAGACCATTTTGGGAACGTTCGACAGGTCCGGAGTCATCGTTTTTCGTCTGAAAATTGATTTTTTGGACTGTACCAAAAATGATTCAAAATGTCAATTGGATCGTGCCTCATGTTGAATAACCATCAATCAATCAATCAATCAGTGACACTTGTAAAGCGCGCTACATACCCGTAGGGTCTCAAGGCGCTGGGGGGGGGGGGTGCCGCTACTGCTCGAACAGCCAGGTCTTCAGCTTCTTCCTGAAGGAGAGGTGGTCTTGGGTCAGGCGCAGGTCGGGAGGGAGGGAGTTCCAGGTCTTGGCGGCCAGGTAGGAGAAGGACCTTCCTCCTGTAGTCGCTCTTCGGATGCGGGGGACGGCGGCGAGGGCGTGGTTGGCTGATCGGAGGTGGTGTTTGGGAGCATAGAAGTTGACTCGGCTGTTGAGGTAGCTCGGGCCTTGGTTGTGTAGGGCCTTGTGTGCGTGGGTGAGGAGGCGGAAGGTGATTCTTTTGTTGACGGGGAGCCAGTGAAGGTCTCTCAGATGTCCGGAGATGTGGCTGGTTCGTGGGATGTCGAGGATGAGTCTGGCTGAGGCGTTCTGGATCCGCTGGAGTATCTTCTGGAGCTTGGCGGTGGTACCGGCGTAGAGGGCGTTGCCGTAGTCCAGTCGGCTGGTGACGAGGGCCTGGGTGACGGTCTTCCTGGTCTCGGTGGGGATCCACCAGAAGATCTTCCGTAGCATGCGTAGGATGTTGAAGCACGCCGAGGAGACGTTGTTGACTTGCCTGGTCATGGAGAGGGAGGAGTCCAGGATGAAGCCCAGGTTTCGTGCATGGTCTGTCGGTTTGGGTGCGGTGCCCAGGGCGGGAGGCCACCAGGAGTCGTCCCAGGCGGAGGGTGAGGAGCCCAGGATGAGAATAACCACTTTTTAAACCCTCAGAGTGACCAAAATTGCCATTTGCCCTCAGAGTGATCAGAATAACCACTTTTTAAACCCTCAGAGTGACCAAAATTGCCATTTTTACAGAGTTTTGATTACTCAAAAGCTTCAATTTTTACCCCTTTGAGGCACAGAAATGACTTTAAACACACTTATTTTAGTTGACAAAGTCATAATTCACATCCAACAGTCATTTACAGTCAAAAGATTAAATGTTAAAATTTCATCCATATTGACCATTTTGGGATCGTTCGACATGTCCGGCCGGAGTCATTGTTTTTCATCCGAAAATTGATTTTTTGGACTGTACCAAAAATGATTCAAAATGTCAATTGGATCGTGCCTCATGTTGAATAACCACTTTTTAAACCCTCACAGTGACCAAAATTGCCATTTTTACAGAGTTTTGATTACTCAAAAGCTTCAATTTTGACCCATTTCAGGCACAGAAATGACTTTAAACACACTTATTTTAGTTGACAAAGTCATAATTCACATCCAACAGTCATTTACAGTTAAAAGATTAAATGTTAAAATTTCATCCATATTGACCATTTTGGGATCGTTCGACATGTCCGGAGTCATCGTTTTTCATCCGAAAATTGATTTTTTGGACTGTACCAAAAATGATTCAAAATGTCAATTGGATCGTGCCTCATGTTGAATAACCACTTTTTAAACCCTCACAGTGACCAAAATTGCCATTTTTACAGAGTTTTGCTTACTCAAAAGCTTCAATTTTGACCCATTTCAGGCACAGAAATGACTTTAAACACACTTATTTTAGTTGACAAAGTCATAATTCACATCCAACAGTCATTTACAGTCAAAAGATTAAATGTTAAAATTTCATCCATATTGACCATTTTGGGATCGTTCGACATGTCCGGAGTCATCGTTTTTCATCCGAAAATTGATTTTTTGAACTGTACCAAAAATGATTCAAAATGTCAATTGGATCGTGCCTCATGTTGAATAACCACTTTTTAAACCCTCACAGTGACCAAAATTGCCAATTTTACACAGTTTTGCTTACTCAAAAGTTTCAATTTTGACCCATTTCAGGCACAGAAATGACTTTAAACACACTTATTTTAGTTGACAAAGCCATAATTCACATCCAACAGTCATTTAGAGTCAAAAGATTAAATGTTAACATTTTATCATTATAGACCATTTTGGGAACGTTCGACAGGTCCGGAGTCATCGTTTTTCGTCTGAAAATTGATTTTTTGGACTGTACCCAAAATGATTCAAAATGTCAATTGGATCGTGCCTCATGTTGAATAACCACTTTTTAAACCCTCAGAGTGACCAAAATTGCCATTTTTACAGAGTTTTGATTACTCAAAAGCTTCAATTTTTACCCCTTTGAGGCACAGAAATGACTTTAAACACACTTATTTTAGTTGACAAAGTCATAATTCACATCCAACAGTCATTTACAGTCAAAAGATTAAATGTTAAAATTTCATCCATATTGACCATTTTGGGATCGTTCGACATGTCCGGAGTCATTGTTTTTCATCCGAAAATTGATTTTTTGGACTGTACCAAAAATGATTCAAAATGTCAATTGGATCGTGCCTCATGTTGAATAACCACTTTTTAAACCCTCACAGTGACCAAAATTGCCATTTTTACAGAGTTTTGATTACTCAAAAGCTTCAATTTTGACCCATTTCAGGCACAGAAATGACTTTAAACACACTTATTTTAGTTGACTAAGTCATAATTCACATCCAACAGTCATTTACAGTCAAAAGATTAAATGTTAAAATTTCATCCATATTGACCATTTTGGGATCGTTCGACATGTCCGGAGTCATCGTTTTTCATCCGAAAATTGATTTTTTGGACTGTACCAAAAATGATTCAAAATGTCAATTGGATCGTGCCTCATGTTGAATAACCACTTTTTAAACCCTCAGAGTGACCAAAATTGCCATTTTTACAGAGTTTTGATTACTCAAAAGCTTCAATTTTTACCCCTTTGAGGCACAGAAATGACTTTAAACACACTTATTTTAGTTGACAAAGTCATAATTCACATCCAACAGTCATTTACAGTCAAAAGATTAAATGTTAAAATTTCATCCATATTGACCATTTTGGGATCGTTCGACATGTCCGGAGTCATCGTTTTTCATCCGAAAATTGATTTTTTGGACTGTACCAAAAATGATTCAAAATGTCAATTGGATCGTGCCTCATGTTGAATAACCACTTTTTAAACCCTCACAGTGACCAAAATTGCCATTTTTACAGAGTTTTGATTACTCAAAAGCTTCAATTTTGACCCATTTCAGGCACAGAAATGACTTTAAACACACTTATTTTAGTTGACAAAGTCATAATTCACATCCAACAGTCATTTACAGTCAAAAGATTAAATGTTAAAATTTCATCCATATTGACCATTTTGGGATCGTTCGACATGTCCGGAGTCATCGTTTTTCATCCGAAAATTGATTTTTTGGACTGTACCAAAAATGATTCAAAATGTCAATTGGATCGTGCCTCATGTTGAATAACCACTTTTTAAACCCTCACAGTGACCAAAATTGCCATTTTTACAGAGTTTTGATTACTCAAAAGCTTCAATTTTGACCCATTTCAGGCACAGAAATGACTTTAAACACACTTATTTTAGTTGACAAAGTCATAATTCACATCCAACAGTCATTTACAGTCAAAAGATTAAATGTTAAAATTTCATCCATATTGACCATTTTGGGATCGTTCGACATGTCCGGAGTCATCGTTTTTCATCCGAAAATTGATTTTTTGGACTGTACCAAAAATGATTCAAAATGTTAATTGGATCGTGCTTCATTTTGAATAACCACTTTTTAAACCCTCACAGTGACCAAAATTGCCAATTTTACAGAGTTTTGCTTACACAAAAGCTTCAATTTTGACCCGTTTCAGGTACAGAAATTACTTTAAACACACTTATTTTAGTTGACAAAGTCATTATTCACATCCAACAGTCATTTAGAGTCAAAAGATTAAATGTTAAAATTTCATCCATATTGACCATTTTGGGATCGTTCGACATGTCCGGAGTCATCGTTTTTCATCCGAAAATTGATTTTTTGGACTGTACCAAAAATGATTCAAAATGTCAATTGGTTCGTGCCTCATGTTGAATAACCACTTTTTAAACCCTCAGAGTGACCAAAATTGCCATTTTTACAGAGTTTTGATTACTCAAAAGCTTCAATTTTTACCCCTTTGAGGCACAGAAATGACTTTAAACACACTTATTTTAGTTGACAAAGTCATAATTCACATCCAACAGTCATTTACAGTCAAAAGATTAAATGTTAAAATTTCATCCATATTGACCATTTTGGGATCGTTCGACATGTCCGGAGTCATCGTTTTTCATCCGAAAATTGATTTTTTGGACTGTACCAAAAATGATTCCAAATGTCAATTGGATCGTGCCTCATTTTGAATAACCACTTTTTAAACCCTCACAGTGACCAAAATTGCCAATTTTACAGAGATTTGCTTACACAAAAGCTTCAATTTTGACCCGTTTCAGGCACAGAAATGACTTTAAACACACTTATTTTAGTTGACAAAGTCATTATTCACATCCAACAGTCATTTAGAGTCAAAAGATTAAATGTTAAAATTTCATCCATATTGACCATTTTGGGATCGTTCGACATGTCCGGAGTCATCGTTTTTCAGCCGAAAATTGATTTTTTGGACTGTACCAAAAATTATTCAAAATGTCAATTGGATCGTGCCTCATGTTGAATAACCACTTTTTAAACCCTCACAGTGACCAAAATTGCCATTTTTACAGAGTTTTGATTACTCAAAAGCTTCAATTTTGACCCATTTCAGGCACAGAAATGACTTTAAACACACTTATTTTAGTTGACAAAGTCATAATTCACATCCAACAGTCATTTACAGTCAAAAGATTAAATGTTAAAATTTCATCCATATTGACCATTTTGGGATCGTTCGACATGTCCGGAGTCATTGTTTTTCATCCGAAAATTGATTTTTTGGACTGTACCAAAAATGATTCAAAATGTCAATTGGATCGTGCCTCATGTTGAATAACCACTTTTTAAACCCTCACAGTGACCAAAATTGCCATTTTTACAGAGTTTTGCTTACTCAAAAGCTTCAATTTTGACCCATTTCAGGCACAGAAATGACTTTAAACACACTTATTTTAGTTGACAAAGTCATAATTCACATCCAACAGTCATTTACAGTCAAAAGATTAAATGTTAAAATTTCATCCATATTGACCATTTTGGGATCGTTCGACATGTCCGGAGTCATTGTTTTTCATCCGAAAATTGATTTTTTGGACTGTACCAAAAATGATTCAAAATGTCAATTGGATCGTGCCTCATGTTGAATAACCACTTTTTAAACCCTCACAGTGACCAAAATTGCCATTTTTACAGAGTTTTGCTTACTCAAAAGCTTCAATTTTGACCCATTTCAGGCACAGAAATGACTTTAAACACACTTATTTTAGTTCACAAAGTCATAATTCACATCCAACAGTCATTTACAGTCAAAAGATTAAATGTTAAAATTTCATCCATATTGACCATTTTGGGATCGTTCGACATGTCCGGAGTCATCGTTTTTCATCCGAAAATTGATTTTTTGGACTGTACCAAAAATGATTCAAAATGTCAATTGGATCGTGCCTCATTTTGAATAACCACTTTTTAAACCCTCACAGTGACCAAAATTGCCAATTTTACAGAGTTTTGCTTACACAAAAGCTTCAATTTTGACCCGTTTCAGGCACAGAAATGACTTTAAACACACTTATTTTAGTTGACAAAGTCATTATTCACATCCAACAGTCATTTAGAGTCAAAAGATTAAATGTTAAAGTTTCATCCATATTGACCATTTTGGGATCGTTCGACATGTCCGGAGTCGTTTTTCATCCGAAAATTGATTTTTTGGACTGTACCAAAAATGATTCAAAATGTCAATTGGATCGTGCCTCATGTTGAATAACCACTTTTTAAACCCTCACAGTGACCAAAATTGCCATTTTTACAGAGTTTTGATTACTCAAAAGCTTCAATTTTGACCCATTTCAGGCACAGAAATGACTTTAAACACACTTATTTTAGTTGACAAAGTCATAATTCACATCCAACAGTCATTTACAGTCAAAAGATCAAATGTTAATATTTCATCCATATTGACCATTTTGGGATCGTTCGACATGTCCGGAGTCATCGTTTTTCATCCGAAAATTGATTTTTTGGACTGTACCAAAAATGATTCAAAATGTCAATTGGATCGTGCCTCATTTTGAATAACCACTTTTTAAACCCTCACAGTGACCAAAATTGCCAATTTTACAGAGTTTTGCTTACACAAAAGCTTCAATTTTGACCCGTTTCAGGCACAGAAATGACTTTAAACACACTTATGTTAGTTGACAAAGTCATAATTCACATCCAACAGTCATTTACAGTCAAAAGATTAAATGTTAAAATTTCATCCATATTGACCATTTTGGGATCGTTCGACATGTCCGGAGTCATCGTTTTTCATCCGAAAATTGAATTTTTGGACTGTACCAAAAATGATTCAAAATGTCAATTGGATCGTGCCTCATGTTGAATAACCACTTTTTAAACCCTCACAGTGACCAAAATTGCCATTTTTACAGAGTTTTGCTTACTCAAAAGCTTCAATTTTGACCCATTTCAGGCACAGAAATGACTTTAAACACACTTATTTTAGTTGACAAAGTCATAATTCACATCCAACAGTCATTTACAGTCAAAAGATTAAATGTTAAAATTTCATCCATATTGACCATTTTGGGATCGTTCGACATGTCCGGAGTCATCGTTTTTCATCCGAAAATTGATTTTTTGGACTGTACCAAAAATGATTCAAAATGTCAATTGGATCGTGCCTCATGTTGAATAACCACTTTTTAAACCCTCACAGTGACCAAAATTGCCATTTTTACAGAGTTTTGATTACTCAAAAGCTTCACTTTTGACCCATTTCAGGCACAGAAATGACTTTAAACACACTTATTTTAGTTGACAAAGTCATAATTCACATCCAACAGTCATTTACATTCAAAAGATTAAATGTTAAAATGTCATCCATATTGACCATTTTGGGATCGTTCGACATGTCCGGAGTCATCGTTTTTCATCCGAAAATTGATTTTTTGAACTGTACCAAAAATGATTCAAAATGTCAATTGGATCGTGCCTCATTTTGAATGACCACTTTTTAAACCCTCACAGTGACCAAAATTGCTAATTTTACAGAGTTTTGCTTACACAAAAGCTTCAATTTTGACCCGTTTCAGGCACAGAAATGACTTTAAACACACTTATTTTAGTTGACAAAGTCATTATTCACATCCAACAGTCATTTAGAGTCAAAAGATTAAATGTTAAAATTTCATCCATATTGACCATTCTGGGATCGTTCGACATGTCCGGAGTCATCGTTTTTCATCCGAAAATTGATTTTTTGGACTGTACCAAAAATGATTCAAAATGTCAATTGGATCGTGCCTCATGTTGAATAACCACTTTTTAAACCCTCACAGTGACCAAAATTGCCATTTTTACAGAGTTTTGCTTACTCAAAAGCTTCAATTTTGACCCGTTTCAGGCACATAAATGACTTTAAACACACTTATTTTAGTTGACAAAGTCATAATTCACATCCAACAG
The DNA here is from genome assembly GCF_964263255.1 of Lissotriton vulgaris. Taxonomy (NCBI): domain Eukaryota; kingdom Metazoa; phylum Chordata; class Amphibia; order Caudata; family Salamandridae; genus Lissotriton; species Lissotriton vulgaris. Next base: position 112,234 of record NW_028252051.1, on the reverse strand, counting down.
TCATTTACAGTCAAAAGATTAAATGTTAAAATTTCATCCATATTGACCATTTTGGGATCGTTCGACATGTCCGGAGTCATTGTTTTTCATCCGAAAATTGATTTTTTGGACTGTACCAAAAATGATTCAAAATGTCAATTGGATCGTGCCTCATGTTGAATAACCACTTTTTAAACCATCACAGTGACCAAAATTGCCATTTTTACAGAGTTTTGATTACTCAAAAGCTTTAATTTTGACCCATTTCATGCACAGAACTGACTTTAAACACACTTATTTTAGTTGACAAAGTCATAATTCACATCCAACAGTCATTTACAGTCAAAAGATTAAATGTTAAAATTTCATCCATATTGACCATTTTGGGATCGTTCGACATGTCCGGAGTCATCGTTTTTCATCCGAAAATTGATTTTTTGGACTGTACCAAAAATGATTCAAAATGTCAATTGGATCGTGCCTCATGTTGAATAACCACTTTTTAAACCCTCACAGTGACCAAAATTGCCATTTTTACAGAGTTTTGCTTACTCAAAAGCTTCAATTTTGACCCATTTCAGGCACAGAAATGACTTTAAACACACTTATTTTAGTTGACAAAGTCATAATTCACATCCAACAGTCATTTACAGTCAAAAGATTAAATGTTAAAATTTCATCCATATTGACCATTTTGGGATCGTTCGACATGTCCGGAGTCATCGTTTTTCATCCGAAAATTGATTTTTTGGACTGTACCAAAAATGATTCAAAATGTCAATTGGATCATGCCTCATGTTGAATAACCACTTTTTAAACCCTCACAGTGACCAAAATTGCCATTTTTACAGAGTTTTGATTACTCAAAAGCTTCAATTTTGACCCATTTCAGGCACAGAAATGACTTTAAACACACTTATTTTAGTTGACAAAGCCATAATTCACATCCAACAGTCATTTAGAGTCAAAAGATTAAATGTTAAAATTTCATCATTATAGACCATTTTGGGAACGTTCGACAGGTCCGGAGTCATCGTTTTTCGTCTGAAAATTGATTTTTTGGACTGTACCAAAAATGATTCAAAATGTCAATTGGATCGTGCCTCATGTTGAATAACCATCAATCAATCAATCAATCAGTGACACTTGTAAAGCGCGCTACATACCCGTAGGGTCTCAAGGCGCTGGGGGGGGGGGGGTGCCGCTACTGCTCGAACAGCCAGGTCTTCAGCTTCTTCCTGAAGGAGAGGTGGTCTTGGGTCAGGCGCAGGTCGGGAGGGAGGGAGTTCCAGGTCTTGGCGGCCAGGTAGGAGAAGGACCTTCCTCCTGTAGTCGCTCTTCGGATGCGGGGGACGGCGGCGAGGGCGTGGTTGGCTGATCGGAGGTGGTGTTTGGGAGCGTAGAAGTTGACTCGGCTGTTGAGGTAGCTCGGGCCTTGGTCGTGTAGGGCCTTGTGTGCGTGGGTGAGGAGGCGGAAGGTGATTCTTTTGTTGACGGGGAGCCAGTGAAGGTCTCTCAGATGTCCGGAGATGTGGCTGGTTCGTGGGATGTCGAGGATGAGTCTGGCTGAGGCGTTCTGGATCCGCTGGAGTATCTTCTGGAGCTTGGGGGTGGTACCGGCGTAGAGGGCGTTGCCGTAGTCCAGTCGGCTGGTGACGAGGGCCTGGGTGACGGTCTTCCTGGTCTCGGTGGGGATCCACCAGAAGATCTTCCGTAGCATGCGTAGGATGTTGAAGCACGCCGAGGAGACGTTGTTGACTTGCCTGGTCATGGAGAGGGAGGAGTCCAGGATGAAGCCCAGGTTTCGTGCATGGTCTGTCGGTTTGGGTGCGGTGCCCAGGGCGGGAGGCCACCAGGAGTCGTCCCAGGCGGAGGGTGAGGAGCCCAGGATGAGAATAACCACTTTTTAAACCCTCAGAGTGACCAAAATTGCCATTTGCCCTCAGAGTGATCAGAATAACCACTTTTTAAACCCTCAGAGTGACCAAAATTGCCATTTTTACAGAGTTTTGATTACTCAAAAGCTTCAATTTTTACCCCTTTGAGACACAGAAATGACTTTAAACACACTTATTTTAGTTGACAAAGTCATAATTCACATCCAACAGTCATTTACAGTCAAAAGATTAAATGTTAAAATTTCATCCATATTGACCATTTTGGGATCGTTCGACATGTCCGGAGTCATCGTTTTTCATCCGAAAATTGATTTTTTGGACTGTACCAAAAATGATTCAAAATGTCAATTGGATCGTGCCTCATGTTGAATAACCACTTTTTAAACCCTCACAGTGACCAAAATTGCCATTTTTACAGAGTTTTGATTACTCAAAAGCTTCAATTTTGACCCATTTCAGGCACAGAAATGACTTTAAACACACTTATTTTAGTTGACAAAGTCATAATTCACATCCAACAGTCATTTACAGTCAAAAGATTAAATGTTAAAATTTCATCCATATTGACCATTTTGGGATCGTTCGACATGTCCGGAGTCATCGTTTTTCATCCGAAAATTGATTTTTTGGACTGTACCAAAAATGATTCAAAATGTCAATTGGATCGTGCCTCATGTTGAATAACCACTTTTTAAACCCTCACAGTGACCAAAATTGCCATTTTTACAGAGTTTTGCTTACTCAAAAGCTTCAATTTTGACCCATTTCAGGCACAGAAATGACTTTAAACACACTTATTTTAGTTGACAAAGTCATAATTCACATCCAACAGTCATTTACAGTCAAAAGATTAAATGTTAAAATTTCATCCATATTGACCATTTTGGGATCGTTCGACATGTCCGGAGTCATCGTTTTTCATCCGAAAATTGATTTTTTGAACTGTACCAAAAATGATTCAAAATGTCAATTGGATCGTGCCTCATGTTGAATAACCACTTTTTAAACCCTCACAGTGACCAAAATTGCCAATTTTACACAGTTTTGCTTACTCAAAAGCTTCAATTTTGACCCATTTCAGGCACAGAAATGACTTTAAACACACTTATTTTAGTTGACAAAGCCATAATTCACATCCAACAGTCATTTACAGTCAAAAGATTAAATGTTAAAATTTCATCCATATTGACCATTTTGGGATCGTTCGACATGTCCGGAGTCATCGTTTTTCATTCGAAAATTGATTTTTTGGACTGTACCAAAAAAGATTCAAAATGTCAATTGGATCGTGCCTCATGTTGAATAACCACTTTTTAAACCCTCAGAGTGACCAAAATTGCCATTTATACAGAGTTTTGATTACTCAAAAGCTTCAATTTTGACCCATTTCAGGCACAGAAATGACTTTAAACACACTTATTTTAGTTGACAAAGTCATAATTCACATCCAACAGTCATTTACATTCAAAAGATTAAATGTTAAAATTTCATCCATATTGACCATTTTGGGATCGTTCGACATGTCCTGAGTCATCGTTTTTCATCCGAAAATTGATTTTTTGGACTGTACCAAAAATGATTCAAAATGTCAATTGGATCGTGCCTCATTTTGAATAACCACTTTTTAAACCCTCACAGTGACCAAAATTGCTAATTTTACAGAGTTTTGCTTACACAAAAGCTTCAATTTTGACCCGTTTCAGGCACAGAAATGACTTTAAACACACTTATTTTAGTTGACAAAGTCATTATTCACATCCAACAGTCATTTAGAGTCAAAAGATTAAATGTTAAAATTTCATCCATATTGACCATTCTGGGATCGTTCGACATGTCCGGAGTCATCGTTTTTCATCCGAAAATTGATTTTTTGGACTGTACCAAAAATGATTCAAAATGTCAATTGGATCGTGCCTCATGTTGAATAACCACTTTTTAAACCCTCACAGTGACCAAAATTGCCATTTTTACAGAGTTTTGCTTACTCAAAAGCTTCAATTTTGACCCGTTTCAGGCACATAAATGACTTTAAACACACTTATTTTAGTTGACAAAGTCATAATTCACATCCAACAGTCATTTACAGTCAAAAGATTAAATGTTAAAATTTCATCCATATTGACCATTTTGGGATCGTTCGACATGTCCGGAGTCATTGTTTTTCATCCGAAAATTGATTTTTTGGACTGTACCAAAAATGATTCAAAATGTCAATTGGATCGTGCCTCATGTTGAATAACCACTTTTTAAACCATCACAGTGACCAAAATTGCCATTTTTACAGAGTTTTGATTACTCAAAAGCTTTAATTTTGACCCATTTCATGCACAGAACTGACTTTAAACACACTTATTTTAGTTGACAAAGTCATAATTCACATCCAACAGTCATTTACAGTCAAAAGATTAAATGTTAAAATTTCATCCATATTGACCATTTTGGGATCGTTCGACATGTCCGGAGTCATCGTTTTTCATCCGAAAATTGATTTTTTGGACTGTACCAAAAATGATTCAAAATGTCAATTGGATCGTGCCTCATGTTGAATAACCACTTTTTAAACCCTCACAGTGACCAAAATTGCCATTTTTACAGAGTTTTGCTTACTCAAAAGCTTCAATTTTGACCCATTTCAGGCACAGAAATGACTTTAAACACACTTATTTTAGTTGACAAAGTCATAATTCACATCCAACAGTCATTTACAGTCAAAAGATTAAATGTTAAAATTTCATCCATATTGACCATTTTGGGATCGTTCGACATGTCCGGAGTCATCGTTTTTCATCCGAAAATTGATTTTTTGGACTGTACCAAAAATGATTCAAAATGTCAATTGGATCATGCCTCATGTTGAATAACCACTTTTTAAACCCTCACAGTGACCAAAATTGCCATTTTTACAGAGTTTTGATTACTCAAAAGCTTCAATTTTTACCCCTTTGAGGCACAGAAATGACTTTAAACACACTTATTTTAGTTGACAAAGTCATAATTCACATCCAACAGTCATTTACAGTCAAAAGATTAAATGTTAAAATTTCATCCATATTGACCATTTTGGGATCGTTCGACATGTCCGGAGTCATCGTTTTTCATCCGAAAATTGATTTTTTGGACTGTACCAAAAATGATTCAAAATGTCAATTGGATCCTGCCTCATGTTGAATAACCACTTTTTAAACCCTCACAGTGACCAAAATTGCCAATTTTACACAGTTTTGCTTACTCAAAAGCTTCAATTTTGACCCATTTCAGGCACAGAAATGACTTTAAACACACTTATTTTAGTTGACAAAGCCATAATTCACATCCAACAGTCATTTAGAGTCAAAAGATTAAATGTTAAAATTTCATCATTATAGACCATTTTGGGAACGTTCGACAGGTCCGGAGTCATCGTTTTTCGTCTGAAAATTGATTTTTTGGACTGTACCAAAAATGATTCAAAATGTCAATTGGATCGTGCCTCATGTTGAATAACCATCAATCAATCAATCAATCAGTGACACTTGTAAAGCGCGCTACATACCCGTAGGGTCTCAAGGCGCTGGGGGGGGGGGGGTGCCGCTACTGCTCGAACAGCCAGGTCTTCAGCTTCTTCCTGAAGGAGAGGTGGTCTTGGGTCAGGCGCAGGTCGGGAGGGAGGGAGTTCCAGGTCTTGGCGGCCAGGTAGGAGAAGGACCTTCCTCCTGTAGTCGCTCTTCGGATGCGGGGGACGGCGGCGAGGGCGTGGTTGGCTGATCGGAGGTGGTGTTTGGGAGCGTAGAAGTTGACTCGGCTGTTGAGGTAGCTCGGGCCTTGGTCGTGTAGGGCCTTGTGTGCGTGGGTGAGGAGGCGGAAGGTGATTCTTTTGTTGACGGGGAGCCAGTGAAGGTCTCTCAGATGTCCGGAGATGTGGCTGGTTCGTGGGATGTCGAGGATGAGTCTGGCTGAGGCGTTCTGGATCCGCTGGAGTATCTTCTGGAGCTTGGGGGTGGTACCGGCGTAGAGGGCGTTGCCGTAGTCCAGTCGGCTGGTGACGAGGGCCTGGGTGACGGTCTTCCTGGTCTCGGTGGGGATCCACCAGAAGATCTTCCGTAGCATGCGTAGGATGTTGAAGCACGCCGAGGAGACGTTGTTGACTTGCCTGGTCATGGAGAGGGAGGAGTCCAGGATGAAGCCCAGGTTTCGTGCATGGTCTGTCGGTTTGGGTGCGGTGCCCAGGGCGGGAGGCCACCAGGAGTCGTCCCAGGCGGAGGGTGAGGAGCCCAGGATGAGAATAACCACTTTTTAAACCCTCAGAGTGACCAAAATTGCCATTTGCCCTCAGAGTGATCAGAATAACCACTTTTTAAACCCTCAGAGTGACCAAAATTGCCATTTTTACAGAGTTTTGATTACTCAAAAGCTTCAATTTTTACCCCTTTGAGGCACAGAAATGACTTTAAACACACTTATTTTAGTTGACAAAGTCATAATTCACATCCAACAGTCATTTACAGTCAAAAGATTAAATGTTAAAATTTCATCCATATTGACCATTTTGGGATCGTTCGACATGTCCGGAGTCATCGTTTTTCATCCGAAAATTGATTTTTTGAACTGTACCAAAAATGATTCAAAATGTCAATTGGATCGTGCCTCATGTTGAATAACCACTTTTTAAACCCTCACAGTGACCAAAATTGCCAATTTTACACAGTTTTGCTTACTCAAAAGCTTCAATTTTGACCCATTTCAGGCACAGAAATGACTTTAAACACACTTATTTTAGTTGACAAAGCCATAATTCACATCCAACAGTCATTTAGAGTCAAAAGATTAAATGTTAACATTTTATCATTATAGACCATTTTGGGAACGTTCGACAGGTCCGGAGTCATCGTTTTTCGTCTGAAAATTGATTTTTTGGACTGTACCCAAAATGATTCAAAATGTCAATTGGATCGTGCCTCATGTTGAATAACCACTTTTTAAACCCTCAGAGTGACCAAAATTGCCATTTTTACAGAGTTTTGATTACTCAAAAGCTTCAATTTTTACCCCTTTGAGGCACAGAAATGACTTTAAACACACTTATTTTAGTTGACAAAGTCATAATTCACATCCAACAGTCATTTACAGTCAAAAGATTAAATGTTAAAATTTCATCCATATTGACCATTTTGGGATCGTTCGACATGTCCGGAGTCATCGTTTTTCATCCGAAAATTGATTTTTTGGACTGTACCAAAAACGATTCAAAATGTCAATTGGATCCTGCCTCATGTTGAATAACCACTTTTTAAACCCTCACAGTGACCAAAATTGCCATTTTTACAGAGTTTTTCTTACTCAAAAGCTTCAATTTTGACCCATTTCAGGCACAGAAATGACTTTAAACACACTTATTTTAGTTGACAAAGTCATAATTCACATCCAACAGTCATTTACAGTCAAAAGATTAAATGTTAAAATTTCATCCATATTGACCATTTTGGGATCGTTCGACATGTCCGGAGTCATCGTTTTTCATCCGAAAATTGATTTTTTGAACTGTACCAAAAATGATTCAAAATGTCAATTGGATCGTGCCTCATGTTGAATAACCACTTTTTAAACCCTCACAGTGACCAAAATTGCCAATTTTACACAGTTTTGCTTACTCAAAAGCTTCAATTTTGACCCATTTCAGGCACAGAAATGACTTTAAACACACTTATTTTAGTTGACAAAGCCATAATTCACATCCAACAGTCATTTAGAGTCAAAAGATTAAATGTTAACATTTTATCATTATAGACCATTTTGGGAACGTTCGACAGGTCCGGAGTCATCGTTTTTCGTCTGAAAATTGATTTTTTGGACTGTACCCAAAATGATTCAAAATGTCAATTGGATCGTGCCTCATGTTGAATAACCACTTTTTAAACCCTCAGAGTGACCAAAATTGCCATTTTTACAGAGTTTTGATTACTCAAAAGCTTCAATTTTTACCCCTTTGAGTTACAGAAATGACTTTAAACACACTTATTTTAGTTGACAAAGTCATAATTCACATCCAACAGTCATTTACAGTCAAAAGATTAAATGTTAAAATTTCATCCATATTGACCATTTTGGGATCGTTCGACATGTCCGGAGTCATCGTTTTTCATCCGAAAATTGATTTTTTGGACTGTACCAAAAATGATTCAAAATGTCAATTGGATCGTGCCTCATGTTGAATAACCACTTTTTAAACCCTCACAGTGACCAAAATTGCCATTTTTACAGAGTTTTGATTACTAAAAAGCTTCAATTTTGACCCATTTCAGGCACAGAAATGACTTTAAACACACTTATTTTAGTTGACAAAGTCATAATTCACATCCAACAGTCATTTACAGTCAAAAGATTAAATGTTAAAATTTCATCCATATTGACCATTTTGGGATCGTTCGACATGTCCGGAGTCATCGTTTTTCATCCGAAAATTGATTTTTTGGACTGTACCAAAAATGATTCAAAATGTCAATTGGATCGTGCCTCATTTTGAATAACCACTTTTTAAACCCTCACAGTGACCAAAATTGCCAATTTTACAGAGTTTTGCTTACACAAAAGCTTCAATTTTGACCCGTTTCAGGCACAGAAATGACTTTAAACACACTTATTTTAGTTGACAAAGTCATTATTCACATCCAACAGTCATTTAGAGTCAAAAGATTAAATGTTAAAATTTCATCCATATTGACCATTTTGGGATCGTTCGACATGTCCGGAGTCATCGTTTTTCATCCGAAAATTGATTTTTTGGACTGTACCAAAAATGATTCAAAATGTCAATTGGATCGTGCCTCATGTTGAATAACCACTTTTTAAACCCTCAGAGTGACCAAAATTGCCATTTTTACAGAGTTTTGATTACTCAAAAGCTTCAATTTTTACCCCTTTGAGGCACAGAAATGACTTTAAACACACTTATTTTAGTTGACAAAGTCATAATTCACATCCAACAGTCATTTACAGTCAAAAGATTAAATGTTAAAATTTCATCCATATTGACCATTTTGGGATCGTTCGACATGTCCGGAGTCATCGTTTTTCATCCGAAAATTGATTTTTTGGACTGTACCAAAAATGATTCAAAATGTCAATTGGATCGTGCCTCATGTTGAATAACCACTTTTTAAACCCTCACAGTGACCAAAATTGCCATTTTTACAGAGTTTTGATTACTCAAAAGCTTCAATTTTGACCCATTTCAGGCACAGAAATGACTTTAAACACACTTATTTTAGTTGACAAAGTCATAATTCACATCCAACAGTCATTTACAGTCAAAAGATTAAATGTTAAAATTTCATCCATATTGACCATTTTGGGATCGTTCGACATGTCCGGAGTCATCGTTTTTCATCCGAAAATTGATTTTTTGGACTGTACCAAAAATGATTCCAAATGTCAATTGGATCGTGCCTCATTTTGAATAACCACTTTTTAAACCCTCACAGTGACCAAAATTGCCAATTTTACAGAGATTTGCTTACACAAAAGCTTCAATTTTGACCCGTTTCAGGCACAGAAATGACTTTAAACACACTTATTTTAGTTGACAAAGTCATTATTCACATCCAACAGTCATTTAGAGTCAAAAGATTAAATGTTAAAATTTCATCCATATTGACCATTTTGGGATCGTTCGTCATGTCCGGAGTCATCGTTTTTCAGCCGAAAATTGATTTTTTGGACTGTATCAAAAATTATTCAAAATGTCAATTGGATCGTGCCTCATGTTGAATAACCACTTTTTAAACCCTCACAGTGACCAAAATTGCCATTTTTACAGAGTTTTGATTACTCAAAAGCTTCAATTTTGACCCATTTCAGGCACAGAAATGACTTTAAACACACTTATTTTAGTTGACAAAGTCATAATTCACATCCAACAGTCATTTACAGTCAAAAGATTAAATGTTAAAATTTCATCCATATTGACCATTTTGGGATCGTTCGACATGTCCGGAGTCATTGTTTTTCATCCGAAAATTGATTTTTTGGACTGTACCAAAAATGATTCAAAATGTCAATTGGATCGTGCCTCATGTTGAATAACCACTTTTTAAACCCTCACAGTGACCAAAATTGCCATTTTTACAGAGTTTTGATTACTCAAAAGCTTCACTTTTGACCCATTTCAGGCACAGAAATGACTTTAAACACACTTATTTTAGTTGACAAAGTCATAATTCACATCCAACAGTCATTTACATTCAAAAGATTAAATGTTAAAATTTCATCCATATTGACCATTTTGGGATCGTTCGACATGTCCGGAGTCATCGTTTTTCATCCGAAAATTGATTTTTTGGACTGTACCAAAAATGATTCAAAATGTCAATTGGATCGTGCCTCATTTTGAATAACCACTTTTTAAACCCTCACAGTGACCAAAATTGCCAATTTTACAGAGTTTTGCTTACACAAAAGCTTCAATTTTGACCCGTTTCAGGCACAGAAATGACTTTAAACACACTTATTTTAGTTGACAAAGTCATTATTCACATCCAACAGTCATTTAGAGTCAAAAGATTAAATGTTAAAATTTCATCCATATTGACCATTTTGGGATCGTTCGACATGTCCGGAGTCATCGTTTTTCATCCGAAAATTGATTTTTTGGACTGTACCAAAAATGATTCAAAATGTCAATTGGATCGTGCCTCATGTTGAATAACCACTTTTTAAACCCTCACAGTGACCAAAATTGCCATTTTTACAGAGTTTTGCTTACTCAAAAGCTTCAATTTTGACCCGTTTCAGGCACATAAATGACTTTAAACACACTTATTTTAGTTGACAAAGTCATAATTCACATCCAACAGTCATTTACAGTCAAAAGATTAAATGTTAAAATTTCATCCATATTGACCATTTTGGGATCGTTCGACATGTCCGGAGTCATCGTTTTTCATCCGAAAATTGATTTTTTGGACTGTACCAAAAATGATTCAAAATGTCAATTGGATCGTGCCTCATGTTGAATACCCACTTTTTAAACCATCACAGTGACCAAAATTGCCATTTTTACAGAGTTTTGATTACTCAAAAGCTTCAATTTTGACCCATTTCATGCACAGAACTGACTTTAAACACACTTATTTTAGTTGACAAAGTCATAATTCACATCCAACAGTCATTTACAGTCAAAAGATTAAATGTTAAAATTTCATCCATATTGACCATTTTGGGATCGTTCGACATGTCCGGAGTCATCGTTTTTCATCCGAAAATTGATTTTTTGGACTGTACCAAAAATGATTCAAAATGTCAATTGGATCGTGCCTCATGTTGAATAACCACTTTTTAAACCCTCACAGTGACCAAAATTGCCATTTTTTCAGAGTTTTGCTTACTCAAAAGCTTCAATTTTGACCCATTTCAGGCACAGAAATGACTTTAAACACACTTATTTTAGTTGACAAAGTCATAATTCACATCCAAGAGTCATTTACAGTCAAAAGATTAAATGTTAAAATTTCATCCATATTGACCATTTTGGGATCGTTCGACATGTCCGGAGTCATCGTTTTTCATCCGAAAATTGATTTTTTGGACTGTACCAAAAATGATTCAAAATGTCAATTGGATCGTGCCTCATGTTGAATAACCACTTTTTAAACCCTCACAGTGACCAAAATTGCCATTTTTACAGAGTTTTGCTTACTCAAAAGCTTCAATTTTGACCCATTTCAGGCACAGAAATGACTTTAAACACACTTATTTTAGTTGACAAAGTCATAATTCACATCCAACAGTCATTTACAGTCAAAAGATTAAATGTTAAAATTTCATCCATATTGACTATTTTGGGATCATTCGACATGTCCGGAGTCATCGTTTTTCATCCGAAAATTGATTTTTTGGACTGTACCAAAAATGATTCAAAATGTCAATTGGATCATGCCTCATGTTGAATAACCACTTTTTAAACCCTCACAGTGACCAAAATTGCCATTTTTACAGAGTTTTGATTACTCAAAAGCTTCAATTTTTACCCCTTTGAGGCACAGAAATGACTTTAAACACACTTATTTTAGTTGACAAAGTCATAATTCACATCCAACAGTCATTTACAGTCAAAAGATTAAATGTTAAAATTTCATCCATATTGACCATTTTGGGATCGTTCGACATGTCCGGAGTCATCGTTTTTCATCCGAAAATTGATTTTTTGAACTGTACCAAAAATGATTCAAAATGTCAATTGGATCCTGCCTCATGTTGAATAACCACTTTTTAAACCCTCACAGTGACCAAAATTGCCAATTTTACACAGTTTTGCTTACTCAAAAGCTTCAATTTTGACCCATTTCAGGCACAGAAATGACTTTAAACACACTTATTTTAGTTGACAAAGCCATAATTCACATCCAACAGTCATTTAGAGTCAAAAGATTAAATGTTAAAATTTCATCATTATAGACCATTTTGGGAACGTTCGACAGGTCCGGAGTCATCGTTTTTCGTCTGAAAAATTGATTTTTTGGACTGTACCAAAAATGATTCAAAATGTCAATTGGATCGTGCCTCATGTTGAATAACCCATCAATCAATCAATCAATCAGTGACACTTGTAAAGCGCGCTACATACCCGTAGGGTCTCAAGGCGCTGGGGGGGGGGGGGTGCCACTACTGCTCGAACAGCCAGGTCTTCAGCTTCTTCCTGAAGGAGAGGTAGTCTTGGGTCAGGCGCAGGTCGGGAGGGAGGGAGTTCCAGGTCTTGGCGGCCAGGTAGGAGAAGGACCTTCCTCCTGTAGTCGCTCTTCGGATGCGGGGGCGGCGGCGAGGGCGTGGTTGGCTGATCGGAGGTGGTGTTTGGGAGCGTAGAAGTTGACTCGGCTGTTGAGGTAGCTCGGGCCTTGGTCGTGTAGGGCCTTGTGTGCGTGGGTGAGGAGGCGGAAGGTGATTCTTTTGTTGACGGGGAGCCAGTGAAGGTCTCTCAGATGTCCGGAGATGTGGCTGGTTCGTGGGATGTCGAGGATGAGTCTGGCTGAGGCGTTCTGGATCCGCTGGAGTATCTTCTGGAGCTTGGGGGTGGTACCGGCGTAGAGGGCGTTGCCGTAGTCCAGTCGGCTGGTGACGAGGGCCTGGGTGACGGTCTTCCTGGTCTCGGTGGGGATCCACCAGAAGATCTTCCGTAGCATGCGTAGGATGTTGAAGCACGCCGAGGAGACGTTGTTGACTTGCCTGGTCATGGAGAGGGAGGAGTCCAGGATGAAGCCCAGGTTTCGTGCATGGTCTGTCGGTTTGGGTGCGGTGCCCAGGGCGGGAGGCCACCAGGAGTCGTCCCAGGCGGAGGGTGAGGAGCCCAGGATGAGAATAACCACTTTTTAAACCCTCAGAGTGACCAAAATTGCCATTTGCCCTCAGAGTGATCAGAATAACCACTTTTTAAACCCTCAGAGTGACCAAAATTGCCATTTTTACAGAGTTTTGATTCCTCAAAAGCTTCAATTTTTACCCCTTTGAGGCACAGAAATGACTTTAAACACACTTATTTTAGTTGACAAAGTCATAATTCACATCCAACAGTCATTTACAGTCAAAAGATTAAATGTTAAAATTTCATCCATATTGACCATTTTGGGATCGTTCGACATGTCCGGAGTCATCGTTTTTCATCCGAAAATTGATTTTTTGGACTGTACCAAAAATGATTCAAAATGTCAATTGGATCGTGCCTCATGTTGAATAACCACTTTTTAAACCCTCACAGTGACCAAAATTGCCATTTTTACAGAGTTTTGATTACTCAAAAGCTTCAATTTTGACCCATTTCAGGCACAGAAATGACTTTAAACACACTTATTTTAGTTGACAAAGTCATAATTCACATCCAACAGTCATTTACAGTCAAAAGATTAAATGTTAAAATTTCATCCATATTGACCATTTTGGGATCGTTCGACATGTCCGGAGTCATCGTTTTTCATCCGAAAATTGATTTTTTGGACTGTACCAAAAATGATTCAAAATGTCAATTGGATCGTGCCTCATGTTGAATAACCACTTTTTAAACCCTCACAGTGACCAAAATTGCCATTTTTACAGAGTTTTGCTTACTCAAAAGCTTCAATTTTGACCCATTTCAGGCACAGAAATGACTTTAAACACACTTATTTTAGTTGACAAAGTCATAATTCACATCCAACAGTCATTTACAGTCAAAAGATTAAATGTTAAAATTTCATCCATATTGACCATTTTGGGATCGTTCGACATGTCCGGAGTCATCGTTTTTCATCCCAAAATTGATTTTTTGAACTGTACCAAAAATGATTCAAAATGTCAATTGGATCGTGCCTCATGTTGAATAACCACTTTTTAAACCCTCACAGTGACCAAAATTGCCAATTTTACACAGTTTTGCTTACTCAAAAGCTTCAATTTTGACCCATTTCAGGCACAGAAATGACTTTAAACACACTTATTTTAGTTGACAAAGCCATAATTCACATCCAACAGTCATTTAGAGTCAAAAGATTAAATGTTAACATTTTATCATTATAGACCATTTTGGGAACGTTCGACAGGTCCGGAGTCATCGTTTTTCGTCTGAAAATTGATTTTTTGGACTGTACCCAAAATGATTCAAAATGTCAATTGGATCGTGCCTCAAGTTGAATAACCACTTTTTAAACCCTCAGAGTGACCAAAATTGCCATTTTTACAGAGTTTTGATTACTCAAAAGCTTCAATTTTTACCCCTTTGAGGCACAGAAATGACTTTAAACACACTTATTTTAGTTGACAAAGTCATAATTCACATCCAACAGTCATTTACAGTCAAAAGATTAAATGTTAAAATTTCATCTATATTGACCATTTTGGGATCGTTCGACATGTCCGGAGTCATCGTTTTTCATCCGAAAATTGATTTTTTGGACTGTACCAAAAATGATTCAAAATGTCAATTGGATCGTGCCTCATGTTGAATAACCACTTTTTAAACCCTCACAGTGACCAAAATTGCCATTTTTACAGAGTTTTGATTACTCAAAAGCTTCAATTTTGACCCATTTCAGGCACAGAAATGACTTTAAACACACTTATTTTAGTTGACAAAGTCATAATTCACATCCAACAGTCATTTACAGTCAAAAGATTAAATGTTAAAATTTCATCCATATTGACCATTTTGGGATCGTTCGACATGTCCGGAGTCATCGTTTTTCATCCGAAAATTGATTTTTTGGACTGTACCAAAAATGATTCAAAATGTCAATTGGATCGTGCCTCATTTTGAATAACCACTTTTTAAACCCTCACAGTGACCAAAATTGCCAATTTTACAGAGTTTTGCTTACACAAAAGCTTCAATTTTGACCCGTTTCAGGCACAGAAATGACTTTAAACACAATTATTTTAGTTGACAAAGTCATTATTCACATCCAACAGTCATTTAGAGTCAAAAGATTAAATGTTAAAATTTCATCCATATTGACCATTTTGGGATCGTTCGACATGTCCGGAGTCATCGTTTTTCATCCGAAAATTGATTTTTTGGACTGTACCAAAAATGATTCAAAATGTCAATTGGATCGTGCCTCATGTTGAATAACCACTTTTTAAACCCTCAGAGTGACCAAAATTGCCATTTTTACAGAGTTTTGATTACTCAAAAGCTTCAATTTTTACCCCTTTGAGGCACAGAAATGACTTTAAACACACTTATTTTAGTTGACAAAGTCATAATTCACATCCAACAGTCATTTACAGTCAAAAGATTAAATGTTAAAATTTCATCCATATTGACCATTTTGGGATCGTTCGACATGTCCGGAGTCATCGTTTTTCATCCGAAAATTGATTTTTTGGACTGTACCAAAAATGATTCAAAATGTCAATTGGATCGTGCCTCGTGTTGAATAACCACTTTTTAAACCCTCACAGTGACCAAAATTGCCATTTTTACAGAGTTTTGATTACTCAAAAGCTTCAATTTTGACCCATTTCAGGCACAGAAATGACTTTAAACACACTTATTTTAGTTGACAAAGTCATAATTCACATCCAACAGTCATTTACAGTCAAAAGATTAAATGTTAAAATTTCATCCATATTGACCATTTTGGGATCGTTCGACATGTCCGGAGTCATCGTTTTTCATCCGAAAATTGATTTTTTGGACTGTACCAAAAATGATTCCAAATGTCAATTGGATCGTGCCTCATTTTGAATAACCACTTTTTAAACCCTCACAGTGACCAAAATTGCCAATTTTACAGAGATTTGCTTACACAAAAGCTTCAATTTTGACCCGTTTCAGGCACAGAAATGACTTTAAACACACTTATTTTAGTTGACAAAGTCATTATTCACATCCAACAGTCATTTAGAGTCAAAAGATTAAATGTTAAAATTTCATCCATATTGACCATTTTGGGATCGTTCGACATGTCCGGAGTCATTGTTTTTCATCCGAAAATTGATTTTTTGGACTGTACCAAAAATGATTCAAAATGTCAATTGGATCGTGCCTCATGTTGAATAACCACTTTTTAAACCCTCACAGTGACCAAAATTGCCATTTTTACAGAGTTTTGCTTACTCAAAAGCTTCAATTTTGACCCATTTCAGGCACAGAAATGACTTTAAACACACTTATTTTAGTTGACAAAGTCATAATTCACATCCAACAGTCATTTACAGTCAAAAGATTAAATGTTAAAATTTCATCCATATTGACCATTTTGGGATCGTTCGACATGTCCGGAGTCATTGTTTTTCATCCGAAAATTGATTTTTTGGACTGTACCAAAAATGATTCAAAATGTCAATTGGATCGTGCCTCATGTTGAATAACCACTTTTTAAACCCTCACAGTGACCAAAATTGCCATTTTTACAGAGTTTTGCTTACTCAAAAGCTTCAATTTTGACCCATTTCAGGCACAGAAATGACTTTAAACACACTTATTTTAGTTGACAAAGTCATAATTCACATCCAACAGTCATTTACAGTCAAAAGATTAAATGTTAAAATTTCATCCATATTGACTATTTTGGGATCGTTCGACATGTCCGGAGTCATCGTTTTTCATCCGAAAATTGATTTTTTGGACTGTACCAAAAATGATTCAAAATGTCAATTGGATCGTGCCTCATGTTGAATAACCACTTTTTAAACCCTCACAGTGACCAAAATTGCCATTTTTACAGAGTTTTGATTACTCAAAAGCTTCAATTTTGACCCATTTCAGGCACAGAAATGACTTTAAACACACTTATTTTAGTTGACAAAGTCATAATTCACATCCAACAGTCATTTACAGTCAAAAGATTAAAGGTTAAAATTTCATCCATATTGACCATTTTGGGATCGTTCGACATGTCCGGAGTCATTGTTTTTCATCCGAAAATTGATTTTTTGGACTGTACCAAAAATGATTCAAAATGTCAATTGGATCGTGCCTCATGTTGAATAACCACTTTTTAAACCCTCACAGTGACCAAAATTGCCATTTTTACAGAGTTTTGCTTACTCAAAAGCTTCAATTTTGACCCATTTCAGGCACAGAAATGACTTTAAACACACTTATTTTAGTTGACAAAGTCATAATTCACATCCAACAGTCATTTACAGTCAAAAGATTAAATGTTAAAATTTCATCCATATTGACCATTTTGGGATCGTTCGACATGTCCGGAGTCATTGTTTTTCATCCGAAAATTTATTTTTTGGACTGTACCAAAAATGATTCAAAATGTCAATTGGATCGTGCCTCATGTTGAATAACCACTTTTTAAACCCTCACAGTGACCAAAATTGCCATTTTTACAGAGTTTTGCTTACTCAAAAGCTTCAATTTTGACCCATTTCAGGCACAGAAATGACTTTAAACACACTTATTTTAGTTGACAAAGTCATAATTCACATCCAACAGTCATTTACAGTCAAAAGATTAAATGTTAAAATTTCATCCATATTGACCATTTTGGGATCGTTCGACATGTCCGGAGTCATTGTTTTTCATCCGAAAATTGATTTTTTGGACTGTACCAAAAATGATTCAAAATGTCAATTGGATCGTGCCTCATGTTGAATAACCACTTTTTAAACCCTCACAGTGACCAAAATTGCCAATTTTACACAGTTTTGCTTACTCAAAAGCTTCAATTTTGACCCATTTCAGGCACAGAAATGACTTTAAACACACTTATTTTAGTTGACAAAGCCATAATTCACATCCAACAGTCATTTAGAGTCAAAAGATTAAATGTTAACATTTTATCATTATAGACCATTTTGGGAACGTTCGACAGGTCCGGAGTCATCGTTTTTCGTCTGAAAATTGATTTTTTGGACTGTACCCAAAATGATTCAAAATGTCAATTGGATCGTGCCTCAAGTTGAATAACCACTTTTTAAACCCTCAGAGTGACCAAAATTGCCATTTTTACAGAGTTTTGATTACTCAAAAGCTTCAATTTTTACCCCTTTGAGGCACAGAAATGACTTTAAACACACTTATTTTAGTTGACAAAGTCATAATTCACATCCAACAGTCATTTACAGTCAAAAGATTAAATGTTAAAATTTCATCCATATTGACCATTTTGGGATCGTTCGACATGTCCGGAGTCATCGTTTTTCATCCGAAAATTGATTTTTTGGACTGTACCAAAAATGATTCAAAATGTCAATTGGATCGTGCCTCATGTTGAATAACCACTTTTTAAACCCTCACAGTGACCAAAATTGCCATTTTTACAGAGTTTTGATTACTCAAAAGCTTCAATTTTGACCCATTTCAGGCACAGAAATGACTTTAAACACACTTATTTTAGTTGACAAAGTCATAATTCACATCCAACAGTCATTTACAGTCAAAAGATTAAATGTTAAAATTTCATCCATATTGACCATTTTGGGATCGTTCGACATGTCCGGAGTCATCGTTTTTCATCCGAAAATTGATTTTTTGGACTGTACCAAAAATGATTCAAAATGTCA
Organism: Lissotriton vulgaris; assembly: GCF_964263255.1. Classification (NCBI taxonomy): domain Eukaryota; kingdom Metazoa; phylum Chordata; class Amphibia; order Caudata; family Salamandridae; genus Lissotriton; species Lissotriton vulgaris. The sequence continues at coordinate 93,395 of NW_028252051.1, read as the reverse complement.
ATTGGATCGTGCCTCATTTTGAATAACCACTTTTTAAACCCTCACAGTGACCAAAATTGCCAATTTTACAGAGTTTTGCTTACACAAAAGCTTCAATTTTGACCCGTTTCAGGCACAGAAATGACTTTAAACACAATTATTTTAGTTGACAAAGTCATTATTCACATCCAACAGTCATTTAGAGTCAAAAGATTAAATGTTAAAATTTCATCCATATTGACCATTTTGGGATCGTTCGACATGTCCGGAGTCATCGTTTTTCATCCGAAAATTGATTTTTTGGACTGTACCAAAAATGATTCAAAATGTCAATTGGATCGTGCCTCATGTTGAATAACCACTTTTTAAACCCTCAGAGTGACCAAAATTGCCATTTTTACAGAGTTTTGATTACTCAAAAGCTTCAATTTTTACCCCTTTGAGGCACAGAAATGACTTTAAACACACTTATTTTAGTTGACAAAGTCATAATTCACATCCAACAGTCATTTACAGTCAAAAGATTAAATGTTAAAATTTCATCCATATTGACCATTTTGGGATCGTTCGACATGTCCGGAGTCATCGTTTTTCATCCGAAAATTGATTTTTTGGACTGTACCAAAAATGATTCAAAATGTCAATTGGATCGTGCCTCGTGTTGAATAACCACTTTTTAAACCCTCACAGTGACCAAAATTGCCATTTTTACAGAGTTTTGATTACTCAAAAGCTTCAATTTTGACCCATTTCAGGCACAGAAATGACTTTAAACACACTTATTTTAGTTGACAAAGTCATAATTCACATCCAACAGTCATTTACAGTCAAAAGATTAAATGTTAAAATTTCATCCATATTGACCATTTTGGGATCGTTCGACATGTCCGGAGTCATCGTTTTTCATCCGAAAATTGATTTTTTGGACTGTACCAAAAATGATTCCAAATGTCAATTGGATCGTGCCTCATTTTGAATAACCACTTTTTAAACCCTCACAGTGACCAAAATTGCCAATTTTACAGAGATTTGCTTACACAAAAGCTTCAATTTTGACCCGTTTCAGGCACAGAAATGACTTTAAACACACTTATTTTAGTTGACAAAGTCATTATTCACATCCAACAGTCATTTAGAGTCAAAAGATTAAATGTTAAAATTTCATCCATATTGACCATTTTGGGATCGTTCGACATGTCCGGAGTCATTGTTTTTCATCCGAAAATTGATTTTTTGGACTGTACCAAAAATGATTCAAAATGTCAATTGGATCGTGCCTCATGTTGAATAACCACTTTTTAAACCCTCACAGTGACCAAAATTGCCATTTTTACAGAGTTTTGCTTACTCAAAAGCTTCAATTTTGACCCATTTCAGGCACAGAAATGACTTTAAACACACTTATTTTAGTTGACAAAGTCATAATTCACATCCAACAGTCATTTACAGTCAAAAGATTAAATGTTAAAATTTCATCCATATTGACCATTTTGGGATCGTTCGACATGTCCGGAGTCATTGTTTTTCATCCGAAAATTGATTTTTTGGACTGTACCAAAAATGATTCAAAATGTCAATTGGATCGTGCCTCATGTTGAATAACCACTTTTTAAACCCTCACAGTGACCAAAATTGCCATTTTTACAGAGTTTTGCTTACTCAAAAGCTTCAATTTTGACCCATTTCAGGCACAGAAATGACTTTAAACACACTTATTTTAGTTGACAAAGTCATAATTCACATCCAACAGTCATTTACAGTCAAAAGATTAAATGTTAAAATTTCATCCATATTGACCATTTTGGGATCGTTCGACATGTCCGGAGTCATCGTTTTTCATCCGAAAATTGATTTTTTGGACTGTACCAAAAATGATTCAAAATGTCAATTGGATCGTGCCTCATGTTGAATAACCACTTTTTAAACCCTCACAGTGACCAAAATTGCCATTTTTACAGAGTTTTGATTACTCAAAAGCTTCAATTTTGACCCATTTCAGGCACAGAAATGACTTTAAACACACTTATTTTAGTTGACAAAGTCATAATTCACATCCAACAGTCATTTACAGTCAAAAGATTAAAGGTTAAAATTTCATCCATATTGACCATTTTGGGATCGTTCGACATGTCCGGAGTCATTGTTTTTCATCCGAAAATTGATTTTTTGGACTGTACCAAAAATGATTCAAAATGTCAATTGGATCGTGCCTCATGTTGAATAACCACTTTTTAAACCCTCACAGTGACCAAAATTGCCATTTTTACAGAGTTTTGCTTACTCAAAAGCTTCAATTTTGACCCATTTCAGGCACAGAAATGACTTTAAACACACTTATTTTAGTTGACAAAGTCATAATTCACATCCAACAGTCATTTACAGTCAAAAGATTAAATGTTAAAATTTCATCCATATTGACCATTTTGGGATCGTTCGACATGTCCGGAGTCATTGTTTTTCATCCGAAAATTGATTTTTTGGACTGTACCAAAAATGATTCAAAATGTCAATTGGATCGTGCCTCATGTTGAATAACCACTTTTTAAACCCTCACAGTGACCAAAATTGCCATTTTTACAGAGTTTTGCTTACTCAAAAGCTTCAATTTTGACCCATTTCAGGCACAGAAATGACTTTAAACACACTTATTTTAGTTGACAAAGTCATAATTCACATCCAACAGTCATTTACAGTCAAAAGATTAAATGTTAAAATTTCATCCATATTGACCATTTTGGGATCGTTCGACATGTCCGGAGTCATTGTTTTTCATCCGAAAATTGATTTTTTGGACTGTACCAAAAATGATTCAAAATGTCAATTGGATCGTGCCTCATGTTGAATAACCACTTTTTAAACCCTCACAGTGACCAAAATTGCCATTTTTACAGAGTTTTGCTTACTCAAAAGCTTCAATTTTGACCCATTTCAGGCACAGAAATGACTTTAAACACACTTATTTTAGTTGACAAAGTCATAATTCACATCCAACAGTCATTTACAGTCAAAAGATTAAATGTTAAAATTTCATCCATATTGACCATTTTGGGATCGTTCGACATGTCCGGAGTCATTGTTTTTCATCCGAAAATTTATTTTTTGGACTGTACCAAAAATGATTCAAAATGTCAATTGGATCGTGCCTCATGTTGAATAACCACTTTTTAAACCCTCACAGTGACCAAAATTGCCATTTTTACAGAGTTTTGCTTACTCAAAAGCTTCAATTTTGACCCATTTCAGGCACAGAAATGACTTTAAACACACTTATTTTAGTTGACAAAGTCATAATTCACATCCAACAGTCATTTACAGTCAAAAGATTAAATGTTAAAATTTCATCCATATTGACCATTTTGGGATCGTTCGACATGTCCGGAGTCATTGTTTTTCATCCGAAAATTGATTTTTTGGACTGTACCAAAAATGATTCAAAATGTCAATTGGATCGTGCCTCATGTTGAATAACCACTTTTTAAACCCTCACAGTGACCAAAATTGCCAATTTTACACAGTTTTGCTTACTCAAAAGCTTCAATTTTGACCCATTTCAGGCACAGAAATGACTTTAAACACACTTATTTTAGTTGACAAAGCCATAATTCACATCCAACAGTCATTTAGAGTCAAAAGATTAAATGTTAACATTTTATCATTATAGACCATTTTGGGAACGTTCGACAGGTCCGGAGTCATCGTTTTTCGTCTGAAAATTGATTTTTTGGACTGTACCCAAAATGATTCAAAATGTCAATTGGATCGTGCCTCAAGTTGAATAACCACTTTTTAAACCCTCAGAGTGACCAAAATTGCCATTTTTACAGAGTTTTGATTACTCAAAAGCTTCAATTTTTACCCCTTTGAGGCACAGAAATGACTTTAAACACACTTATTTTAGTTGACAAAGTCATAATTCACATCCAACAGTCATTTACAGTCAAAAGATTAAATGTTAAAATTTCATCCATATTGACCATTTTGGGATCGTTCGACATGTCCGGAGTCATCGTTTTTCATCCGAAAATTGATTTTTTGGACTGTACCAAAAATGATTCAAAATGTCAATTGGATCGTGCCTCATGTTGAATAACCACTTTTTAAACCCTCACAGTGACCAAAATTGCCATTTTTACAGAGTTTTGATTACTCAAAAGCTTCAATTTTGACCCATTTCAGGCACAGAAATGACTTTAAACACACTTATTTTAGTTGACAAAGTCATAATTCACATCCAACAGTCATTTACAGTCAAAAGATTAAATGTTAAAATTTCATCCATATTGACCATTTTGGGATCGTTCGACATGTCCGGAGTCATCGTTTTTCATCCGAAAATTGATTTTTTGGACTGTACCAAAAATGATTCAAAATGTCAATTGGATCGTGCCTCATTTTGAATAACCACTTTTTAAACCCTCACAGTGACCAAAATTGCCAATTTTACAGAGTTTTGCTTACACAAAAGCTTCAATTTTGACCCGTTTCAGGCACAGAAATGACTTTAAACACAATTATTTTAGTTGACAAAGTCATTATTCACATCCAACAGTCATTTAGAGTCAAAAGATTAAATGTTAAAATTTCATCCATATTGACCATTTTGGGATCGTTCGACATGTCCGGAGTCATCGTTTTTCATCCGAAAATTGATTTTTTGGACTGTACCAAAAATGATTCAAAATGTCAATTGGATCGTGCCTCATGTTGAATAACCACTTTTTAAACCCTCAGAGTGACCAAAATTGCCATTTTTACAGAGTTTTGATTACTCAAAAGCTTCAATTTTTACCCCTTTGAGGCACAGAAATGACTTTAAACACACTTATTTTAGTTGACAAAGTCATAATTCACATCCAACAGTCATTTACAGTCAAAAGATTAAATGTTAAAATTTCATCCATATTGACCATTTTGGGATCGTTCGACATGTCCGGAGTCATCGTTTTTCATCCGAAAATTGATTTTTTGGACTGTACCAAAAATGATTCAAAATGTCAATTGGATCGTGCCTCGTGTTGAATAACCACTTTTTAAACCCTCACAGTGACCAAAATTGCCATTTTTACAGAGTTTTGATTACTCAAAAGCTTCAATTTTGACCCATTTCAGGCACAGAAATGACTTTAAACACACTTATTTTAGTTGACAAAGTCATAATTCACATCCAACAGTCATTTACAGTCAAAAGATTAAATGTTAAAATTTCATCCATATTGACCATTTTGGGATCGTTCGACATGTCCGGAGTCATCGTTTTTCATCCGAAAATTGATTTTTTGGACTGTACCAAAAATGATTCCAAATGTCAATTGGATCGTGCCTCATTTTGAATAACCACTTTTTAAACCCTCACAGTGACCAAAATTGCCAATTTTACAGAGATTTGCTTACACAAAAGCTTCAATTTTGACCCGTTTCAGGCACAGAAATGACTTTAAACACACTTATTTTAGTTGACAAAGTCATTATTCACATCCAACAGTCATTTAGAGTCAAAAGATTAAATGTTAAAATTTCATCCATATTGACCATTTTGGGATCGTTCGACATGTCCGGAGTCATTGTTTTTCATCCGAAAATTGATTTTTTGGACTGTACCAAAAATGATTCAAAATGTCAATTGGATCGTGCCTCATGTTGAATAACCACTTTTTAAACCCTCACAGTGACCAAAATTGCCATTTTTACAGAGTTTTGCTTACTCAAAAGCTTCAATTTTGACCCATTTCAGGCACAGAAATGACTTTAAACACACTTATTTTAGTTGACAAAGTCATAATTCACATCCAACAGTCATTTACAGTCAAAAGATTAAATGTTAAAATTTCATCCATATTGACCATTTTGGGATCGTTCGACATGTCCGGAGTCATTGTTTTTCATCCGAAAATTGATTTTTTGGACTGTACCAAAAATGATTCAAAATGTCAATTGGATCGTGCCTCATGTTGAATAACCACTTTTTAAACCCTCACAGTGACCAAAATTGCCATTTTTACAGAGTTTTGCTTACTCAAAAGCTTCAATTTTGACCCATTTCAGGCACAGAAATGACTTTAAACACACTTATTTTAGTTGACAAAGTCATAATTCACATCCAACAGTCATTTACAGTCAAAAGATTAAATGTTAAAATTTCATCCATATTGACCATTTTGGGATCGTTCGACATGTCCGGAGTCATCGTTTTTCATCCGAAAATTGATTTTTTGGACTGTACCAAAAATGATTCAAAATGTCAATTGGATCGTGCCTCATGTTGAATAACCACTTTTTAAACCCTCACAGTGACCAAAATTGCCATTTTTACAGAGTTTTGATTACTCAAAAGCTTCAATTTTGACCCATTTCAGGCACAGAAATGACTTTAAACACACTTATTTTAGTTGACAAAGTCATAATTCACATCCAACAGTCATTTACAGTCAAAAGATTAAAGGTTAAAATTTCATCCATATTGACCATTTTGGGATCGTTCGACATGTCCGGAGTCATTGTTTTTCATCCGAAAATTGATTTTTTGGACTGTACCAAAAATGATTCAAAATGTCAATTGGATCGTGCCTCATGTTGAATAACCACTTTTTAAACCCTCACAGTGACCAAAATTGCCATTTTTACAGAGTTTTGCTTACTCAAAAGCTTCAATTTTGACCCATTTCAGGCACAGAAATGACTTTAAACACACTTATTTTAGTTGACAAAGTCATAATTCACATCCAACAGTCATTTACAGTCAAAAGATTAAATGTTAAAATTTCATCCATATTGACCATTTTGGGATCGTTCGACATGTCCGGAGTCATTGTTTTTCATCCGAAAATTGATTTTTTGGACTGTACCAAAAATGATTCAAAATGTCAATTGGATCGTGCCTCATGTTGAATAACCACTTTTTAAACCCTCACAGTGACCAAAATTGCCATTTTTACAGAGTTTTGCTTACTCAAAAGCTTCAATTTTGACCCATTTCAGGCACAGAAATGACTTTAAACACACTTATTTTAGTTGACAAAGTCATAATTCACATCCAACAGTCATTTACAGTCAAAAGATTAAATGTTAAAATTTCATCCATATTGACCATTTTGGGATCGTTCGACATGTCCGGAGTCATTGTTTTTCATCCGAAAATTGATTTTTTGGACTGTACCAAAAATGATTCAAAATGTCAATTGGATCGTGCCTCATGTTGAATAACCACTTTTTAAACCCTCACAGTGACCAAAATTGCCATTTTTACAGAGTTTTGCTTACTCAAAAGCTTCAATTTTGACCCATTTCAGGCACAGAAATGACTTTAAACACACTTATTTTAGTTGACAAAGTCATAATTCACATCCAACAGTCATTTACAGTCAAAAGATTAAATGTTAAAATTTCATCCATATTGACCATTTTGGGATCGTTCGACATGTCCGGAGTCATCGTTTTTCATCCGAAAATTGATTTTTTGGACTGTACCAAAAATGATTCAAAATGTCAATTGGATCATGCCTCATGTTGAATAACCACTTTTTAAACCCGCACAGTGACCAAAATTGCCATTTTTACAGAGTTTTGATTACTCAAAAGCTTCAATTTTTACCCATTTCAGGCACAGAAATGACTTTAAACACACTTATTTTAGTTGACAAAGTCATAATTCACATCCAACAGTCATTTACAGTCAAAAGATTAAATGTTAAAATTTCATCCATATTGACCATTTTGGGATCGTTCGACATGTCCGGAGTCATCGTTTTTCATCCGAAAATTGATTTTTTGGACTGTACCAAAAATGATTCAAAACGTCAATTGGATCGTGCCTCATGTTGAATAACCACTTTTTAAACCCTCACAGTGACCAAAATTGCCATTTTTACAGAGTTTTGATCACTCAAAAGCTTCAATTTTGACCCATTTCAGGCACAGAAATGACTTTAAACACACTTATTTTAGTTGACAAAGTCATAATTCACATCCAACAGTCATTTACAGTCAAAAGATTAAATGTTAAAATTTCATCCATATTGACCATTTTGGGATCGTTCGACATGTCCGGAGTCATCGTTTTTCATCCGAAAATTGATTTTTTGGACTGTACCAAAAATGATTCCAAATGTCAATTGGATCGTGCCTCATTTTGAATAACCACTTTTTAAACCCTCACTGTGACCAAAATTGCCAATTTTACAGAGTTTTGCTTACACAAAAGCTTCAATTTTGACCCGTTTCAGGCACAGAAATGACTTTAAACACACTTATTTTAGTTGACAAAGCCATAATTCACATCCAACAGTCATTTAGAGTCAAAAGATTAAATGTTAACATTTTATCATTATAGACCATTTTGGGAACGTTCGACAGGTCCGGAGTCATCGTTTTTCGTCTGAAAATTGATTTTTTGGACTGTACCCAAAATGATTCAAAATGTCAATTGGATCGTGCCTCAAGTTGAATAACCACTTTTTAAACCCTCAGAGTGACCAAAATTGCCATTTTTACAGAGTTTTGATTACTCAAAAGCTTCAATTTTTACCCCTTTGAGGCACAGAAATGACTTTAAACACACTTATTTTAGTTGACAAAGTCATAATTCACATCCAACAGTCATTTACAGTCAAAAGATTAAATGTTAAAATTTCATCCATATTGACCATTTTGGGATCGTTCGACATGTCCGGAGTCATCGTTTTTCATCCGAAAATTGATTTTTTGGACTGTACCAAAAATGATTCAAAATGTCAATTGGATCGTGCCTCATGTTGAATAACCACTTTTTAAACCCTCACAGTGACCAAAATTGCCATTTTTACAGAGTTTTGATTACTCAAAAGCTTCAATTTTGACCCATTTCAGGCACAGAAATGACTTTAAACACACTTATTTTAGTTGACAAAGTCATAATTCACATCCAACAGTCATTTACAGTCAAAAGATTAAATGTTAAAATTTCATCCATATTGACCATTTTGGGATCGTTCGACATGTCCGGAGTCATCGTTTTTCATCCGAAAATTGATTTTTTGGACTGTACCAAAAATGATTCAAAATGTCAATTGGATCGTGCCTCATTTTGAATAACCACTTTTTAAACCCTCACAGTGACCAAAATTGCCAATTTTACAGAGTTTTGCTTACACAAAAGCTTCAATTTTGACCCGTTTCAGGCACAGAAATGACTTTAAACACAATTATTTTAGTTGACAAAGTCATTATTCACATCCAACAGTCATTTAGAGTCAAAAGATTAAATGTTAAAATTTCATCCATATTGACCATTTTGGGATCGTTCGACATGTCCGGAGTCATCGTTTTTCATCCGAAAATTGATTTTTTGGACTGTACCAAAAATGATTCAAAATGTCAATTGGATCGTGCCTCATGTTGAATAACCACTTTTTAAACCCTCAGAGTGACCAAAATTGCCATTTTTACAGAGTTTTGATTACTCAAAAGCTTCAATTTTTACCCCTTTGAGGCACAGAAATGACTTTAAACACACTTATTTTAGTTGACAAAGTCATAATTCACATCCAACAGTCATTTACAGTCAAAAGATTAAATGTTAAAATTTCATCCATATTGACCATTTTGGGATCGTTCGACATGTCCGGAGTCATCGTTTTTCATCCGAAAATTGATTTTTTGGACTGTACCAAAAATGATTCAAAATGTCAATTGGATCGTGCCTCGTGTTGAATAACCACTTTTTAAACCCTCACAGTGACCAAAATTGCCATTTTTACAGAGTTTTGATTACTCAAAAGCTTCAATTTTGACCCATTTCAGGCACAGAAATGACTTTAAACACACTTATTTTAGTTGACAAAGTCATAATTCACATCCAACAGTCATTTACAGTCAAAAGATTAAATGTTAAAATTTCATCCATATTGACCATTTTGGGATCGTTCGACATGTCCGGAGTCATCGTTTTTCATCCGAAAATTGATTTTTTGGACTGTACCAAAAATGATTCCAAATGTCAATTGGATCGTGCCTCATTTTGAATAACCACTTTTTAAACCCTCACAGTGACCAAAATTGCCAATTTTACAGAGATTTGCTTACACAAAAGCTTCAATTTTGACCCGTTTCAGGCACAGAAATGACTTTAAACACACTTATTTTAGTTGACAAAGTCATTATTCACATCCAACAGTCATTTAGAGTCAAAAGATTAAATGTTAAAATTTCATCCATATTGACCATTTTGGGATCGTTCGACATGTCCGGAGTCATTGTTTTTCATCCGAAAATTGATTTTTTGGACTGTACCAAAAATGATTCAAAATGTCAATTGGATCGTGCCTCATGTTGAATAACCACTTTTTAAACCCTCACAGTGACCAAAATTGCCATTTTTACAGAGTTTTGCTTACTCAAAAGCTTCAATTTTGACCCATTTCAGGCACAGAAATGACTTTAAACACACTTATTTTAGTTGACAAAGTCATAATTCACATCCAACAGTCATTTACAGTCAAAAGATTAAATGTTAAAATTTCATCCATATTGACCATTTTGGGATCGTTCGACATGTCCGGAGTCATTGTTTTTCATCCGAAAATTGATTTTTTGGACTGTACCAAAAATGATTCAAAATGTCAATTGGATCGTGCCTCATGTTGAATAACCACTTTTTAAACCCTCACAGTGACCAAAATTGCCATTTTTACAGAGTTTTGCTTACTCAAAAGCTTCAATTTTGACCCATTTCAGGCACAGAAATGACTTTAAACACACTTATTTTAGTTGACAAAGTCATAATTCACATCCAACAGTCATTTACAGTCAAAAGATTAAATGTTAAAATTTCATCCATATTGACCATTTTGGGATCGTTCGACATGTCCGGAGTCATCGTTTTTCATCCGAAAATTGATTTTTTGGACTGTACCAAAAATGATTCAAAATGTCAATTGGATCGTGCCTCATGTTGAATAACCACTTTTTAAACCCTCACAGTGACCAAAATTGCCATTTTTACAGAGTTTTGATTACTCAAAAGCTTCAATTTTGACCCATTTCAGGCACAGAAATGACTTTAAACACACTTATTTTAGTTGACAAAGTCATAATTCACATCCAACAGTCATTTACAGTCAAAAGATTAAAGGTTAAAATTTCATCCATATTGACCATTTTGGGATCGTTCGACATGTCCGGAGTCATTGTTTTTCATCCGAAAATTGATTTTTTGGACTGTACCAAAAATGATTCAAAATGTCAATTGGATCGTGCCTCATGTTGAATAACCACTTTTTAAACCCTCACAGTGACCAAAATTGCCATTTTTACAGAGTTTTGCTTACTCAAAAGCTTCAATTTTGACCCATTTCAGGCACAGAAATGACTTTAAACACACTTATTTTAGTTGACAAAGTCATAATTCACATCCAACAGTCATTTACAGTCAAAAGATTAAATGTTAAAATTTCATCCATATTGACCATTTTGGGATCGTTCGACATGTCCGGAGTCATTGTTTTTCATCCGAAAATTGATTTTTTGGACTGTACCAAAAATGATTCAAAATGTCAATTGGATCGTGCCTCATGTTGAATAACCACTTTTTAAACCCTCACAGTGACCAAAATTGCCATTTTTACAGAGTTTTGCTTACTCAAAAGCTTCAATTTTGACCCATTTCAGGCACAGAAATGACTTTAAACACACTTATTTTAGTTGACAAAGTCATAATTCACATCCAACAGTCATTTACAGTCAAAAGATTAAATGTTAAAATTTCATCCATATTGACCATTTTGGGATCGTTCGACATGTCCGGAGTCATTGTTTTTCATCCGAAAATTGATTTTTTGGACTGTACCAAAAATGATTCAAAATGTCAATTGGATCGTGCCTCATGTTGAATAACCACTTTTTAAACCCTCACAGTGACCAAAATTGCCATTTTTACAGAGTTTTGCTTACTCAAAAGCTTCAATTTTGACCCATTTCAGGCACAGAAATGACTTTAAACACACTTATTTTAGTTGACAAAGTCATAATTCACATCCAACAGTCATTTACAGTCAAAAGATTAAATGTTAAAATTTCATCCATATTGACCATTTTGGGATCGTTCGACATGTCCGGAGTCATCGTTTTTCATCCGAAAATTGATTTTTTGGACTGTACCAAAAATGATTCAAAATGTCAATTGGATCATGCCTCATGTTGAATAACCACTTTTTAAACCCGCACAGTGACCAAAATTGCCATTTTTACAGAGTTTTGATTACTCAAAAGCTTCAATTTTTACCCATTTCAGGCACAGAAATGACTTTAAACACACTTATTTTAGTTGACAAAGTCATAATTCACATCCAACAGTCATTTACAGTCAAAAGATTAAATGTTAAAATTTCATCCATATTGACCATTTTGGGATCGTTCGACATGTCCGGAGTCATCGTTTTTCATCCGAAAATTGATTTTTTGGACTGTACCAAAAATGATTCAAAACGTCAATTGGATCGTGCCTCATGTTGAATAACCACTTTTTAAACCCTCACAGTGACCAAAATTGCCATTTTTACAGAGTTTTGATCACTCAAAAGCTTCAATTTTGACCCATTTCAGGCACAGAAATGACTTTAAACACACTTATTTTAGTTGACAAAGTCATAATTCACATCCAACAGTCATTTACAGTCAAAAGATTAAATGTTAAAATTTCATCCATATTGACCATTTTGGGATCGTTCGACATGTCCGGAGTCATCGTTTTTCATCCGAAAATTGATTTTTTGGACTGTACCAAAAATGATTCCAAATGTCAATTGGATCGTGCCTCATTTTGAATAACCACTTTTTAAACCCTCACTGTGACCAAAATTGCCAATTTTACAGAGTTTTGCTTACACAAAAGCTTCAATTTTGACCCGTTTCAGGCACAGAAATGACTTTAAACACACTTATTTTAGTTGACAAAGTCATTATTCACATCCAACAGTCATTTAGAGTCAAAAGATTAAATGTTAAAATTTCATCCATATTGACCATTTTGGGATCGTTCGACATGTCCGGAGTCATCGTTTTTCATCCGAAAATTGATTTTTTGGACTGTACCAAAAATTATTCAAAATGTCAATTGGATCGTGCCTCATGTTGAATAACCACTTTTTAAACCCTCACAGTGACCAAAATTGCCATTTTTACAGAGTTTTGATTACTCAAAAGCTTCAATTTTGACCCATTTCAGGCACAGAAATGACTTTAAACACACTTATTTTAGTTGACAAAGTCATAATTCACATCCAACAGTCATTTACAGTCAAAAGATTAAATGTTAAAATTTCATCCATATTGACCATTTTGGGATCGTTCGACATGTCCGGAGTCATTGTTTTTCATCCGAAAATTGATTTTTTGGACTGTACCAAAAATGATTCAAAATGTCAATTGGATCGTGCCTCATGTTGAATAACCACTTTTTAAACCCTCACAGTGACCAAAATTGCCATTTTTACAGAGTTTTGCTTACTCAAAAGCTTCAATTTTGACCCCTTTCAGGCACAGAAATGACTTTAAACACACTTATTTTAGTTGACAAAGTCATAATTCACATCCAACAGTCATTTACAGTCAAAAGATTAAATGTTAAAATTTCATCCATATTGACCATTTTGGGATCGTTCGACATGTCCGGAGTCATTGTTTTTCATCCGAAAATTGATTTTTTGGACTGTACCAAAAATGATTCAAAATGTCAATTGGATCGTGCCTCATGTTGAATTACCACTTTTTAAACCCTCACAGTGACCAAAATTGCCATTTTTCAGAGTTTTGCTTACTCAAAAGCTTCAATTTTGACCCATTTCAGGCACAGAAATGACTTTAAACACACTTATTTTAGTTGACAAAGTCATAATTCACATCCAACAGTCATTTACAGTCAAAAGATTAAATGTTAAAATTTCATCCATATTGACCATTTTGGGATCGTTCGACATGTCCGGAGTCATCGTTTTTCATCCGAAAATTGATTTTTTGGACTGTACCAAAAATGATTCAAAATGTCAATTGGATCGTGCCTCATGTTGAATAACCACTTTTTAAACCCTCACAGTGACCAAAATTGCCATTTTTACAGAGTTTTGATTACTCAAAAGCTTCAATTTTGACCCATTTCAGGCACAGAAATGACTTTAAACACACTTATTTTAGTTGACAAAGTCATAATTCACATCCAACAGTCATTTACAGTCAAAAGATTAAAGGTTAAAATTTCATCCATATTGACCATTTTGGGATCGTTCGACATGTCCGGAGTCATTGTTTTTCATCCGAAAATTGATTTTTTGAACTGTACCAAAAATGATTCAAAATGTCAATTGGATCGTGCCTCATGTTGAATAACCACTTTTTAAACCCTCACAGTGACCAAAATTGCCAATTTTACACAGTTTTGCTTACTCAAAAGCTTCAATTTTGACCCATTTCAGGCACAGAAATGACTTTAAACACACTTATTTTAGTTGACAAAGCCATAATTCACATCCAACAGTCATTTAGAGTCAAAAGATTAAATGTTAAAATTTCATCATTATAGACCATTTTGGGAACGTTCGACAGGTCCGGAGTCATCGTTTTTCGTCTGAAAATTGATTTTTTGGACTGTACCAAAAATGATTCAAAATGTCAATTGGATCGTGCCTCATGTTGAATAACCATCAATCAATCAATCAATCAGTGACACTTGTAAAGCGCGCTACATACCCGTAGGGTCTCAAGGCGCTGGGGGGGGGGGGTGCCGCTACTGCTCGAACAGCCAGGTCTTCAGCTTCTTCCTGAAGGAGAGGTGGTCTTGGGTCAGGCGCAGATCGGGAGGGAGGGAGTTCCAGGTCTTGGCGGCCAGGTAGGAGAAGGACCTTCCTCCTGTAGTCGCTCTTCGGATGCGGGGGACGGCGGCGAGGGCGTGGTTGGCTGATCGGAGGTGGTGTTTGGGAGCATAGAAGTTGACTCGGCTGTTGAGGTAGCTCGGGCCTTGGTCGTGTAGGGCCTTGTGTGCGTGGGTGAGGAGGCGGAAGGTGATTCTTTTGTTGACGGGGAGCCAGTGAAGGTCTCTCAGATGTCCGGAGATGTGGCTGGTTCGTGGGATGTCGAGGATGAGTCTGGCTGAGGCGTTCTGGATCCGCTGGAGTATCTTCTGGAGCTTGGCGGTGGTACCGGCGTAGAGGGCGTTGCCGTAGTCCAGTCGGCTGGTGACGAGGGCCTGGGTGACGGTCTTCCTGGTCTCAGTGGGGATCCACCAGAAGATCTTCCGTAGCATGCGTAGGATGTTGAAGCACGCCGAGGAGACGTTGTTGACTTGCCTGGTCATGGAGAGGGAGGAGTCCAGGATGAAGCCCAGGTTTCGTGCATGGTCTGTCGGTTTGGGTGCGGTGCCCAGGGCGGGAGGCCACCAGGAGTCGTCCCAGGCGGAGGGTGAGGAGCCCAGGATGAGAATAACCACTTTTTAAACCCTCAGAGTGACCAAAATTGCCATTTGCCCTCAGAGTGATCAGAATAACCACTTTTTAAACCCTCAGAGTGACCAAAATTGCCATTTTTACAGAGTTTTGATTACTCAAAAGCTTCAATTTTTACCCCTTTGAGGCACAGAAATGACTTTAAACACACTTATTTTAGTTGACAAAGTCATAATTCACATCCAACAGTCATTTACAGTCAAAAGATTAAATGTTAAAATTTCATCCATATTGACCATTTTGGGATCGTTCGACATGTCCGGAGTCATTGTTTTTCATCCGAAAATTGATTTTTTGGACTGTACCAAAAATGATTCAAAATGTCAATTGGATCGTGCCTCATGTTGAATAACCACTTTTTAAACCCTCACAGTGACCAAAATTGCCATTTTTACAGAGTTTTGATTACTCAAAAGCTTCAATTTTGACCCATTTCAGGCACAGAAATGACTTTAAACACACTTATTTTAGTTGACAAAGTCATAATTCACATCCAACAGTCATTTACAGTTAAAAGATTAAATGTTAAAATTTCATCCATATTGACCATTTTGGGATCGTTCGACATGTCCGGAGTCATCGTTTTTCATCCGAAAATTGATTTTTTGGACTGTACCAAAAATGATTCAAAATGTCAATTGGATCGTGCCTCATGTTGAATAACCACTTTTTAAACCCTCACAGTGACCAAAATTGCCATTTTTACAGAGTTTTGCTTACTCAAAAGCTTCAATTTTGACCCATTTCAGGCACAGAAATGACTTTAAACACACTTATTTTAGTTGACAAAGTCATAATTCACATCCAACAGTCATTTACAGTCAAAAGATTAAATGTTAAAATTTCATCCATATTGACCATTTTGGGATCGTTCGACATGTCCGGAGTCATCGTTTTTCATCCGAAAATTGATTTTTTGAACTGTACCAAAAATGATTCAAAATGTCAATTGGATCGTGCCTCATGTTGAATAACCACTTTTTAAACCCTCACAGTGACCAAAATTGCCAATTTTACACAGTTTTGCTTACTCAAAAGCTTCAATTTTGACCCATTTCAGGCACAGAAATGACTTTAAACACACTTATTTTAGTTGACAAAGCCATAATTCACATCCAACAGTCATTTAGAGTCAAAAGATTAAATGTTAACATTTTATCATTATAGACCATTTTGGGAACGTTCGACAGGTCCGGAGTCATCGTTTTTCGTCTGAAAATTGGTTTTTTGGACTGTACCCAAAATGATTCAAAATGTCAATTGGATCGTGCCTCATGTTGAATAACCACTTTTTAAACCCTCAGAGTGACCAAAATTGCAATTTTTACAGAGTTTTGATTACTCAAAAGCTTCAATTTTTACCCCTTTGAGGCACAGAAATGACTTTAAACACACTTATTTTAGTTGACAAAGTCATAATTCACATCCAACAGTCATTTACAGTCAAAAGATTAAATGTTAAAATTTCATCCATATTGACCATTTTGGGATCGTTCGACATGTCCGGAGTCATCGTTTTTCATCCGAAAATTGATTTTTTGGACTGTACCAAAAATGATTCAAAATGTCAATTGGATCGTGCCTCATGTTGAATAACCACTTTTTAAACCCTCACAGTGACCAAAATTGCCATTTTTACAGAGTTTTGATTACTCAAAAGCTTCAATTTTTACCCCTTTGAGGCACAGAAATGACTTTAAACACACTTATTTTAGTTGACAAAGTCATAATTCACATCCAACAGTCATTTACAGTCAAAAGATTAAATGTTAAAATTTCATCCATATTGACCATTTTGGGATCGTTCGACATGTCCGGAGTCATCGTTTTTCATCCGAAAATTGATTTTTTGGACTGTACCAAAAATGATTCAAAATGTCAATTGGATCGTGCCTCATGTTGAATAACCACTTTTTAAACCCTCACAGTGACCAAAATTGCCATTTTTACAGAGTTTTGATTACTCAAAAGCTTCAATTTCGACCCATTTCAGGCACAGAAATGACTTTAAACACACTTATTTTAGTTGACTAAGTCATAATTCACATCCAACAGTCATTTACAGTCAAAAGATTAAATGTTAAAATTTCATCCATATTGACCATTTTGGGATCGTTCGACATGTCCGGAGTCATCGTTTTTCATCCGAAAATTGATTTTTTGGACTGTACCAAAAATGATTCAAAATGTCAATTGGATCGTGCCTCATGTTGAATAACCACTTTTTAAACCCTCAGAGTGACCAAAATTGCCATTTTTACAGAGTTTTGATTACTCAAAAGCTTCAATTTTTACCCCTTTGAGGCACAGAAATGACTTTAAACACACTTATTTTAGTTGACAAAGTCATAATTCACATCCAACAGTCATTTACAGTCAAAAGATTAAATGTTAAAATTTCATCCATATTGACCATTTTGGGATCGTTCGACATGTCCGGAGTCATCGGTTTTCATCCGAAAATTGATTTTTTGGACTGTACCAAAAATGATTCAAAATGTCAATTGGATCGTGCCTCATGTTGAATAACCACTTTTTAAACCCTCACAGTGACCAAAATTGCCATTTTTACAGAGTTTTGATTACTCAAAAGCTTCAATTTTGACCCATTTCAGGCACAGAAATGACTTTAAACACACTTATTTTAGTTGACAAAGTCATAATTCACATCCAACAGTCATTTACAGTCAAAAGATTAAATGTTAAAATTTCATCCATATTGACCATTTTGGGATCGTTCGACATGTCCGGAGTCATCGTTTTTCATCCGAAAATTGATTTTTTGGACTGTACCAAAAATGATTCAAAATGTCAATTGGATCGTGCCTCATGTTGAATAACCACTTTTTAAACCCTCACAGTGACCAAAATTGCCATTTTTACAGAGTTTTGCTTACTCAAAAGCTTCAATTTTGACCCATTTCAGGCACAGAAATGACTTTAAACACACTTATTTTAGTTGACAAAGTCATAATTCACATCCAACAGTCATTTACAGTCAAAAGATTAAATGTTAAAATTTCATCCATATTGACCATTTTGGGATCGTTCGACATGTCCGGAGTCATCGTTTTTCATCCGAAAATTGATTTTTTGGACTGTACCAAAAATGATTCAAAATGTCAATTGGATCGTGCCTCATGTTGAATAACCACTTTTTAAACCCTCACAGTGACCAAAATTGCCATTTTTACAGAGTTTTGATTACTCAAAAGCTTCAATTTTGACCCATTTCAGGCACAGAAATGACTTTAAACACACTTATTTTAGTTGACAAAGTCATAATTCACATCCAACAGTCATTTACAGTCAAAAGATTAAATGTTAAAATTTCATCCATATTGACCATTTTGGGATCGTTCGACATGTCCGGAGTCATCGTTTTTCATCCGAAAATTGATTTTTTGGACTGTACCAAAAATGATTCAAAATGTTAATTGGATCGTGCTTCATTTTGAATAACCACTTTTTAAACCCTCACAGTGACCAAAATTGCCAATTTTACAGAGTTTTGCTTACACAAAAGCTTCAATTTTGACCCGTTTCAGGTACAGAAATCACTTTAAACACACTTATTTTAGTTGACAAAGTCATTATTCACATCCAACAGTCATTTAGAGTCAAAAGATTAAATGTTAAAATTTCATCCATATTGACCATTTTGGGATCGTTCGACATGTCCGGAGTCATCGGTTTTCATCCGAAAATTGATTTTTTGGACTGTACCAAAAATGATTCAAAATGTCAATTGGATCGTGCCTCATGTTGAATAACCACTTTTTAAACCCTCAGAGTGACCAAAATTGCCATTTTTACAGAGTTTTGATTACTCAAAAGCTTCAATTTTTACCCCTTTGAGGCACAGAAATGACTTTAAACACACTTATTTTAGTTGACAAAGTCATAATTCACATCCAACAGTCATTTACAGTCAAAAGATTAAATGTTAAAATTTCATCCATATTGACCATTTTGGGATCGTTCGACATGTCCGGAGTCATCGTTTTTCATCCGAAAATTGATTTTTTGGACTGTACCAAAAATGATTCCAAATGTCAATTGGATCGTGCCTCATTTTGAATAACCACTTTTTAAACCCTCACAGTGACCAAAATTGCCAATTTTACAGAGATTTGCTTACACAAAAGCTTCAATTTTGACCCGTTTCAGGCACAGAAATGACTTTAAACACACTTATTTTAGTTGACAAAGTCATTATTCACATCCAACAGTCATTTAGAGTCAAAAGATTAAATGTTAAAATTTCATCCATATTGACCATTTTGGGATCGTTCGACATGTCCGGAGTCATCGTTTTTCAGCCGAAAATTGATTTTTTGGACTGTACCAAAAATTATTCAAAATGTCAATTGGATCGTGCCTCATGTTGAATAACCACTTTTTAAACCCTCACAGTGACCAAAATTGCCATTTTTACAGAGTTTTGATTACTCAAAAGCTTCAATTTTGACCCATTTCAGGCACAGAAATGACTTTAAACACACTTATTTTAGTTGACAAAGTCATAATTCACATCCAACAGTCATTTACAGTCAAAAGATTAAATGTTAAAATTTCATCCATATTGACCATTTTGGGATCGTTCGACATGTCCGGAGTCATTGTTTTTCATCCGAAAATTGATTTTTTGGACTGTACCAAAAATGATTCAAAATGTCAATTGGATCGTGCCTCATGTTGAATAACCACTTTTTAAACCCTCACTGTGACCAAAATTGCCATTTTTACAGAGTTTTGCTTACTCAAAAGCTTCAATTTTGACCCATTTCAGGCACAGAAATGACTTTAAACACACTTATTTTAGTTGACAAAGTCATAATTCACATCCAACAGTCATTTACAGTCAAAAGATTAAATGTTAAAATTTCATCCATATTGACCATTTTGGGATCGTTCGACATGTCCGGAGTCATTGTTTTTCATCCGAAAATTGATTTTTTGGACTGTACCAAAAATGATTCAAAATGTCAATTGGATCGTGCCTCATGTTGAATAACCACTTTTTAAACCCTCACAGTGACCAAAATTGCCATTTTTACAGAGTTTTGCTTACTCAAAAGCTTCAATTTTGACCCATTTCAGGCACAGAAATGACTTTAAACACACTTATTTTAGTTGACAAAGTCATAATTCACATCCAACAGTCATTTACAGTCAAAAGATTAAATGTTAAAATTTCATCCATATTGACCATTTTGGGATCGTTCGACATGTCCGGAGTCATCGTTTTTCATCCGAAAATTGATTTTTTGGACTGTACCAAAAATGATTCAAAATGTCAATTGGATCGTGCCTCATGTTGAATAACCACTTTTTAAACCCTCACAGTGACCAAAATTGCCATTTTTACAGAGTTTTGATTACTCAAAAGCTTCAATTTTGACCCATTTCAGGCACAGAAATGACTTTAAACACACTTATTTTAGTTGACAAAGTCATAATTCACATCCAACAGTCATTTACAGTCAAAAGATTAAAGGTTAAAATTTCATCCATATTGACCATTTTGGGATCGTTCGACATGTCCGGAGTCATTGTTTTTCATCCGAAAATTGATTTTTTGAACTGTACCAAAAATGATTCAAAATGTCAATTGGATCGTGCCTCATGTTGAATAACCACTTTTTAAACCCTCACAGTGACCAAAATTGCCAATTTTACACAGTTTTGCTTACTCAAAAGCTTCAATTTTGACCCATTTCAGGCACAGAAATGACTTTAAACACACTTATTTTAGTTGACAAAGTCATAATTCACATCCAACAGTCATTTACAGTCAAAAGATTAAATGTTAAAATTTCATCCATATTGACCATTTTGGGATCGTTCGACATGTCCGGAGTCATCGTTTTTCATCCGAAAATTGATTTTTTGGACTGTACCATAAATGATTCAAAATGTCAATTGGATCATGCCTCATGTTGAATAACCACTTTTTAAACCCTCACAGTGACCAAAATTGCCATTTTTACAGAGTTTTGATTACTCAAAAGCTTCAATTTTGACCCATTTCAGGCACAGAAATGACTTTAAACACACTTATTTTAGTTGACAAAGTCATAATTCACATCCAACAGTCATTTACAGTCAAAAGATTAAATGTTAAAATTTCATCCATATTGACCATTTTGGGATCGTTCGACATGTCCGGAGTCATCGTTTTTCATCCGAAAATTGATTTTTTGGACTGTACCAAAAATGATTCCAAATGTCAATTGGATCGTGCCTCATTTTGAATAACCACTTTTTAAACCCTCACAGTGACCAAAATTGCCAATTTTACAGAGTTTTGCTTACACAAAAGCTTCAATTTTGACCCGTTTCAGGCACAGAAATGACTTTAAACACACTTATTTTAGTTGACAAAGTCATTATTCACATCCAACAGTCATTTAGAGTCAAAAGATTAAATGTTAAAATTTCATCCATATTGACCATTTTGGGATCGTTCGACATGTCCGGAGTCATCGTTTTTCATCCGAAAATTTATTTTTTGGACTGTACCAAAAATTATTCAAAATGTCAATTGGATCGTGCCTCATGTTGAATAACCACTTTTTAAACCCTCACAGTGACCAAAATTGCCATTTTTACAGAGTTTTGATTACTCAAAAGCTTCAATTTTGACCCATTTCAGGCACAGAAATGACTTTAAACACACTTATTTTAGTTGACAAAGTCATAATTCACATCCAACAGTCATTTACAGTCAAAAGATTAAATGTTAAAATTTCATCCATATTGACCATTTTGGGATCGTTCGACATGTCCGGAGTCATTGTTTTTCATCCGAAAATTGATTTTTTGGACTGTACCAAAAATGATTCAAAATGTCAATTGGATCGTGCCTCATGTTGAATAACCACTTTTTAAACCCTCACAGTGACCAAAATTGCCATTTTTACAGAGTTTTGCTTACTCAAAAGCTTCAATTTTGACCCCTTTCAGGCACAGAAATGACTTTAAACACACTTATTTTAGTTGACAAAGTCATAATTCACATCCAACAGTCATTTACAGTCAAAAGATTAAATGTTAAAATTTCATCCATATTGACCATTTTGGGATCGTTCGACATGTCCGGAGTCATTGTTTTTCATCCGAAAATTGATTTTTTGGACTTTACCAAAAATTATTCAAAATGTCAATTGGATCGTGCCTCATGTTGAATAACCACTTTTTAAACCCTCACAGTGACCAAAATTGCCATTTTTCAGAGTTTTGCTTACTCAAAAGCTTCAATTTTGACCCATTTCAGGCACAGAAATGACTTTAAACACACTTATTTTAGTTGACAAAGTCATAATTCACATCCAACAGTCATTTACAGTCAAAAGATTAAATGTTAAAATTTCATCCATATTGACCATTTTGGGATCGTTCGACATGTCCGGAGTCATCGTTTTTCATCCGAAAATTGATTTTTTGGACTGTACCAAAAATGATTCAAAATGTCAATTGGATCGTGCCTCATGTTGAATAACCACTTTTTAAACCCTCACAGTGACCAAAATTGCCATTTTTACAGAGTTTTGATTACTCAAAAGCTTCAATTTTGACCCATTTCAGGCACAGAAATGACTTTAAACACACTTATTTTAGTTGACAAAGTCATAATTCACATCCAACAGTCATTTACAGTCAAAAGATTAAAGGTTAAAATTTCATCCATATTGACCATTTTGGGATCGTTCGACATGTCCGGAGTCATTGTTTTTCATCCGAAAATTGATTTTTTGAACTGTACCAAAAATGATTCAAAATGTCAATTGGATCGTGCCTCATGTTGAATAACCACTTTTTAAACCCTCACAGTGACCAAAATTGCCAATTTTACACAGTTTTGCTTACTCAAAAGCTTCAATTTTGACCCATTTCAGGCACAGAAATGACTTTAAACACACTTATTTTAGTTGACAAAGCCATAATTCACATCCAACAGTCATTTAGAGTCAAAAGATTAAATGTTAAAATTTCATCATTATAGACCATTTTGGGAACGTTCGACAGGTCCGGAGTCATCGTTTTTCGTCTGAAAATTGATTTTTTGGACTGTACCAAAAATGATTCAAAATGTCAATTGGATCGTGCCTCATGTTGAATAACCATCAATCAATCAATCAATCAGTGACACTTGTAAAGCGCGCTACATACCCGTAGGGTCTCAAGGCGCTGGGGGGGGGGGGTGCCGCTACTGCTCGAACAGCCAGGTCTTCAGCTTCTTCCTGAAGGAGAGGTGGTCTTGGGTCAGGCGCAGGTCGGGAGGGAGGGAGTTCCAGGTCTTGGCGGCCAGGTAGGAGAAGGACCTTCCTCCTGTAGTCGCTCTTCGGATGCGGGGGACGGCGGCGAGGGCGTGGTTGGCTGATCGGAGGTGGTGTTTGGGAGCATAGAAGTTGACTCGGCTGTTGAGGTAGCTCGGGCCTTGGTTGTGTAGGGCCTTGTGTGCGTGGGTGAGGAGGCGGAAGGTGATTCTTTTGTTGACGGGGAGCCAGTGAAGGTCTCTCAGATGTCCGGAGATGTGGCTGGTTCGTGGGATGTCGAGGATGAGTCTGGCTGAGGCGTTCTGGATCCGCTGGAGTATCTTCTGGAGCTTGGCGGTGGTACCGGCGTAGAGGGCGTTGCCGTAGTCCAGTCGGCTGGTGACGAGGGCCTGGGTGACGGTCTTCCTGGTCTCGGTGGGGATCCACCAGAAGATCTTCCGTAGCATGCGTAGGATGTTGAAGCACGCCGAGGAGACGTTGTTGACTTGCCTGGTCATGGAGAGGGAGGAGTCCAGGATGAAGCCCAGGTTTCGTGCATGGTCTGTCGGTTTGGGTGCGGTGCCCAGGGCGGGAGGCCACCAGGAGTCGTCCCAGGCGGAGGGTGAGGAGCCCAGGATGAGAATAACCACTTTTTAAACCCTCAGAGTGACCAAAATTGCCATTTGCCCTCAGAGTGATCAGAATAACCACTTTTTAAACCCTCAGAGTGACCAAAATTGCCATTTTTACAGAGTTTTGATTACTCAAAAGCTTCAATTTTTACCCCTTTGAGGCACAGAAATGACTTTAAACACACTTATTTTAGTTGACAAAGTCATAATTCACATCCAACAGTCATTTACAGTCAAAAGATTAAATGTTAAAATTTCATCCATATTGACCATTTTGGGATCGTTCGACATGTCCGGCCGGAGTCATTGTTTTTCATCCGAAAATTGATTTTTTGGACTGTACCAAAAATGATTCAAAATGTCAATTGGATCGTGCCTCATGTTGAATAACCACTTTTTAAACCCTCACAGTGACCAAAATTGCCATTTTTACAGAGTTTTGATTACTCAAAAGCTTCAATTTTGACCCATTTCAGGCACAGAAATGACTTTAAACACACTTATTTTAGTTGACAAAGTCATAATTCACATCCAACAGTCATTTACAGTTAAAAGATTAAATGTTAAAATTTCATCCATATTGACCATTTTGGGATCGTTCGACATGTCCGGAGTCATCGTTTTTCATCCGAAAATTGATTTTTTGGACTGTACCAAAAATGATTCAAAATGTCAATTGGATCGTGCCTCATGTTGAATAACCACTTTTTAAACCCTCACAGTGACCAAAATTGCCATTTTTACAGAGTTTTGCTTACTCAAAAGCTTCAATTTTGACCCATTTCAGGCACAGAAATGACTTTAAACACACTTATTTTAGTTGACAAAGTCATAATTCACATCCAACAGTCATTTACAGTCAAAAGATTAAATGTTAAAATTTCATCCATATTGACCATTTTGGGATCGTTCGACATGTCCGGAGTCATCGTTTTTCATCCGAAAATTGATTTTTTGAACTGTACCAAAAATGATTCAAAATGTCAATTGGATCGTGCCTCATGTTGAATAACCACTTTTTAAACCCTCACAGTGACCAAAATTGCCAATTTTACACAGTTTTGCTTACTCAAAAGTTTCAATTTTGACCCATTTCAGGCACAGAAATGACTTTAAACACACTTATTTTAGTTGACAAAGCCATAATTCACATCCAACAGTCATTTAGAGTCAAAAGATTAAATGTTAACATTTTATCATTATAGACCATTTTGGGAACGTTCGACAGGTCCGGAGTCATCGTTTTTCGTCTGAAAATTGATTTTTTGGACTGTACCCAAAATGATTCAAAATGTCAATTGGATCGTGCCTCATGTTGAATAACCACTTTTTAAACCCTCAGAGTGACCAAAATTGCCATTTTTACAGAGTTTTGATTACTCAAAAGCTTCAATTTTTACCCCTTTGAGGCACAGAAATGACTTTAAACACACTTATTTTAGTTGACAAAGTCATAATTCACATCCAACAGTCATTTACAGTCAAAAGATTAAATGTTAAAATTTCATCCATATTGACCATTTTGGGATCGTTCGACATGTCCGGAGTCATTGTTTTTCATCCGAAAATTGATTTTTTGGACTGTACCAAAAATGATTCAAAATGTCAATTGGATCGTGCCTCATGTTGAATAACCACTTTTTAAACCCTCACAGTGACCAAAATTGCCATTTTTACAGAGTTTTGATTACTCAAAAGCTTCAATTTTGACCCATTTCAGGCACAGAAATGACTTTAAACACACTTATTTTAGTTGACTAAGTCATAATTCACATCCAACAGTCATTTACAGTCAAAAGATTAAATGTTAAAATTTCATCCATATTGACCATTTTGGGATCGTTCGACATGTCCGGAGTCATCGTTTTTCATCCGAAAATTGATTTTTTGGACTGTACCAAAAATGATTCAAAATGTCAATTGGATCGTGCCTCATGTTGAATAACCACTTTTTAAACCCTCAGAGTGACCAAAATTGCCATTTTTACAGAGTTTTGATTACTCAAAAGCTTCAATTTTTACCCCTTTGAGGCACAGAAATGACTTTAAACACACTTATTTTAGTTGACAAAGTCATAATTCACATCCAACAGTCATTTACAGTCAAAAGATTAAATGTTAAAATTTCATCCATATTGACCATTTTGGGATCGTTCGACATGTCCGGAGTCATCGTTTTTCATCCGAAAATTGATTTTTTGGACTGTACCAAAAATGATTCAAAATGTCAATTGGATCGTGCCTCATGTTGAATAACCACTTTTTAAACCCTCACAGTGACCAAAATTGCCATTTTTACAGAGTTTTGATTACTCAAAAGCTTCAATTTTGACCCATTTCAGGCACAGAAATGACTTTAAACACACTTATTTTAGTTGACAAAGTCATAATTCACATCCAACAGTCATTTACAGTCAAAAGATTAAATGTTAAAATTTCATCCATATTGACCATTTTGGGATCGTTCGACATGTCCGGAGTCATCGTTTTTCATCCGAAAATTGATTTTTTGGACTGTACCAAAAATGATTCAAAATGTCAATTGGATCGTGCCTCATGTTGAATAACCACTTTTTAAACCCTCACAGTGACCAAAATTGCCATTTTTACAGAGTTTTGATTACTCAAAAGCTTCAATTTTGACCCATTTCAGGCACAGAAATGACTTTAAACACACTTATTTTAGTTGACAAAGTCATAATTCACATCCAACAGTCATTTACAGTCAAAAGATTAAATGTTAAAATTTCATCCATATTGACCATTTTGGGATCGTTCGACATGTCCGGAGTCATCGTTTTTCATCCGAAAATTGATTTTTTGGACTGTACCAAAAATGATTCAAAATGTTAATTGGATCGTGCTTCATTTTGAATAACCACTTTTTAAACCCTCACAGTGACCAAAATTGCCAATTTTACAGAGTTTTGCTTACACAAAAGCTTCAATTTTGACCCGTTTCAGGTACAGAAATGACTTTAAACACACTTATTTTAGTTGACAAAGTCATTATTCACATCCAACAGTCATTTAGAGTCAAAAGATTAAATGTTAAAATTTCATCCATATTGACCATTTTGGGATCGTTCGACATGTCCGGAGTCATCGTTTTTCATCCGAAAATTGATTTTTTGGACTGTACCAAAAATGATTCAAAATGTCAATTGGTTCGTGCCTCATGTTGAATAACCACTTTTTAAACCCTCAGAGTGACCAAAATTGCCATTTTTACAGAGTTTTGATTACTCAAAAGCTTCAATTTTTACCCCTTTGAGGCACAGAAATGACTTTAAACACACTTATTTTAGTTGACAAAGTCATAATTCACATCCAACAGTCATTTACAGTCAAAAGATTAAATGTTAAAATTTCATCCATATTGACCATTTTGGGATCGTTCGACATGTCCGGAGTCATCGTTTTTCATCCGAAAATTGATTTTTTGGACTGTACCAAAAATGATTCCAAATGTCAATTGGATCGTGCCTCATTTTGAATAACCACTTTTTAAACCCTCACAGTGACCAAAATTGCCAATTTTACAGAGATTTGCTTACACAAAAGCTTCAATTTTGACCCGTTTCAGGCACAGAAATGACTTTAAACACACTTATTTTAGTTGACAAAGTCATTATTCACATCCAACAGTCATTTAGAGTCAAAAGATTAAATGTTAAAATTTCATCCATATTGACCATTTTGGGATCGTTCGACATGTCCGGAGTCATCGTTTTTCAGCCGAAAATTGATTTTTTGGACTGTACCAAAAATTATTCAAAATGTCAATTGGATCGTGCCTCATGTTGAATAACCACTTTTTAAACCCTCACAGTGACCAAAATTGCCATTTTTACAGAGTTTTGATTACTCAAAAGCTTCAATTTTGACCCATTTCAGGCACAGAAATGACTTTAAACACACTTATTTTAGTTGACAAAGTCATAATTCACATCCAACAGTCATTTACAGTCAAAAGATTAAATGTTAAAATTTCATCCATATTGACCATTTTGGGATCGTTCGACATGTCCGGAGTCATTGTTTTTCATCCGAAAATTGATTTTTTGGACTGTACCAAAAATGATTCAAAATGTCAATTGGATCGTGCCTCATGTTGAATAACCACTTTTTAAACCCTCACAGTGACCAAAATTGCCATTTTTACAGAGTTTTGCTTACTCAAAAGCTTCAATTTTGACCCATTTCAGGCACAGAAATGACTTTAAACACACTTATTTTAGTTGACAAAGTCATAATTCACATCCAACAGTCATTTACAGTCAAAAGATTAAATGTTAAAATTTCATCCATATTGACCATTTTGGGATCGTTCGACATGTCCGGAGTCATTGTTTTTCATCCGAAAATTGATTTTTTGGACTGTACCAAAAATGATTCAAAATGTCAATTGGATCGTGCCTCATGTTGAATAACCACTTTTTAAACCCTCACAGTGACCAAAATTGCCATTTTTACAGAGTTTTGCTTACTCAAAAGCTTCAATTTTGACCCATTTCAGGCACAGAAATGACTTTAAACACACTTATTTTAGTTGACAAAGTCATAATTCACATCCAACAGTCATTTACAGTCAAAAGATTAAATGTTAAAATTTCATCCATATTGACCATTTTGGGATCGTTCGACATGTCCGGAGTCATCGTTTTTCATCCGAAAATTGATTTTTTGGACTGTACCAAAAATGATTCAAAATGTCAATTGGATCGTGCCTCATGTTGAATAACCACTTTTTAAACCCTCACAGTGACCAAAATTGCCATTTTTACAGAGTTTTGATTACTCAAAAGCTTCAATTTTGACCCATTTCAGGCACAGAAATGACTTTAAACACACTTATTTTAGTTGACAAAGTCATAATTCACATCCAACAGTCATTTACAGTCAAAAGATTAAAGGTTAAAATTTCATCCATATTGACCATTTTGGGATCGTTCGACATGTCCGGAGTCATTGTTTTTCATCCGAAAATTGATTTTTTGAACTGTACCAAAAATGATTCAAAATGTCAATTGGATCGTGCCTCATGTTGAATAACCACTTTTTAAACCCTCACAGTGACCAAAATTGCCAATTTTACACAGTTTTGCTTACTCAAAAGCTTCAATTTTGACCCATTTCAGGCACAGAAATGACTTTAAACACACTTATTTTAGTTGACAAAGTCATAATTCACATCCAACAGTCATTTACAGTCAAAAGATTAAATGTTAAAATTTCATCCATATTGACCATTTTGGGATCGTTCGACATGTCCGGAGTCATCGTTTTTCATCCGAAAATTGATTTTTTGGACTGTACCATAAATGATTCAAAATGTCAATTGGATCATGCCTCATGTTGAATAACCACTTTTTAAACCCTCACAGTGACCAAAATTGCCATTTTTACAGAGTTTTAATTACTCAAAAGCTTCAATTTTGACCCATTTCAGGCACAGAAATGACTTTAAACACACTTATTTTAGTTGACAAAGTCATAATTCACATCCAACAGTCATTTACAGTCAAAAGATTAAATGTTAAAATTTCATCCATATTGACCATTTTGGGATCGTTCGACATGTCCGGAGTCATCGTTTTTCATCCGAAAATTGATTTTTTGGACTGTACCAAAAATGATTCCAAATGTCAATTGGATCGTGCCTCATTTTGAATAACCACTTTTTAAACCCTCACAGTGACCAAAATTGCCAATTTTACAGAGTTTTGCTTACACAAAAGCTTCAATTTTGACCCGTTTCAGGCACAGAAATGACTTTAAACACACTTATTTTAGTTGACAAAGTCATTATTCACATCCAACAGTCATTTAGAGTCAAAAGATTAAATGTTAAAATTTCATCCATATTGACCATTTTGGGATCGTTCGACATGTCCGGAGTCATCGTTTTTCATCCGAAAATTTATTTTTTGGACTGTACCAAAAATTATTCAAAATGTCAATTGGATCGTGCCTCATGTTGAATAACCACTTTTTAAACCCTCACAGTGACCAAAATTGCCATTTTTACAGAGTTTTGATTACTCAAAAGCTTCAATTTTGACCCATTTCAGGCACAGAAATGACTTTAAACACACTTATTTTAGTTGACAAAGTCATAATTCACATCCAACAGTCATTTACAGTCAAAAGATTAAATGTTAAAATTTCATCCATATTGACCATTTTGGGATCGTTCGACATGTCCGGAGTCATTGTTTTTCATCCGAAAATTGATTTTTTGGACTGTACCAAAAATGATTCAAAATGTCAATTGGATCGTGCCTCATGTTGAATAACCACTTTTTAAACCCTCACAGTGACCAAAATTGCCATTTTTACAGAGTTTTGCTTACTCAAAAGCTTCAATTTTGACCCCTTTCAGGCACAGAAATGACTTTAAACACACTTATTTTAGTTGACAAAGTCATAATTCACATCCAACAGTCATTTACAGTCAAAAGATTAAATGTTAAAATTTCATCCATATTGACCATTTTGGGATCGTTCGACATGTCCGGAGTCATTGTTTTTCATCCGAAAATTGATTTTTTGGACTTTACCAAAAATGATTCAAAATGTCAATTGGATCGTGCCTCATGTTGAATAACCACTTTTTAAACCCTCACAGTGACCAAAATTGCCATTTTTCAGAGTTTTGCTTACTCAAAAGCTTCAATTTTGACCCATTTCAGGCACAGAAATGACTTTAAACACACTTATTTTAGTTGACAAAGTCATAATTCACATCCAACAGTCATTTACAGTCAAAAGATTAAATGTTAAAATTTCATCCATATTGACCATTTTGGGATCGTTCGACATGTCCGGAGTCATCGTTTTTCATCCGAAAATTGATTTTTTGGACTGTACCAAAAATGATTCAAAATGTCAATTGGATCGTGCCTCATGTTGAATAACCACTTTTTAAACCCTCACAGTGACCAAAATTGCCATTTTTACAGAGTTTTGATTACTCAAAAGCTTCAATTTTGACCCATTTCAGGCACAGAAATGACTTTAAACACACTTATTTTAGTTGACAAAGTCATAATTCACATCCAACAGTCATTTACAGTCAAAAGATTAAATGTTAAAATTTCATCCATATTGACCATTTTGGGATCGTTCGACATGTCCGGAGTCATCGTTTTTCATCCGAAAATTGATTTTTTGGACTGTACCAAAAATGATTCCAAATGTCAATTGGATCGTGCCTCATTTTGAATAACCACTTTTTAAACCCTCACAGTGACCAAAATTGCCAATTTTACAGAGATTTGCTTACACAAAAGCTTCAATTTTGACCCGTTTCAGGCACAGAAATGACTTTAAACACACTTATTTTAGTTGACAAAGTCATTATTCACATCCAACAGTCATTTAGAGTCAAAAGATTAAATGTTAAAATTTAATCCATATTGACCATTTTGGGATCGTTCGACATGTCCGGAGTCATCGTTTTTCAGCCGAAAATTGATTTTTTGGACTGTACCAAAAATTATTCAAAATGTCAATTGGATTGTGCCTCATGTTGAATAACCACTTTTTAAACCCTCACAGTGACCAAAATTGCCATTTTTACAGAGTTTTGATTACTCAAAAGCTTCAATTTTTACCCCTTTGAGGCACAGAAATGACTTTAAACACACTTATTTTAGTTGACAAAGTCATAATTCACATCCAACAGTCATTTACAGTCAAAAGATTAAATGTTAAAATTTCATCCATATTGACCATTTTGGGATCGTTCGACATGTCCGGAGTCATCGTTTTTCATCCGAAAATTGATTTTTTGGACTGTACCAAAAATGATTCCAAATGTCAATTGGATCGTGCCTCATTTTGAATAACCACTTTTTAAACCCTCACAGTGACCAAAATTGCCAATTTTACAGAGATTTGCTTACACAAAAGCTTCAATTTTGACCCGTTTCAGGCACAGAAATGACTTTAAACACACTTATTTTAGTTGACAAAGTCATTATTCACATCCAACAGTCATTTAGAGTCAAAAGATTAAATGTTAAAATTTCATCCATATTGACCATTTTGGGATCGTTCGACATGTCCGGAGTCATCGTTTTTCAGCCGAAAATTGATTTTTTGGACTGTACCAAAAATGATTCAAAATGTCAATTGGATCGTGCCTCATGTTGAATAACCACTTTTTAAACCCTCACAGTGACCAAAATTGCCATTTTTACAGAGTTTTGCTTACTCAAAAGCTTCAATTTTGACCCATTTCAGGCACAGAAATGACTTTAAACACACTTATTTTAGTTGACAAAGTCATAATTCACATCCAACAGTCATTTACAGTCAAAAGATTAAATGTTAAAATTTCATCCATATTGACCATTTTGGGATCGTTCGACATGTCCGGAGTCATTGTTTTTCATCCGAAAATTGATTTTTTGGACTGTACCAAAAATGATTCAAAATGTCAATTGGATCGTGCCTCATGTTGAATAACCACTTTTTAAACCCTCACAGTGACCAAAATTGCCATTTTTACAGAGTTTTGCTTACTCAAAAGCTTCAATTTTGACCCATTTCAGGCACAGAAATGACTTTAAACACACTTATTTTAGTTGACAAAGTCATAATTCACATCCAACAGTCATTTACAGTCAAAAGATTAAATGTTAAAATTTCATCCATATTGACCATTTTGGGATCGTTCGACATGTCCGGAGTCATCGTTTTTCATCCGAAAATTGATTTTTTGGACTGTACCAAAAATGATTCAAAATGTCAATTGGATCGTGCCTCATGTTGAATAACCACTTTTTAAACCCTCACAGTGACCAAAATTGCCATTTTTACAGAGTTTTGATTACTCAAAAGCTTCAATTTTGACCCATTTCAGGCACAGAAATGACTTTAAACACACTTATTTTAGTTGACAAAGTCATAATTCACATCCAACAGTCATTTACAGTCAAAAGATTAAAGGTTAAAATTTCATCCATATTGACCATTTTGGGATCGTTCGACATGTCCGGAGTCATTGTTTTTCATCCGAAAATTGATTTTTTGAACTGTACCAAAAATGATTCAAAATGTCAATTGGATCGTGCCTCATGTTGAATAACCACTTTTTAAACCCTCACAGTGACCAAAATTGCCAATTTTACACAGTTTTGCTTACTCAAAAGCTTCAATTTTGACCCATTTCAGGCACAGAAATGACTTTAAACACACTTATTTTAGTTGACAAAGTCATAATTCACATCCAACAGTCATTTACAGTCAAAAGATTAAATGTTAAAATTTCATCCATATTGACCATTTTGGGATCGTTCGACATGTCCGGAGTCATCGTTTTTCATCCGAAAATTGATTTTTTGGACTGTACCATAAATGATTCAAAATGTCAATTGGATCATGCCTCATGTTGAATAACCACTTTTTAAACCCTCACAGTGACCAAAATTGCCATTTTTACAGAGTTTTGATTACTCAAAAGCTTCAATTTTGACCCATTTCAGGCACAGAAATGACTTTAAACACACTTATTTTAGTTGACAAAGTCATAATTCACATCCAACAGTCATTTACTGTCAAAAGATTAAATGTTAAAATTTCATCCATATTGACCATTTTGGGATCGTTCGACATGTCCGGAGTCATCGTTTTTCATCCGAAAATTGATTTTTTGGACTGTACCAAAAATGATTCCAAATGTCAATTGGATCGTGCCTCATTTTGAATAACCACTTTTTAAACCCTCACAGTGACCAAAATTGCCAATTTTACAGAGTTTTGCTTACACAAAAGCTTCAATTTTGACCCGTTTCAGGCACAGAAATGACTTTAAACACACTTATTTTAGTTGACAAAGTCATTATTCACATCCAACAGTCATTTAGAGTCAAAAGATTAAATGTTAAAATTTCATCCATATGGACCATTTTGGGATCGTTCGACATGTCCGGAGTCATCGTTTTTCATCCGAAAATTTATTTTTTGGACTGTACCAAAAATTATTCAAAATGTCAATTGGATCGTGCCTCATGTTGAATAACCACTTTTTAAACCCTCACAGTGACCAAAATTGCCATTTTTACAGAGTTTTGATTACTCAAAAGCTTCAATTTTGACCCATTTCAGGCACAGAAATGACTTTAAACACACTTATTTTAGTTGACAAAGTCATAATTCACATCCAACAGTCATTTACAGTCAAAAGATTAAATGTTAAAATTTCATCCATATTGACCATTTTGGGATCGTTCGACATGTCCGGAGTCATTGTTTTTCATCCGAAAATTGATTTTTTGGACTGTACCAAAAATGATTCAAAATGTCAATTGGATCGTGCCTCATGTTGAATAACCACTTTTTAAACCCTCACAGTGACCAAAATTGCCATTTTTACAGAGTTTTGCTTACTCAAAAGCTTCAATTTTGACCCCTTTCAGGCACAGAAATGACTTTAAACACACTTATTTTAGTTGACAAAGTCATAATTCACATCCAACAGTCATTTACAGTCAAAAGATTAAATGTTAAAATTTCATCCATATTGACCATTTTGGGATCGTTCGACATGTCCGGAGTCATTGTTTTTCATCCGAAAATTGATTTTTTGGACTTTACCAAAAATGATTCAAAATGTCAATTGGATCGTGCCTCATGTTGAATAACCACTTTTTAAACCCTCACAGTGACCAAAATTGCCATTTTTCAGAGTTTTGCTTACTCAAAAGCTTCAATTTTGACCCATTTCAGGCACAGAAATGACTTTAAACACACTTATTTTAGTTGACAAAGTCATAATTCACATCCAACAGTCATTTACAGTCAAAAGATTAAATGTTAAAATTTCATCCATATTGACCATTTTGGGATCGTTCGACATGTCCGGAGTCATTGTTTTTCATCCGAAAATTGATTTTTTGGACTGTACCAAAAATGATTCAAAATGTCAATTGGATCGTGCCTCATGTTGAATAACCACTTTTTAAACCCTCACAGTGACCAAAATTGCCATTTTTACAGAGTTTTGATTACTCAAAAGCTTCAATTTTGACCCATTTCAGGCACAGAAATGACTTTAAACACACTTATTTTAGTTGACAAAGTCATAATTCACATCCAACAGTCATTTACAGTCAAAAGATTACAGGTTAAAATTTCATCCATATTGACCATTTTGGGATCGTTCGACATGTCCGGAGTCATTGTTTTTCATCCGAAAATTGATTTTTTGAACTGTACCAAAAATGATTCAAAATGTCAATTGGATCGTGCCTCATGTTGAATAACCACTTTTTAAACCCTCACAGTGACCAAAATTGCCAATTTTACACAGTTTTGCTTACTCAAAAGCTTCAATTTTGACCCATTTCAGGCACAGAAATGACTTTAAACACACTTATTTTAGTTGACAAAGTCATAATTCACATCCAACAGTCATTTACAGTCAAAAGATTAAATGTTAAAATTTCATCCATATTGACCATTTTGGGATCGTTCGACATGTCCGGAGTCATCGTTTTTCATCCGAAAATTGATTTTTTGGACTGTACCATAAATGATTCAAAATGTCAATTGGATCATGCCTCATGTTGAATAACCACTTTTTAAACCCTCACAGTGACCAAAATTGCCATTTTTACAGAGTTTTGATTACTCAAAAGCTTCAATTGTGACCCATTTCAGGCACAGAAATGACTTTAAACACACTTATTTTAGTTGACAAAGTCATAATTCACATCCAACAGTCATTTACAGTCAAAAGAATAAATGTTAAAATTTCATCCATATTGACCATTTTGGGATCGTTCGACATGTCCGGAGTCATCGTTTTTCATTCGAAAATTGATTTTTTGGACTGTACCAAAAAAGATTCAAAATGTCAATTGGATCGTGCCTCATGTTGAATAACCACTTTTTAAACCCTCAGAGTGACCAGAATTGCCATTTATACAGAGTTTTGATTACTCAAAAGCTTCAATTTTTACCCCTTTGAGGCACAGAAATGACTTTAAACACACTTATTTTAGTTGACAAAGTCATAATTCACATCCAACAGTCATTTACAGTCAAAAGATTAAATGTTAAAATTTCATCCATATTGACCATTTTGGGATCGTTCGACATGTCCGGAGTCATCGTTTTTCATCCGAAAATTGATTTTTTGGACTGTACCAAAAATGATTCCAAATGTCAATTGGATCGTGCCTCATTTTGAATAACCACTTTTTAAACCCTCACAGTGACCAAAATTGCCAATTTTACAGAGATTTGCTTACACAAAAGCTTCAATTTTGACCCGTTTCAGGCACAGAAATGACTTTAAACACACTTATTTTAGTTGACAAAGTCATTATTCACATCCAACAGTCATTTAGAGTCAAAAGATTAAATGTTAAAATTTAATCCATATTGACCATTTTGGGATCGTTCGACATGTCCGGAGTCATCGTTTTTCAGCCGAAAATTGATTTTTTTGGACTGTACCAAAAATTATTCAAAATGTCAATTGGATCGTGCCTCATGTTGAATAACCACTTTTTAAACCCTCACAGTGACCAAAATTGCCATTTTTACAGAGTTTTGATTACTCAAAAGCTTCAATTTTTACCCCTTTGAGGCACAGAAATGACTTTAAACACACTTATTTTAGTTGACAAAGTCATAATTCACATCCAACAGTCATTTACAGTCAAAAGATTAAATGTTAAAATTTCATCCATATTGACCATTTTGGGATCGTTCGACATGTCCGGAGTCATCGTTTTTCATCCGAAAATTGATTTTTTGGACTGTACCAAAAATGATTCCAAATGTCAATTGGATCGTGCCTCATTTTGAATAACCACTTTTTAAACCCTCACAGTGACCAAAATTGCCAATTTTACAGAGATTTGCTTACACAAAAGCTTCAATTTTGACCCGTTTCAGGCACAGAAATGACTTTAAACACACTTATTTTAGTTGACAAAGTCATTATTCACATCCAACAGTCATTTAGAGTCAAAAGATTAAATGTTAAAATTTCATCCATATTGACCATTTTGGGATCGTTCGACATGTCCGGAGTCATTGTTTTTCATCCGAAAATTGATTTTTTGGACTGTACCAAAAATGATTCAAAATGTCAATTGGATCGTGCCTCATGTTGAATAACCACTTTTTAAACCCTCACAGTGACCAAAATTGCCATTTTTACAGAGTTTTGCTTACTCAAAAGCTTCAATTTTGACCCATTTCAGGCACAGAAATGACTTTAAACACACTTATTTTAGTTGACAAAGTCATAATTCACATCCAACAGTCATTTACAGTCAAAAGATTAAATGTTAAAATTTCATCCATATTGACCATTTTGGGATCGTTCGACATGTCCGGAGTCATCGTTTTTCATCCGAAAATTGATTTTTTGGACTGTACCGAAAATGATTCAAAATGTCAATTGGATCGTGCCTCATGTTGAATAACCACTTTTTAAACCCTCACAGTGACCAAAATTGCCATTTTTACAGAGTTTTGATTACTCAAAAGCTTCAATTTTGACCCATTTCAGGCACAGAAATGACTTTAAACACACTTATTTTAGTTGACAAAGTCATAATTCACATCCAACAGTCATTTACAGTCAAAAGATTAAAGGTTAAAATTTCATCCATATTGACCATTTTGGGATCGTTCGACATGTCCGGAGTCATTGTTTTTCATCCGAAAATTGATTTTTTGAACTGTACCAAAAATGATTCAAAATGTCAATTGGATCGTGCCTCATGTTGAATAACCACTTTTTAAACCCTCACAGTGACCAAAATTGCCAATTTTACACAGTTTTGCTTACTCAAAAGCTTCAATTTTGACCCATTTCAGGCACAGAAATGACTTTAAACACACTTATTTTAGTTGACAAAGTCATAATTCACATCCAACAGTCATTTACAGTCAAAAGATTAAATGTTAAAATTTCATCCATATTGACCATTTTGGGATCGTTCGACATGTCCGGAGTCATCGTTTTTCATCCGAAAATTGATTTTTTGGACTGTACCATAAATGATTCAAAATGTCAATTGGATCATGCCTCATGTTGAATAACCACTTTTTAAACCCTCACAGTGACCAAAATTGCCATTTTTACAGAGTTTTGATTACTCAAAAGCTTCAATTTTGACCCATTTCAGGCACAGAAATGACTTTAAACACACTTATTTTAGTTGACAAAGTCATTATTCACATCCAACAGTCATTTAGAGTCAAAAGATTAAATGTTAAAATTTCATCCATATGGACCATTTTGGGATCGTTCGACATGTCCGGAGTCATCGTTTTTCATCCGAAAATTTATTTTTTGGACTGTACCAAAAATTATTCAAAATGTCAATTGGATCGTGCCTCATGTTGAATAACCACTTTTTAAACCCTCACAGTGACCAAAATTGCCATTTTTACAGAGTTTTGATTACTCAAAAGCTTCAATTTTGACCCATTTCAGGCACAGAAATGACTTTAAACACACTTATTTTAGTTGACAAAGTCATAATTCACATCCAACAGTCATTTACAGTCAAAAGATTAAATGTTAAAATTTCATCCATATTGACCATTTTGGGATCGTTCGACATGTCCGGAGTCATTGTTTTTCATCCGAAAATTGATTTTTTGGACTGTACCAAAAATGATTCAAAATGTCAATTGGATCGTGCCTCATGTTGAATAACCACTTTTTAAACCCTCACAGTGACCAAAATTGCCATTTTTACAGAGTTTTGCTTACTCAAAAGCTTCAATTTTGACCCCTTTCAGGCACAGAAATGACTTTAAACACACTTATTTTAGTTGACAAAGTCATAATTCACATCCAACAGTCATTTACAGTCAAAAGATTAAATGTTAAAATTTCATCCATATTGACCATTTTGGGATCGTTC
Organism: Lissotriton vulgaris; assembly: GCF_964263255.1. Taxonomy (NCBI): domain Eukaryota; kingdom Metazoa; phylum Chordata; class Amphibia; order Caudata; family Salamandridae; genus Lissotriton; species Lissotriton vulgaris. Next base: position 54,153 of record NW_028252051.1, on the reverse strand, counting down.
GACATGTCCGGAGTCATTGTTTTTCATCCGAAAATTGATTTTTTGGACTTTACCAAAAATGATTCAAAATGTCAATTGGATCGTGCCTCATGTTGAATAACCACTTTTTAAACCCTCACAGTGACCAAAATTGCCATTTTTACAGAGTTTTGCTTACTCAAAAGCTTCAATTTTGACCCATTTCAGGCACAGAAATGACTTTAAACACACTTATTTTAGTTGACAAAGTCATAATTCACATCCAACAGTCATTTACAGTCAAAAGATTAAATGTTAAAATTTCATCCATATTGACCATTTTGGGATCATTCGACATGTCCGGAGTCATCGTTTTTCATCCGAAAATTGATTTTTTGGACTGTACCAAAAATGATTCAAAATGTCAATTGGATCATGCCTCATGTTGAATAACCACTTTTTAAACCCTCACAGTGACCAAAATTGCCATTTTTACAGAGTTTTGATTACTCAAAAGCTTCAATTTTTACCCCTTTGAGGCACAGAAATGACTTTAAACACACTTATTTTAGTTGACAAAGTCATAATTCACATCCAACAGTCATTTACAGTCAAAAGATTAAATGTTAAAATTTCATCCATATTGACCATTTTGGGATCGTTCGACATGTCCGGAGTCATCGTTTTTCATCCGAAAATTGATTTTTTGAACTGTACCAAAAATGATTCAAAATGTCAATTGGATCCTGCCTCATGTTGAATAACCACTTTTTAAACCCTCACAGTGACCAAAATTGCCAATTTTACACAGTTTTGCTTACTCAAAAGCTTCAATTTTGACCCATTTCAGGCACAGAAATGACTTTAAACACACTTATTTTAGTTGACAAAGCCATAATTCACATCCAACAGTCATTTAGAGTCAAAAGATTAAATGTTAAAATTTCATCATTATAGACCATTTTGGGAACGTTCGACAGGTCCGGAGTCATCGTTTTTCGTCTGAAAATTGATTTTTTGGACTGTACCAAAAATGATTCAAAATGTCAATTGGATCGTGCCTCATGTTGAATAACCATCAATCAATCAATCAATCAGTGACACTTGTAAAGCGCGCTACATACCCGTAGGGTCTCAAGGCGCTGGGGGGGGGGGTGCCACTACTGCTCGAACAGCCAGGTCTTCAGCTTCTTCCTGAAGGAGAGGTAGTCTTGGGTCAGGCGCAGGTCGGGAGGGAGGGAGTTCCAGGTCTTGGCGGCCAGGTAGGAGAAGGACCTTCCTCCTGTAGTCGCTCTTCGGATGCGGGGGACGGCGGCGAGGGCGTGGTTGGCTGATCGGAGGTGGTGTTTGGGAGCGTAGAAGTTGACTCGGCTGTTGAGGTAGCTCGGGCCTTGGTCGTGTAGGGCCTTGTGTGCGTGGGTGAGGAGGCGGAAGGTGATTCTTTTGTTGACGGGGAGCCAGTGAAGGTCTCTCAGATGTCCGGAGATGTGGCTGGTTCGTGGGATGTCGAGGATGAGTCTGGCTGAGGCGTTCTGGATCTGCTGGAGTATCTTCTGGAGCTTGGGGGTGGTACCGGCGTAGAGGGCGTTGCCGTAGTCCAGTCGGCTGGTGACGAGGGCCTGGGTGACGGTCTTCCTGGTCTCGGTGGGGATCCACCAGAAGATCTTCCGTAGCATGCGTAGGATGTTGAAGCACGCCGAGGAGACGTTGTTGACTTGCCTGGTCATGGAGAGGGAGGAGTCCAGGATGAAGCCCAGGTTTCGTGCATGGTCTGTCGGTTTGGGTGCGGTGCCCAGGGCGGGAGGCCACCAGGAGTCGTCCCAGGCGGAGGGTGAGGAGCCCAGGATGAGAATAACCACTTTTTAAACCCTCAGAGTGACCAAAATTGCCATTTGCCCTCAGAGTGATCAGAATAACCACTTTTTAAACCCTCAGAGTGACCAAAATTGCCATTTTTACAGAGTTTTGATTCCTCAAAAGCTTCAATTTTTACCCCTTTGAGGCACAGAAATGACTTTAAACACACTTATTTTAGTTGACAAAGTCATAATTCACATCCAACAGTCATTTACAGTCAAAAGATTAAATGTTAAAATTTCATCCATATTGACCATTTTGGGATCGTTCGACATGTCCGGAGTCATCGTTTTTCATCCGAAAATTGATTTTTTGGACTGTACCAAAAATGATTCAAAATGTCAATTGGATCGTGCCTCATGTTGAATAACCACTTTTTAAACCCTCACAGTGACCAAAATTGCCATTTTTAAAGAGTTTTGATTACTCAAAAGCTTCAATTTTGACCCATTTCAGGCACAGAAATGACTTTAAACACACTTATTTTAGTTGACAAAGTCATAATTCACATCCAACAGTCATTTACAGTCAAAAGATTAAATGTTAAAATTTCATCCATATTGACCATTTTGGGATCGTTCGACATGTCCGGAGTCATCGTTTTTCATCCGAAAATTGATTTTTTGGACTGTACCAAAAATGATTCAAAATGTCAATTGGATCGTGCCTCATGTTGAATAACCACTTTTTAAACCCTCACAGTGACCAAAATTGCCATTTTTACAGAGTTTTGCTTACTCAAAAGCTTCAATTTTGACCCATTTCAGGCACAGAAATGACTTTAAACACACTTATTTTAGTTGACAAAGTCATAATTCACATCCAACAGTCATTTACAGTCAAAAGATTAAATGTTAAAATTTCATCCATATTGACCATTTTGGGATCGTTCGACATGTCCGGAGTCATCGTTTTTCATCCCAAAATTGATTTTTTGAACTGTACCAAAAATGATTCAAAATGTCAATTGGATCGTGCCTCATGTTGAATAACCACTTTTTAAACCCTCACAGTGACCAAAATTGCCAATTTTACACAGTTTTGCTTACTCAAAAGCTTCAATTTTGACCCATTTCAGGCACAGAAATGACTTTAAACACACTTATTTTAGTTGACAAAGCCATAATTCACATCCAACAGTCATTTAGAGTCAAAAGATTAAATGTTAACATTTTATCATTATAGACCATTTTGGGAACGTTCGACAGGTCCGGAGTCATCGTTTTTCGTCTGAAAATTGATTTTTTGGACTGTACCCAAAATGATTCAAAATGTCAATTGGATCGTGCCTCATGTTGAATAACCACTTTTTAAACCCTCAGAGTGACCAAAATTGCCATTTTTACAGAGTTTTGATTACTCAAAAGCTTCAATTTTTACCCCTTTGAGGCACAGAAATGACTTTAAACACACTTATTTTAGTTGACAAAGTCATAATTCACATCCAACAGTCATTTACAGTCAAAAGATTAAATGTTAAAATTTCATCCATATTGACCATTTTGGGATCGTTCGACATGTCCGGAGTCATCGTTTTTCATCCGAAAATTGATTTTTTGGACTGTACCAAAAATGATTCAAAATGTCAATTGGATCGTGCCTCATGTTGAATAACCACTTTTTAAACCCTCACAGTGACCAAAATTGCCATTTTTACAGAGTTTTGATTACTCAAAAGCTTCAATTTTGACCCATTTCAGGCACAGAAATGACTTTAAACACACTTATTTTAGTTGACAAAGTCATAATTCACATCCAACAGTCATTTACAGTCAAAAGATTAAATGTTAAAATTTCATCCATATTGACCATTTTGGGATCGTTCGACATGTCCGGAGTCATCGTTTTTCATCCGAAAATTGATTTTTTGGACTGTACCAAAAATGATTCAAAATGTCAATTGGATCGTGCCTCATTTTGAATAACCACTTTTTAAACCCTCACAGTGACCAAAATTGCCAATTTTACAGAGTTTTGCTTACACAAAAGCTTCAATTTTGACCCGTTTCAGGCACAGAAATGACTTTAAACACAATTATTTTAGTTGACAAAGTCATTATTCACATCCAACAGTCATTTAGAGTCAAAAGATTAAATGTTAAAATTTCATCCATATTGACCATTTTGGGATCGTTCGACATGTCCGGAGTCATCGTTTTTCATCCGAAAATTGATTTTTTGGACTGTACCAAAAATGATTCAAAATGTCAATTGGATCGTGCCTCATGTTGAATAACCACTTTTTAAACCCTCAGAGTGACCAAAATTGCCCTTTTTACAGAGTTTTGATTACTCAAAAGCTTCAATTTTTACCCCTTTGAGGCACAGAAATGACTTTAAACACACTTATTTTAGTTGACAAAGTCATAATTCACATCCAACAGTCATTTACAGTCAAAAGATTAAATGTTAAAATTTCATCCATATTGACCATTTTGGGATCGTTCGACATGTCCGGAGTCATCGTTTTTCATCCGAAAATTGATTTTTTGGACTGTACCAAAAATGATTCAAAATGTCAATTGGATCGTGCCTCGTGTTGAATAACCACTTTTTAAACCCTCACAGTGACCAAAATTGCCATTTTTACAGAGTTTTGATTACTCAAAAGCTTCAATTTTGACCCATTTCAGGCACAGAAATGACTTTAAACACACTTATTTTAGTTGACAAAGTCATAATTCACATCCAACAGTCATTTACAGTCAAAAGATTAAATGTTAAAATTTCATCCATATTGACCATTTTGGGATCGTTCGACATGTCCGGAGTCATCGTTTTTCATCCGAAAATTGATTTTTTGGACTGTACCAAAAATGATTCCAAATGTCAATTGGATCGTGCCTCATTTTGAATAACCACTTTTTAAACCCTCACAGTGACCAAAATTGCCAATTTTACAGAGATTTGCTTACACAAAAGCTTCAATTTTGACCCGTTTCAGGCACAGAAATGACTTTAAACACACTTATTTTAGTTGACAAAGTCATTATTCACATCCAACAGTCATTTAGAGTCAAAAGATTAAATGTTAAAATTTCATCCATATTGACCATTTTGGGATCGTTCGACATGTCCGGGGTCATCGTTTTTCAGCCGAAAATTGATTTTTTGGACTGTACCAAAAATTATTCAAAATGTCAATTGGATCGTGCCTCATGTTGAATAACCACTTTTTAAACCCTCACAGTGACCAAAATTGCCATTTTTACAGAGTTTTGATTACTCAAAAGCTTCAATTTTGACCCATTTCAGGCACAGAAATGACTTTAAACACACTTATTTTAGTTGACAAAGTCATAATTCACATCCAACAGTCATTTACAGTCAAAAGATTAAATGTTAAAATTTCATCCATATTGACCATTTTGGGATCGTTCGACATGTCCGGAGTCATTGTTTTTCATCCGAAAATTGATTTTTTGGACTGTACCAAAAATGATTCAAAATGTCAATTGGATCGTGCCTCATGTTGAATAACCACTTTTTAAACCCTCACAATGACCAAAATTGCCATTTTTACAGAGTTTTGCTTACTCAAAAGCTTCAATTTTGACCCATTTCAGGCACAGAAATGACTTTAAACACACTTATTTTAGTTGACAAAGTCATAATTCACATCCAACAGTCATTTACAGTCAAAAGATTAAATGTTAAAATTTCATCCATATTGACCATTTTGGGATCGTTCGACATGTCCGGAGTCATTGTTTTTCATCCGAAAATTGATTTTTTGGACTGTACCAAAAATGATTCAAAATGTCAATTGGATCGTGCCTCATGTTGAATAACCACTTTTTAAACCCTCACAGTGACCAAAATTGCCATTTTTACAGAGTTTTGCTTACTCAAAAGCTTCAATTTTGACCCATTTCAGGCACAGAAATGACTTTAAACACACTTATTTTAGTTGACAAAGTCATAATTCACATCCAACAGTCATTTACAGTCAAAAGATTAAATGTTAAAATTTCATCCATATTGACCATTTTGGGATCGTTCGACATGTCCGGAGTCATCGTTTTTCATCCGAAAATTGATTTTTTGGACTGTACCAAAAATGATTCAAAATGTCAATTGGATCGTGCCTCATGTTGAATAACCACTTTTTAAACCCTCACAGTGACCAAAATTGCCATTTTTACAGAGTTTTGATTACTCAAAAGCTTCAATTCTGACCCATTTCAGGCACAGAAATGACTTTAAACACACTTATTTTAGTTGACAAAGTCATAATTCACATCCAACAGTCATTTACAGTCAAAAGATTAAAGGTTAAAATTTCATCCATATTGACCATTTTGGGATCGTTCGACATGTCCGGAGTCATTGTTTTTCATCCGAAAATTGATTTTTTGGACTGTACCAAAAATGATTCAAAATGTCAATTGGATCGTGCCTCATGTTGAATAACCACTTTTTAAACCCTCACAGTGACCAAAATTGCCATTTTTACAGAGTTTTGCTTACTCAAAAGCTTCAATTTTGACCCATTTCAGGCACAGAAATGACTTTAAACACACTTATTTTAGTTGACAAAGTCATAATTCACATCCAACAGTCATTTACAGTCAAAAGATTAAATGTTAAAATTTCATCCATATTGACCATTTTGGGATCGTTCGACATGTCCGGAGTCATTGTTTTTCATCCGAAAATTGATTTTTTGGACTGTACCAAAAATGATTCAAAATGTCAATTGGATCGTGCCTCATGTTGAATAACCACTTTTTAAACCCTCACAGTGACCAAAATTGCCATTTTTACAGAGTTTTGCTTACTCAAAAGCTTCAATTTTGACCCATTTCAGGCACAGAAATGACTTTAAACACACTTATTTTAGTTGACAAAGTCATAATTCACATCCAACAGTCATTTACAGTCAAAAGATTAAATGTTAAAATTTCATCCATATTGACCATTTTGGGATCGTTCGACATGTCCGGAGTCATTGTTTTTCATCCGAAAATTGATTTTTTGGACTGTACCAAAAATGATTCAAAATGTCAATTGGATCGTGCCTCATGTTGAATAACCACTTTTTAAACCCTCACAGTGACCAAAATTGCCATTTTTACAGAGTTTTGCTTACTCAAAAGCTTCAATTTTGACCCATTTCAGGCACAGAAATGACTTTAAACACACTTATTTTAGTTGACAAAGTCATAATTCACATCCAACAGTCATTTACAGTCAAAAGATTAAATGTTAAAATTTCATCCATATTGACCATTTTGGGATCGTTCGACATGTCCGGAGTCATTGTATTTCATCCGAAAATTGATTTTTTTGGACTGTACCAAAAATGATTCAAAATGTCAATTGGATCGTGCCTCATGTTGAATAACCACTTTTTAAACCCTCACAGTGACCAAAATTGCCATTTTTACAGAGTTTTGCTTACTCAAAAGCTTCAATTTTGACCCATTTCAGGCACAGAAATGACTTTAAACACACTTATTTTAGTTGACAAAGTCATAATTCACATCCAACAGTCATTTACAGTCAAAAGATTAAATGTTAAAATTTCATCCATATTGACCATTTTGGGATCGTTCGACATGTCCGGAGTCATCGTTTTTCATCCGAAAATTGATTTTTTGGACTGTACCAAAAATGATTCAAAATGTCAATTGGATCATGCCTCATGTTGAATAACCACTTTTTAAACCCGCACAGTGACCAAAATTGCCATTTTTACAGAGTTTTGATTACTCAAAAGCTTCAATTTTTACCCATTTCAGGCACAGAAATGACTTTAAACACACTTATTTTAGTTGACAAAGTCATAATTCACATCCAACAGTCATTTACAGTCAAAAGATTAAATGTTAAAATTTCATCCATATTGACCATTTTGGGATCGTTCGACATGTCCGGAGTCATCGTTTTTCATCCGAAAATTGATTTTTTGGACTGTACCAAAAATGATTCAAAACGTCAATTGGATCGTGCCTCATGTTGAATAACCACTTTTTAAACCCTCACAGTGACCAAAATTGCCATTTTTACAGAGTTTTGATCACTCAAAAGCTTCAATTTTGACCCATTTCAGGCACAGAAATGACTTTAAACACACTTATTTTAGTTGACAAAGTCATAATTCACATCCAACAGTCATTTACAGTCAAAAGATTAAATGTTAAAATTTCATCCATATTGACCATTTTGGGATCGTTCGACATGTCCGGAGTCATCGTTTTTCATCCGAAAATTGATTTTTTGGACTGTACCAAAAATGATTCCAAATGTCAATTGGATCGTGCCTCATTTTGAATAACCACTTTTTAAACCCTCACTGTGACCAAAATTGCCAATTTTACAGAGTTTTGCTTACACAAAAGCTTCAATTTTGACCCGTTTCAGGCACAGAAATGACTTTAAACACACTTATTTTAGTTGACAAAGTCATTATTCACATCCAACAGTCATTTAGAGTCAAAAGATTAAATGTTAAAATTTCATCCATATTGACCATTTTGGGATCGTTCGACATGTCCGGAGTCATCGTTTTTCATCCGAAAATTGATTTTTTGGACTGTACCAAAAATTATTCAAAATGTCAATTGGATCGTGCCTCATGTTGAATAACCACTTTTTAAACCCTCACAGTGACCAAAATTGCCATTTTTACAGAGTTTTGATTACTCAAAAGCTTCAATTTTGACCCATTTCAGGCACAGAAATGACTTTAAACACACTTATTTTAGTTGACAAAGTCATAATTCACATCCAACAGTCATTTACAGTCAAAAGATTAAATGTTAAAATTTCATCCATATTGACCATTTTGGGATCGTTCGACATGTCCGGAGTCATCGTTTTTTATCCGAAAATTGATTTTTTGGACTGTACCAAAAATTATTCAAAATGTCAATTGGATCGTGCCTCATGTTGAATAACCACTTTTTAAACCCTCACAGTGACCAAAATTGCCATTTTTACAGAGTTTTGCTTACTCAAAAGCTTCAATTTTGACCCCTTTCAGGCACAGAAATGACTTTAAACACACTTATTTTAGTTGACAAAGTCATAATTCACATCCAACAGTCATTTACAGTCAAAAGATTAAATGTTAAAATTTCATCCATATTGACCATTTTGGGATCGTTCGACATGTCCGGAGTCATTGTTTTTCATCCGAAAATTGATTTTTTGGACTGTACCAAAAATGATTCAAAATGTCAATTGGATCGTGCCTCATGTTGAATTACCACTTTTTAAACCCTCACAGTGACCAAAATTGCCATTTTTCAGAGTTTTGCTTACTCAAAAGCTTCAATTTTGACCCATTTCAGGCACAGAAATGACTTTAAACACACTTATTTTAGTTGACAAAGTCATAATTCACATCCAACAGTCATTTACAGTCAAAAGATTAAATGTTAAAATTTCATCCATATTGACCATTTTGGGATCGTTCGACATGTCCGGAGTCATCGTTTTTCATCCGAAAATTGATTTTTTGGACTGTACCAAAAATGATTCAAAATGTCAATTGGATCGTGCCTCATGTTGAATAACCACTTTTTAAACCCTCACAGTGACCAAAATTGCCATTTTTACAGAGTTTTGATTACTCAAAAGCTTCAATTTTGACCCATTTCAGGCACAGAAATGACTTTAAACACACTTATTTTAGTTGACAAAGTCATAATTCACATCCAACAGTCATTTACAGTCAAAAGATTAAAGGTTAAAATTTCATCCATATTGACCATTTTGGGATCGTTCGACATGTCCGGAGTCATTGTTTTTCATCCGAAAATTGATTTTTTGAACTGTACCAAAAATGATTCAAAATGTCAATTGGATCGTGCCTCATGTTGAATAACCACTTTTTAAACCCTCACAGTGACCAAAATTGCCAATTTTACACAGTTTTGCTTACTCAAAAGCTTCAATTTTGACCCATTTCAGGCACAGAAATGACTTTAAACACACTTATTTTAGTTGACAAAGCCATAATTCACATCCAACAGTCATTTAGAGTCAAAAGATTAAATGTTAAAATTTCATCATTATAGACCATTTTGGGAACGTTCGACAGGTCCGGAGTCATCGTTTTTCGTCTGAAAATTGATTTTTTGGACTGTACCAAAAATGATTCAAAATGTCAATTGGATCGTGCCTCATGTTGAATAACCATCAATCAATCAATCAATCAGTGACACTTGTAAAGCGCGCTACATACCCGTAGGGTCTCAAGGCGCTGGGGGGGGGGGGGGTGCCGCTACTGCTCGAACAGCCAGGTCTTCAGCTTCTTCCTGAAGGAGAGGTGGTCTTGGGTCAGGCGCAGATCGGGAGGGAGGGAGTTCCAGGTCTTGGCGGCCAGGTAGGAGAAGGACCTTCCTCCTGTAGTCGCTCTTCGGATGCGGGGGACGGCGGCGAGGGAGTGGTTGGCTGATCGGAGGTGGTGTTTGGGAGCATAGAAGTTGACTCGGCTGTTGAGGTAGCTCGGGCCTTGGTCGTGTAGGGCCTTGTGTGCGTGGGTGAGGAGGCGGAAGGTGATTCTTTTGTTGACGGGGAGCCAGTGAAGGTCTCTCAGATGTCCGGAGATGTGGCTGGTTCGTGGGATGTCGAGGATGAGTCTGGCTGAGGCGTTCTGGATCCGCTGGAGTATCTTCTGGAGCTTGGCGGTGGTACCGGCGTAGAGGGCGTTGCCGTAGTCCAGTCGGCTGGTGACGAGGGCCTGGGTGACGGTCTTCCTGGTCTCAGTGGGGATCCACCAGAAGATCTTCCGTAGCATGCGTAGGATGTTGAAGCACGCCGAGGAGACGTTGTTGACTTGCCTGGTCATGGAGAGGGAGGAGTCCAGGATGAAGCCCAGGTTTCGTGCATGGTCTGTCGGTTTGGGTGCGGTGCCCAGGGCGGGAGGCCACCAGGAGTCGTCCCAGGCGGAGGGTGAGGAGCCCAGGATGAGAATAACCACTTTTTAAACCCTCAGAGTGACCAAAATTGCCATTTGCCCTCAGAGTGATCAGAATAACCACTTTTTAAACCCTCAGAGTGACCAAAATTGCCATTTTTACAGAGTTTTGATTACTCAAAAGCTTCAATTTTTACCCCTTTGAGGCACAGAAATGACTTTAAACACACTTATTTTAGTTGACAAAGTCATAATTCACATCCAACAGTCATTTACAGTCAAAAGATTAAATGTTAAAATTTCATCCATATTGACCATTTTGGGATCGTTCGACATGTCCGGAGTCATTGTTTTTCATCCGAAAATTGATTTTTTGGACTGTACCAAAAATGATTCAAAATGTCAATTGGATCGTGCCTCATGTTGAATAACCACTTTTTAAACCCTCACAGTGACCAAAATTGCCATTTTTACAGAGTTTTGATTACTCAAAAGCTTCAATTTTGACCCATTTCAGGCACAGAAATGACTTTAAACACACTTATTTTAGTTGACAAAGTCATAATTCACATCCAACAGTCATTTACAGTTAAAAGATTAAATGTTAAAATTTCATCCATATTGACCATTTTGGGATCGTTCGACATGTCCGGAGTCATCGTTTTTCATCCGAAAATTGATTTTTTGGACTGTACCAAAAATGATTCAAAATGTCAATTGGATCGTGCCTCATGTTGAATAACCACTTTTTAAACCCTCACAGTGACCAAAATTGCCATTTTTACAGAGTTTTGCTTACTCAAAAGCTTCAATTTTGACCCATTTCAGGCACAGAAATGACTTTAAACACACTTATTTTAGTTGACAAAGTCATAATTCACATCCAACAGTCATTTACAGTCAAAAGATTAAATGTTAACATTTCATCCATATTGACCATTTTGGGATCGTTCGACATGTCCGGAGTCATCGTTTTTCATCCGAAAATTGATTTTTTGAACTGTACCAAAAATGATTCAAAATGTCAATTGGATCGTGCCTCATGTTGAATAACCACTTTTTAAACCCTCACAGTGACCAAAATTGCCAATTTTACACAGTTTTGCTTACTCAAAAGCTTCAATTTTGACCCATTTCAGGCACAGAAATGACTTTAAACACACTTATTTTAGTTGACAAAGCCATAATTCACATCCAACAGTCATTTAGAGTCAAAAGATTAAATGTTAACATTTTATCATTATAGACCATTTTGGGAACGTTCGACAGGTCCGGAGTCATCGTTTTTCGTCTGAAAATTGGTTTTTTGGACTGTACCCAAAATGATTCAAAATGTCAATTGGATCGTGCCTCATGTTGAATAACCACTTTTTAAACCCTCAGAGTGACCAAAATTGCCATTTTTACAGAGTTTTGATTACTCAAAAGCTTCAATTTTTACCCCTTTGAGGCACAGAAATGACTTTAAACACACTTATTTTAGTTGACAAAGTCATAATTCACATCCAACAGTCATTTACAGTCAAAAGATTAAATGTTAAAATTTCATCCATATTGACCATTTTGGGATCGTTCGACATGTCCGGAGTCATCGTTTTTCATCCGAAAATTGATTTTTTGGACTGTACCAAAAATGATTCAAAATGTCAATTGGATCGTGCCTCATGTTGAATAACCACTTTTTAAACCCTCACAGTGACCAAAATTGCCATTTTTACAGAGTTTTGATTACTCAAAAGCTTCAATTTTTACCCCTTTGAGGCACAGAAATGACTTTAAACACACTTATTTTAGTTGACTAAGTCATAATTCACATCCAACAGTCATTTACAGTCAAAAGATTAAATGTTAAAATTTCATCCATATTGACCATTTTGGGATCGTTCGACATGTCTGGAGTCATCGTTTTTCATCCGAAAATTGATTTTTTGGACTGTACCAAAAATGATTCAAAATGTCAATTGGATCGTGCCTCATGTTGAATAACCACTTTTTAAACCCTCAGAGTGACCAAAATTGCCATTTTTACAGAGTTTTGATTACTCAAAAGCTTCAATTTTTACCCCTTTGAGGCACAGAAATGACTTTAAACACACTTATTTTAGTTGACAAAGTCATAATTCACATCCAACAGTCATTTACAGTCAAAAGATTAAATGTTAAAATTTCATCCATATTGACCATTTTGGGATCGTTCGACATGTCCGGAGTCATCGTTTTTCATCCGAAAATTGATTTTTTGGACTGTACCAAAAATGATTCAAAATGTCAATTGGATCGTGCCTCATGTTGAATAACCACTTTTTAAACCCTCACAGTGACCAAAATTGCCATTTTTACAGAGTTTTGATTACTCAAAAGCTTCAATTTTGACCCATTTCAGGCACAGAAATGACTTTAAACACACTTATTTTAGTTGACAAAGTCATAATTCACATCCAACAGTCATTTACAGTCAAAAGATTAAATGTTAAAATTTCATCCATATTGACCATTTTGGGATCGTTCGACATGTCCGGAGTCATCGTTTTTCATCCGAAAATTGATTTTTTGGACTGTACCAAAAATGATTCAAAATGTCAATTGGATCGTGCCTCATGTTGAATAACCACTTTTTAAACCCTCACAGTGACCAAAATTGCCATTTTTACAGAGTTTTGCTTACTCAAAAGCTTCAATTTTGACCCATTTCAGGCACAGAAATGACTTTAAACACACTTATTTTAGTTGACAAAGTCATAATTCACATCCAACAGTCATTTACAGTCAAAAGATTAAATGTTAAAATTTCATCCATATTGACCATTTTGGGATCGTTCGACATGTCCGGAGTCATCGTTTTTCATCCGAAAATTGATTTTTTGGACTGTACCAAAAATGATTCAAAATGTCAATTGGATCGTGCCTCATGTTGAATAACCACTTTTTAAACCCTCAGAGTGACCAAAATTGCCATTTTTACAGAGTTTTGATTACTCAAAAGCTTCAATTTTTACCCCTTTGAGGCACAGAAATGACTTTAAACACACTTATTTTAGTTGACAAAGTCATAATTCACATCCAACAGTCATTTACAGTCAAAAGATTAAATGTTAAAATTTCATCCATATTGACCATTTTGGGATCGTTCGACATGTCCGGAGTCATCGTTTTTCATCCGAAAATTGATTTTTTGGACTGTACCAAAAATGATTCCAAATGTCAATTGGATCGTGCCTCATTTTGAATAACCACTTTTTAAACCCTCACAGTGACCAAAATTGCCAATTTTACAGAGATTTGCTTACACAAAAGCTTCAATTTTGACCCGTTTCAGGCACAGAAATGACTTTAAACACACTTATTTTAGTTGACAAAGTCATTATTCACATCCAACAGTCATTTAGAGTCAAAAGATTAAATGTTAAAATTTCATCCATATTGACCATTTTGGGATCGTTCGACATGTCCGGAGTCATCGTTTTTCAGCCGAAAATTGATTTTTTGGACTGTACCAAAAATTATTCAAAATGTCAATTGGATCGTGCCTCATGTTGAATAACCACTTTTTAAACCCTCACAGTGACCAAAATTGCCATTTTTACAGAGTTTTGATTACTCAAAAGCTTCAATTTTGACCCATTTCAGGCACAGAAATGACTTTAAACACACTTATTTTAGTTGACAAAGTCATAATTCACATCCAACAGTCATTTACAGTCAAAAGATTAAATGTTAAAATTTCATCCATATTGACCATTTTGGGATCGTTCGACATGTCCGGAGTCATTGTTTTTCATCCGAAAATTGATTTTTTGGACTGTACCAAAAATGATTCAAAATGTCAATTGGATCGTGCCTCATGTTGAATAACCACTTTTTAAACCCTCACTGTGACCAAAATTGCCATTTTTACAGAGTTTTGCTTACTCAAAAGCTTCAATTTTGACCCATTTCAGGCACAGAAATGACTTTAAACACACTTATTTTAGTTGACAAAGTCATAATTCACATCCAACAGTCATTTACAGTCAAAAGATTAAATGTTAAAATTTCATCCATATTGACCATTTTGGGATCGTTCGACATGTCCGGAGTCATTGTTTTTCATCCGAAAATTGATTTTTTGGACTGTACCAAAAATGATTCAAAATGTCAATTGGATCGTGCCTCATGTTGAATAACCACTTTTTAAACCCTCACAGTGACCAAAATTGCCATTTTTACAGAGTTTTGCTTACTCAAAAGCTTCAATTTTGACCCATTTCAGGCACAGAAATGACTTTAAACACACTTATTTTAGTTGACAAAGTCATAATTCACATCCAACAGTCATTTACAGTCAAAAGATTAAATGTTAAAATTTCATCCATATTGACCATTTTGGGATCGTTCGACATGTCCGGAGTCATCGTTTTTCATCCGAAAATTGATTTTTTGGACTGTACCAAAAATGATTCAAAATGTCAATTGGATCGTGCCTCATGTTGAATAACCACTTTTTAAACCCTCACAGTGACCAAAATTGCCATTTTTACAGAGTTTTGATTACTCAAAAGCTTCAATTTTGACCCATTTCAGGCACAGAAATGACTTTAAACACACTTATTTTAGTTGACAAAGTCATAATTCACATCCAACAGTCATTTACAGTCAAAAGATTAAAGGTTAAAATTTCATCCATATTGACCATTTTGGGATCGTTCGACATGTCCGGAGTCATTGTTTTTCATCCGAAAATTGATTTTTTGAACTGTACCAAAAATGATTCAAAATGTCAATTGGATCGTGCCTCATGTTGAATAACCACTTTTTAAACCCTCACAGTGACCAAAATTGCCAATTTTACACAGTTTTGCTTACTCAAAAGCTTCAATTTTGACCCATTTCAGGCACAGAAATGACTTTAAACACACTTATTTTAGTTGACAAAGTCATAATTCACATCCAACAGTCATTTACAGTCAAAAGATTAAATGTTAAAATTTCATCCATATTGACCATTTTGGGATCGTTCGACATGTCCGGAGTCATCGTTTTTCATCCGAAAATTGATTTTTTGGACTGTACCATAAATGATTCAAAATGTCAATTGGATCATGCCTCATGTTGAATAACCACTTTTTAAACCCTCACAGTGACCAAAATTGCCATTTTTACAGAGTTTTGATTACTCAAAAGCTTCAATTTTGACCCATTTCAGGCACAGAAATGACTTTAAACACACTTATTTTAGTTGACAAAGTCATAATTCACATCCAACAGTCATTTACAGTCAAAAGATTAAATGTTAAAATTTCATCCATATTGACCATTTTGGGATCGTTCGACATGTCCGGAGTCATCGTTTTTCATCCGAAAATTGATTTTTTGGACTGTACCAAAAATGATTCCAAATGTCAATTGGATCGTGCCTCATTTTGAATAACCACTTTTTAAACCCTCACAGTGACCAAAATTGCCAATTTTACAGAGTTTTGCTTACACAAAAGCTTCAATTTTGACCCGTTTCAGGCACAGAAATGACTTTAAACACACTTATTTAGTTGACAAAGTCATTATTCACATCCAACAGTCATTTAGAGTCAAAAGATTAAATGTTAAAATTTCATCCATATTGACCATTTTGGGATCGTTCGACATGTCCGGAGTCATCGTTTTTCATCCGAAAATTTATTTTTTGGACTGTACCAAAAATTATTCAAAATGTCAATTGGATCGTGCCTCATGTTGAATAACCACTTTTTAAACCCTCACAGTGACCAAAATTGCCATTTTTACAGAGTTTTGATTACTCAAAAGCTTCAATTTTGACCCATTTCAGGCACAGAAATGACTTTAAACACACTTATTTTAGTTGACAAAGTCATAATTCACATCCAACAGTCATTTACAGTCAAAAGATTAAATGTTAAAATTTCATCCATATTGACCATTTTGGGATCGTTCGACATGTCCGGAGTCATTGTTTTTCATCCGAAAATTGATTTTTTGGACTGTACCAAAAATGATTCAAAATGTCAATTGGATCGTGCCTCATGTTGAATAACCACTTTTTAAACCCTCACAGTGACCAAAATTGCCATTTTTACAGAGTTTTGCTTACTCAAAAGCTTCAATTTTGACCCATTTCAGGCACAGAAATGACTTTAAACACACTTATTTTAGTTGACAAAGTCATAATTCACATCCAACAGTCATTTACAGTCAAAAGATTAAATGTTAAAATTTCATCCATATTGACCATTTTGGGATCGTTCGACATGTCCGGAGTCATCGTTTTTCATCCGAAAATTGATTTTTTGGACTGTACCAAAAATGATTCAAAATGTCAATTGGATCGTGCCTCATGTTGAATAACCACTTTTTAAACCCTCACAGTGACCAAAATTGCCATTTTTACAGAGTTTTGATTACTCAAAAGCTTCAATTTTGACCCATTTCAGGCACAGAAATGACTTTAAACACACTTATTTTAGTTGACAAAGTCATAATTCACATCCAACAGTCATTTACAGTCAAAAGATTAAAGGTTAAAATTTCATCCATATTGACCATTTTGGGATCGTTCGACATGTCCGGAGTCATTGTTTTTCATCCGAAAATTGATTTTTTGAACTGTACCAAAAATGATTCAAAATGTCAATTGGATCGTGCCTCATGTTGAATAACCACTTTTTAAACCCTCACAGTGACCAAAATTGCCAATTTTACACAGTTTTGCTTACTCAAAAGCTTCAATTTTGACCCATTTCAGGCACAGAAATGACTTTAAACACACTTATTTTAGTTGACAAAGTCATAATTCACATCCAACAGTCATTTACAGTCAAAAGATTAAATGTTAAAATTTCATCCATATTGACCATTTTGGGATCGTTCGACATGTCCGGAGTCATCGTTTTTCATCCGAAAATTGATTTTTTGGACTGTACCATAAATGATTCAAAATGTCAATTGGATCATGCCTCATGTTGAATAACCACTTTTTAAACCCTCACAGTGACCAAAATTGCCATTTTTACAGAGTTTTGATTACTCAAAAGCTTCAATTTTGACCCATTTCAGGCACAGAAATGACTTTAAACACACTTATTTTAGTTGACAAAGTCATAATTCACATCCAACAGTCATTTACAGTCAAAAGATTAAATGTTAAAATTTCATCCATATTGACCATTTTGGGATCGTTCGACATGTCCGGAGTCATCGTTTTTCATCCGAAAATTGATTTTTTGGACTGTACCAAAAATGATTCCAAATGTCAATTGGATCGTGCCTCATTTTGAATAACCACTTTTTAAACCCTCACAGTGACCAAAATTGCCAATTTTACAGAGTTTTGCTTACACAAAAGCTTCAATTTTGACCCGTTTCAGGCACAGAAATGACTTTAAACACACTTATTTTAGTTGACAAAGTCATTATTCACATCCAACAGTCATTTAGAGTCAAAAGATTAAATGTTAAAATTTCATCCATATTGACCATTTTGGGATCGTTCGACATGTCCGGAGTCATCGTTTTTCATCCGAAAATTTATTTTTTGGACTGTACCAAAAATTATTCAAAATGTCAATTGGATCGTGCCTCATGTTGAATAACCACTTTTTAAACCCTCACAGTGACCAAAATTGCCATTTTTACAGAGTTTTGATTACTCAAAAGCTTCAATTTTGACCCATTTCAGGCACAGAAATGACTTTAAACACACTTATTTTAGTTGACAAAGTCATAATTCACATCCAACAGTCATTTACAGTCAAAAGATTAAATGTTAAAATTTCATCCATATTGACCATTTTGGGATCGTTCGACATGTCCGGAGTCATTGTTTTTCATCCGAAAATTGATTTTTTGGACTGTACCAAAAATGATTCAAAATGTCAATTGGATCGTGCCTCATGTTGAATAACCACTTTTTAAACCCTCACAGTGACCAAAATTGCCATTTTTACAGAGTTTTGCTTACTCAAAAGCTTCAATTTTGACCCCTTTCAGGCACAGAAATGACTTTAAACACACTTATTTTAGTTGACAAAGTCATAATTCACATCCAACAGTCATTTACAGTCAAAAGATTAAATGTTAAAATTTCATCCATATTGACCATTTTGGGATCGTTCGACATGTCCGGAGTCATTGTTTTTCATCCGAAAATTGATTTTTTGGACTTTACCAAAAATGATTCAAAATGTCAATTGGATCGTGCCTCATGTTGAATAACCACTTTTTAAACCCTCACAGTGACCAAAATTGCCATTTTTCAGAGTTTTGCTTACTCAAAAGCTTCAATTTTGACCCATTTCAGGCACAGAAATGACTTTAAACACACTTATTTTAGTTGACAAAGTCATAATTCACATCCAACAGTCATTTACAGTCAAAAGATTAAATGTTAAAATTTCATCCATATTGACCATTTTGGGATCGTTCGACATGTCCGGAGTCATCGTTTTTCATCCGAAAATTGATTTTTTGGACTGTACCAAAAATGATTCAAAATGTCAATTGGATCGTGCCTCATGTTGAATAACCACTTTTTAAACCCTCACAGTGACCAAAATTGCCATTTTTACAGAGTTTTGATTACTCAAAAGCTTCAATTTTGACCCATTTCAGGCACAGAAATGACTTTAAACACACTTATTTTAGTTGACAAAGTCATAATTCACATCCAACAGTCATTTACAGTCAAAAGATTAAAGGTTAAAATTTCATCCATATTGACCATTTTGGGATCGTTCGACATGTCCGGAGTCATTGTTTTTCATCCGAAAATTGATTTTTTGAACTGTACCAAAAATGATTCAAAATGTCAATTGGATCGTGCCTCATGTTGAATAACCACTTTTTAAACCCTCACAGTGACCAAAATTGCCAATTTTACACAGTTTTGCTTACTCAAAAGCTTCAATTTTGACCCATTTCAGGCACAGAAATGACTTTAAACACACTTATTTTAGTTGACAAAGCCATAATTCACATCCAACAGTCATTTAGAGTCAAAAGATTAAATGTTAAAATTTCATCATTATAGACCATTTTGGGAACGTTCGACAGGTCCGGAGTCATCGTTTTTCGTCTGAAAATTGATTTTTTGGACTGTACCAAAAATGATTCAAAATGTCAATTGGATCGTGCCTCATGTTGAATAACCATCAATCAATCAATCAATCAGTGACACTTGTAAAGCGCGCTACATACCCGTAGGGTCTCAAGGCGCTGGGGGGGGGGGGGGTGCCGCTACTGCTCGAACAGCCAGGTCTTCAGCTTCTTCCTGAAGGAGAGGTGGTCTTGGGTCAGGCGCAGGTCGGGAGGGAGGGAGTTCCAGGTCTTGGCGGCCAGGTAGGAGAAGGACCTTCCTCCTGTAGTCGCTCTTCGGATGCGGGGGACAGCGGCGAGGGCGTGGTTGGCTGATCGGAGGTGGTGTTTGGGAGCATAGAAGTTGACTCGGCTGTTGAGGTAGCTCGGGCCTTGGTCGTGTAGGGCCTTGTGTGCGTGGGTGAGGAGGCGGAAGGTGATTCTTTTGTTGACGGGGAGCCAGTGAAGGTCTCTCAGATGTCCGGAGATGTGGCTGGTTCGTGGGATGTCGAGGATGAGTCTGGCTGAGGCGTTCTGGATCCGCTGGAGTATCTTCTGGAGCTTGGCGGTGGTACCGGCGTAGAGGGCGTTGCCGTAGTCCAGTCGGCTGGTGACGAGGGCCTGGGTGACGGTCTTCCTGGTCTCGGTGGGGATCCACCAGAAGATCTTCCGTAGCATGCGTAGGATGTTGAAGCACGCCGAGGAGACGTTGTTGACTTGCCTGGTCATGGAGAGGGAGGAGTCCAGGATGAAGCCCAGGTTTCGTGCATGGTCTGTCGGTTTTGGTGCGGTGCCCAGGGCGGGAGGCCACCAGGAGTCGTCCCAGGCGGAGGGTGAGGAGCCCAGGATGAGAATAACCACTTTTTAAACCCTCAGAGTGACCAAAATTGCCATTTGCCCTCAGAGTGATCAGAATAACCACTTTTTAAACCCTCAGAGTGACCAAAATTGCCATTTTTACAGAGTTTTGATTACTCAAAAGCTTCAATTTTTACCCCTTTGAGGCACAGAAATGACTTTAAACACACTTATTTTAGTTGACAAAGTCATAATTCACATCCAACAGTCATTTACAGTCAAAAGATTAAATGTTAAAATTTCATCCATATTGACCATTTTGGGATCGTTCGACATGTCCGGAGTCATTGTTTTTCATCCGAAAATTGATTTTTTGGACTGTACCAAAAATGATTCAAAATGTCAATTGGATCGTGCCTCATGTTGAATAACCACTTTTTAAACCCTCACAGTGACCAAAATTGCCATTTTTACAGAGTTTTGATTACTCAAAAGCTTCAATTTTGACCCATTTCAGGCACAGAAATGACTTTAAACACACTTATTTTAGTTGACAAAGTCATAATTCACATCCAACAGTCATTTACAGTTAAAAGATTAAATGTTAAAATTTCATCCATATTGACCATTTTGGGATCGTTCGACATGTCCGGAGTCATCGTTTTTCATCCGAAAATTGATTTTTTGGACTGTACCAAAAATGATTCAAAATGTCAATTGGATCGTGCCTCATGTTGAATAACCACTTTTTAAACCCTCACAGTGACCAAAATTGCCATTTTTACAGAGTTTTGCTTACTCAAAAGCTTCAATTTTGACCCATTTCAGGCACAGAAATGACTTTAAACACACTTATTTTAGTTGACAAAGTCATAATTCACATCCAACAGTCATTTACAGTCAAAAGATTAAATGTTAAAATTTCATCCATATTGACCATTTTGGGATCGTTCGACATGTCCGGAGTCATCGTTTTTCATCCGAAAATTGATTTTTTGAACTGTACCAAAAATGATTCAAAATGTCAATTGGATCGTGCCTCATGTTGAATAACCACTTTTTAAACCCTCACAGTGACCAAAATTGCCAATTTTACACAGTTTTGCTTACTCAAAAGTTTCAATTTTGACCCATTTCAGGCACAGAAATGACTTTAAACACACTTATTTTAGTTGACAAAGCCATAATTCACATCCAACAGTCATTTAGAGTCAAAAGATTAAATGTTAACATTTTATCATTATAGACCATTTTGGGAACGTTCGACAGGTCCGGAGTCATCGTTTTTCGTCTGAAAATTGATTTTTTGGACTGTACCCAAAATGATTCAAAATGTCAATTGGATCGTGCCTCATGTTGAATAACCACTTTTTAAACCCTCAGAGTGACCAAAATTGCCATTTTTACAGAGTTTTGATTACTCAAAAGCTTCAATTTTTACCCCTTTGAGGCACAGAAATGACTTTAAACACACTTATTTTAGTTGACAAAGTCATAATTCACATCCAACAGTCATTTACAGTCAAAAGATTAAATGTTAAAATTTCATCCATATTGACCATTTTGGGATCGTTCGACATGTCCGGAGTCATTGTTTTTCATCCGAAAATTGATTTTTTGGACTGTACCAAAAATGATTCAAAATGTCAATTGGATCGTGCCTCATGTTGAATAACCACTTTTTAAACCCTCACAGTGACCAAAATTGCCATTTTTACAGAGTTTTGATTACTCAAAAGCTTCAATTTTGACCCATTTCAGGCACAGAAATGACTTTAAACACACTTATTTTAGTTGACAAAGTCATAATTCACATCCAACAGTCATTTACAGTCAAAAGATTAAATGTTAAAATTTCATCCATATTGACCATTTTGGGATCGTTCGACATGTCCGGAGTCATCGTTTTTCATCCGAAAATTGATTTTTTGGACTGTACCAAAAATGATTCAAAATGTCAATTGGATCGTGCCTCATGTTGAATAACCACTTTTTAAACCCTCACAGTGACCAAAATTGCCATTTTTACAGAGTTTTGATTACTCAAAAGCTTCAATTTTGACCCATTTCAGGCACAGAAATGACTTTAAACACACTTATTTTAGTTGACAAAGTCATAATTCACATCCAACAGTCATTTACAGTCAAAAGATTAAATGTTAAAATTTCATCCATATTGACCATTTTGGGATCGTTCGACATGTCCGGAGTCATCGTTTTTCATCCGAAAATTGATTTTTTGGACTGTACCAAAAATGATTCAAAATGTTAATTGGATCGTGCTTCATTTTGAATAACCACTTTTTAAACCCTCACAGTGACCAAAATTGCCAATTTTACAGAGTTTTGCTTACACAAAAGCTTCAATTTTGACCCGTTTCAGGTACAGAAATGACTTTAAACACACTTATTTTAGTTGACAAAGTCATTATTCACATCCAACAGTCATTTAGAGTCAAAAGATTAAATGTTAAAATTTCATCCATATTGACCATTTTGGGATCGTTCGACATGTCCGGAGTCATCGTTTTTCATCCGAAAATTGATTTTTTGGACTGTACCAAAAATGATTCAAAATGTCAATTGGATCGTGCCTCATGTTGAATAACCACTTTTTAAACCCTCAGAGTGACCAAAATTGCCATTTTTACAGAGTTTTGATTACTCAAAAGCTTCAATTTTTACCCCTTTGAGGCACAGAAATGACTTTAAACACACTTATTTTAGTTGACAAAGTCATAATTCACATCCAACAGTCATTTACAGTCAAAAGATTAAATGTTAAAATTTCATCCATATTGACCATTTTGGGATCGTTCGACATGTCCAGAGTCATCGTTTTTCATCCGAAAATTGATTTTTTGGACTGTACCAAAAATGATTCCAAATGTCAATTGGATCATGCCTCATTTTGAATAACCACTTTTTAAACCCTCACAGTGACCAAAATTGCCAATTTTACAGAGATTTGCTTACACAAAAGCTTCAATTTTGACCCGTTTCAGGCACAGAAATGACTTTAAACACACTTATTTTAGTTGACAAAGTCATTATTCACATCCAACAGTCATTTAGAGTCAAAAGATTAAATGTTAAAATTTCATCCATATTGACCATTTTGGGATCGTTCGACATGTCCGGAGTCATCGTTTTTCAGCCGAAAATTGATTTTTTGGACTGTACCAAAAATTATTCAAAATGTCAATTGGATCGTGCCTCATGTTGAATAACCACTTTTTAAACCCTCACAGTGACCAAAATTGCCATTTTTACAGAGTTTTGATTACTCAAAAGCTTCAATTTTGACCCATTTCAGGCACAGAAATGACTTTAAACACACTTATTTTAGTTGACAAAGTCATAATTCACATCCAACAGTCATTTACAGTCAAAAGATTAAATGTTAAAATTTCATCCATATTGACCATTTTGGGATCGTTCGACATGTCCGGAGTCATCGTTTTTCATCCGAAAATTGATTTTTTGGACTGTACCAAAAATGATTCCAAATGTCAATTGGATCGTGCCTCATTTTGAATAACCACTTTTTAAACCCTCACAGTGACCAAAATTGCCAATTTTACAGAGTTTTGCTTACACAAAAGCTTCAATTTTGACCCGTTTCAGGCACAGAAATGACTTTAAACACACTTATTTTAGTTGACAAAGTCATTATTCACATCCAACAGTCATTTAGAGTCAAAAGATTAAATGTTAAAATTTCATCCATATTGACCATTTTGGGATCGTTCGACATGTCCGGAGTCATCGTTTTTCATCCGAAAATTTATTTTTTGGACTGTACCAAAAATTATTCAAAATGTCAATTGGATCGTGCCTCATGTTGAATAACCACTTTTTAAACCCTCACAGTGACCAAAATTGCCATTTTTACAGAGTTTTGATTACTCAAAAGCTTCAATTTTGACCCATTTCAGGCACAGAAATGACTTTAAACACACTTATTTTAGTTGACAAAGTCATAATTCACATCCAACAGTCATTTACAGTCAAAAGATTAAATGTTAAAATTTCATCCATATTGACCATTTTGGGATCGTTCGACATGTCCGGAGTCATTGTTTTTCATCCGAAAATTGATTTTTTGGACTGTACCAAAAATGATTCAAAATGTCAATTGGATCGTGCCTCATGTTGAATAACCACTTTTTAAACCCTCACAGTGACCAAAATTGCCATTTTTACAGAGTTTTGCTTACTCAAAAGCTTCAATTTTGACCCCTTTCAGGCACAGAAATGACTTTAAACACACTTATTTTAGTTGACAAAGTCATAATTCACATCCAACAGTCATTTACAGTCAAAAGATTAAATGTTAAAATTTCATCCATATTGACCATTTTGGGATCGTTCGACATGTCCGGAGTCATTGTTTTTCATCCGAAAATTGATTTTTTGGACTTTACCAAAAATGATTCAAAATGTCAATTGGATCGTGCCTCATGTTGAATAACCACTTTTTAAACCCTCACAGTGACCACAATTGCCATTTTTCAGAGTTTTGCTTACTCAAAAGCTTCAATTTTGACCCATTTCAGGCACAGAAATGACTTTAAACACACTTATTTTAGTTGACAAAGTCATAATTCACATCCAACAGTCATTTACAGTCAAAAGATTAAATGTTAAAATTTCATCCATATTGACCATTTTGGGATCGTTCGACATGTCCGGAGTCATCGTTTTTCATCCGAAAATTGATTTTTTGGACTGTACCAAAAATGATTCAAAATGTCAATTGGATCGTGCCTCATGTTGAATAACCACTTTTTAAACCCTCACAGTGACCAAAATTGCCATTTTTACAGAGTTTTGATTACTCAAAAGCTTCAATTTTGACCCATTTCAGGCACAGAAATGACTTTAAACACACTTATTTTAGTTGACAAAGTCATAATTCACATCCAACAGTCATTTACAGTCAAAAGATTAAAGGTTAAAATTTCATCCATATTGACCATTTTGGGATCGTTCGACATGTCCGGAGTCATTGTTTTTCATCCGAAAATTTATTTTTTGGACTGTACCAAAAATTATTCAAAATGTCAATTGGATCGTGCCTCATGTTGAATAACCACTTTTTAAACCCTCACAGTGACCAAAATTGCCATTTTTACAGAGTTTTGCTTACTCAAAAGCTTCAATTTTGACCCATTTCAGGCACAGAAATGACTTTAAACACACTTATTTTAGTTGACAAAGTCATAATTCACATCCAACAGTCATTTACAGTCAAAAGATTAAATGTTAAAATTTCATCCATATTGACCATTTTGGGATCGTTCGACATGTCCGGAGTCATCGTTTTTCATCCGAAAATTGATTTTTTGGACTGTACCAAAAATGATTCAAAATGTCAATTGGATCGTGCCTCATGTTGAATAACCACTTTTTAAACCCTCACAGTGACCAAAATTGCCATTTTTACAGAGTTTTGATTACTCAAAAGCTTCAATTTTGACCCATTTCAGGCACAGAAATGACTTTAAACACACTTATTTTAGTTGACAAAGTCATAATTCACATCCAACAGTCATTTACAGTCAAAAGATTAAAGGTTAAAATTTCATCCATATTGACCATTTTGGGATCGTTCGACATGTCCGGAGTCATTGTTTTTCATCCGAAAATTGATTTTTTGAACTGTACCAAAAATGATTCAAAATGTCAATTGGATCGTGCCTCATGTTGAATAACCACTTTTTAAACCCTCACAGTGACCAAAATTGCCAATTTTACACAGTTTTGCTTACTCAAAAGCTTCAATTTTGACCCATTTCAGGCACAGAAATGACTTTAAACACACTTATTTTAGTTGACAAAGTCATAATTCACATCCAACAGTCATTTACAGTCAAAAGATTAAATGTTAAAATTTCATCCATATTGACCATTTTGGGATCGTTCGACATGTCCGGAGTCATCGTTTTTCATCCGAAAATTGATTTTTTGGACTGTACCATAAATGATTCAAAATGTCAATTGGATCATGCCTCATGTTGAATAACCACTTTTTAAACCCTCACAGTGACCAAAATTGCCATTTTTACAGAGTTTTGATTACTCAAAAGCTTCAATTTTGACCCATTTCAGGCACAGAAATGACTTTAAACACACTTATTTTAGTTGACAAAGTCATAATTCACATCCAACAGTCATTTACAGTCAAAAGATTAAATGTTAAAATTTCATCCATATTGACCATTTTGGGATCGTTCGACATGTCCGGAGTCATCGTTTTTCATCCGAAAATTGATTTTTTGGACTGTACCAAAAATGATTCCAAATGTCAATTGGATCGTGCCTCATTTTGAATAACCACTTTTTAAACCCTCACAGTGACCAAAATTGCCAATTTTACAGAGTTTTGCTTACACAAAAGCTTCAATTTTGACCCGTTTCAGGCACAGAAATGACTTTAAACACACTTATTTTAGTTGACAAAGTCATTATTCACATCCAACAGTCATTTAGAGTCAAAAGATTAAATGTTAAAATTTCATCCATATTGACCATTTTGGGATCGTTCGACATGTCCGGAGTCATCGTTTTTCATCCGAAAATTTATTTTTTGGACTGTACCAAAAATTATTCAAAATGTCAATTGGATCGTGCCTCATGTTGAATAACCACTTTTTAAACCCTCACAGTGACCAAAATTGCCATTTTTACAGAGTTTTGATTACTCAAAAGCTTCAATTTTGACCCATTTCAGGCACAGAAATGACTTTAAACACACTTATTTTAGTTGACAAAGTCATAATTCACATCCAACAGTCATTTACAGTCAAAAGATTAAATGTTAAAATTTCATCCATATTGACCATTTTGGGATCGTTCGACATGTCCGGAGTCATTGTTTTTCATCCGAAAATTGATTTTTTGGACTGTACCAAAAATGATTCAAAATGTCAATTGGATCGTGCCTCATGTTGAATAACCACTTTTTAAACCCTCACAGTGACCAAAATTGCCATTTTTACAGAGTTTTGCTTACTCAAAAGCTTCAATTTTGACCCCTTTCAGGCACAGAAATGACTTTAAACACACTTATTTTAGTTGACAAAGTCATAATTCACATCCAACAGTCATTTACAGTCAAAAGATTAAATGTTAAAATTTCATCCATATTGACCATTTTGGGATCGTTCGACATGTCCGGAGTCATTGTTTTTCATCCGAAAATTGATTTTTTGGACTTTACCAAAAATGATTCAAAATGTCAATTGGATCGTGCCTCATGTTGAATAACCACTTTTTAAACCCTCACAGTGACCAAAATTGCCATTTTTCAGAGTTTTGCTTACTCAAAAGCTTCAATTTTGACCCATTTCAGGCACAGAAATGACTTTAAACACACTTATTTTAGTTGACAAAGTCATAATTCACATCCAACAGTCATTTACAGTCAAAAGATTAAATGTTAAAATTTCATCCATATTGACCATTTTGGGATCGTTCGACATGTCCGGAGTCATCGTTTTTCATCCGAAAATTGATTTTTTGGACTGTACCAAAAATGATTCAAAATGTCAATTGGATCGTGCCTCATGTTGAATAACCACTTTTTAAACCCTCACAGTGACCAAAATTGCCATTTTTACAGAGTTTTGATTACTCAAAAGCTTCAATTTTGACCCATTTCAGGCACAGAAATGACTTTAAACACACTTATTTTAGTTGACAAAGTCATAATTCACATCCAACAGTCATTTACAGTCAAAAGATTAAAGGTTAAAATTTCATCCATATTGACCATTTTGGGATCGTTCGACATGTCCGGAGTCATTGTTTTTCATCCGAAAATTGATTTTTTGAACTGTACCAAAAATGATTCAAAATGTCAATTGGATCGTGCCTCATGTTGAATAACCACTTTTTAAACCCTCACAGTGACCAAAATTGCCAATTTTACACAGTTTTGCTTACTCAAAAGCTTCAATTTTGACCCATTTCAGGCACAGAAATGACTTTAAACACACTTATTTTAGTTGACAAAGCCATAATTCACATCCAACAGTCATTTAGAGTCAAAAGATTAAATGTTAAAATTTCATCATTATAGACCATTTTGGGAACGTTCGACAGGTCCGGAGTCATCGTTTTTCGTCTGAAAATTGATTTTTTGGACTGTACCAAAAATGATTCAAAATGTCAATTGGATCGTGCCTCATGTTGAATAACCATCAATCAATCAATCAATCAGTGACACTTGTAAAGCGCGCTACATACCCGTAGGGTCTCAAGGCGCTGGGGGGGGGGGGGTGCCGCTACTGCTCGAACAGCCAGGTCTTCAGCTTCTTCCTGAAGGAGAGGTGGTCTTGGGTCAGGCGCAGGTCGGGAGGGAGGGAGTTCCAGGTCTTGGCGGCCAGGTAGGAGAAGGACCTTCCTCCTGTAGTCGCTCTTCGGATGCGGGGGACAGCGGCGAGGGCGTGGTTGGCTGATCGGAGGTGGTGTTTGGGAGCATAGAAGTTGACTCGGCTGTTGAGGTAGCTCGGGCCTTGGTCGTGTAGGGCCTTGTGTGCGTGGGTGAGGAGGCGGAAGGTGATTCTTTTGTTGACGGGGAGCCAGTGAAGGTCTCTCAGATGTCCGGAGATGTGGCTGGTTCGTGGGATGTCGAGGATGAGTCTGGCTGAGGCGTTCTGGATCCGCTGGAGTATCTTCTGGAGCTTGGCGGTGGTACCGGCGTAGAGGGCGTTGCCGTAGTCCAGTCGGCTGGTGACGAGGGCCTGGGTGACGGTCTTCCTGGTCTCGGTGGGGATCCACCAGAAGATCTTCCGTAGCATGCGTAGGATGTTGAAGCACGCCGAGGAGACGTTGTTGACTTGCCTGGTCATGGAGAGGGAGGAGTCCAGGATGAAGCCCAGGTTTCGTGCATGGTCTGTCGGTTTTGGTGCGGTGCCCAGGGCGGGAGGCCACCAGGAGTCGTCCCAGGCGGAGGGTGAGGAGCCCAGGATGAGAATAACCACTTTTTAAACCCTCAGAGTGACCAAAATTGCCATTTGCCCTCAGAGTGATCAGAATAACCACTTTTTAAACCCTCAGAGTGACCAAAATTGCCATTTTTACAGAGTTTTGATTACTCAAAAGCTTCAATTTTTACCCCTTTGAGGCACAGAAATGACTTTAAACACACTTATTTTAGTTGACAAAGTCATAATTCACATCCAACAGTCATTTACAGTCAAAAGATTAAATGTTAAAATTTCATCCATATTGACCATTTTGGGATCGTTCGACATGTCCGGAGTCATTGTTTTTCATCCGAAAATTGATTTTTTGGACTGTACCAAAAATGATTCAAAATGTCAATTGGATCGTGCCTCATGTTGAATAACCACTTTTTAAACCCTCACAGTGACCAAAATTGCCATTTTTACAGAGTTTTGATTACTCAAAAGCTTCAATTTTGACCCATTTCAGGCACAGAAATGACTTTAAACACACTTATTTTAGTTGACAAAGTCATAATTCACATCCAACAGTCATTTACAGTTAAAAGATTAAATGTTAAAATTTCATCCATATTGACCATTTTGGGATCGTTCGACATGTCCGGAGTCATCGTTTTTCATCCGAAAATTGATTTTTTGGACTGTACCAAAAATGATTCAAAATGTCAATTGGATCGTGCCTCATGTTGAATAACCACTTTTTAAACCCTCACAGTGACCAAAATTGCCATTTTTACAGAGTTTTGCTTACTCAAAAGCTTCAATTTTGACCCATTTCAGGCACAGAAATGACTTTAAACACACTTATTTTAGTTGACAAAGTCATAATTCACATCCAACAGTCATTTACAGTCAAAAGATTAAATGTTAAAATTTCATCCATATTGACCATTTTGGGATCGTTCGACATGTCCGGAGTCATCGTTTTTCATCCGAAAATTGATTTTTTGAACTGTACCAAAAATGATTCAAAATGTCAATTGGATCGTGCCTCATGTTGAATAACCACTTTTTAAACCCTCACAGTGACCAAAATTGCCAATTTTACACAGTTTTGCTTACTCAAAAGTTTCAATTTTGACCCATTTCAGGCACAGAAATGACTTTAAACACACTTATTTTAGTTGACAAAGCCATAATTCACATCCAACAGTCATTTAGAGTCAAAAGATTAAATGTTAACATTTTATCATTATAGACCATTTTGGGAACGTTCGACAGGTCCGGAGTCATCGTTTTTCGTCTGAAAATTGATTTTTTGGACTGTACCCAAAATGATTCAAAATGTCAATTGGATCGTGCCTCATGTTGAATAACCACTTTTTAAACCCTCAGAGTGACCAAAATTGCCATTTTTACAGAGTTTTGATTACTCAAAAGCTTCAATTTTTACCCCTTTGAGGCACAGAAATGACTTTAAACACACTTATTTTAGTTGACAAAGTCATAATTCACATCCAACAGTCATTTACAGTCAAAAGATTAAATGTTAAAATTTCATCCATATTGACCATTTTGGGATCGTTCGACATGTCCGGAGTCATTGTTTTTCATCCGAAAATTGATTTTTTGGACTGTACCAAAAATGATTCAAAATGTCAATTGGATCGTGCCTCATGTTGAATAACCACTTTTTAAACCCTCACAGTGACCAAAATTGCCATTTTTACAGAGTTTTGATTACTCAAAAGCTTCAATTTTGACCCATTTCAGGCACAGAAATGACTTTAAACACACTTATTTTAGTTGACAAAGTCATAATTCACATCCAACAGTCATTTACAGTCAAAAGATTAAATGTTAAAATTTCATCCATATTGACCATTTTGGGATCGTTCGACATGTCCGGAGTCATCGTTTTTCATCCGAAAATTGATTTTTTGGACTGTACCAAAAATGATTCAAAATGTCAATTGGATCGTGCCTCATGTTGAATAACCACTTTTTAAACCCTCACAGTGACCAAAATTGCCATTTTTACAGAGTTTTGATTACTCAAAAGCTTCAATTTTGACCCATTTCAGGCACAGAAATGACTTTAAACACACTTATTTTAGTTGACAAAGTCATAATTCACATCCAACAGTCATTTACAGTCAAAAGATTAAATGTTAAAATTTCATCCATATTGACCATTTTGGGATCGTTCGACATGTCCGGAGTCATCGTTTTTCATCCGAAAATTGATTTTTTGGACTGTACCAAAAATGATTCAAAATGTTAATTGGATCGTGCTTCATTTTGAATAACCACTTTTTAAACCCTCACAGTGACCAAAATTGCCAATTTTACAGAGTTTTGCTTACACAAAAGCTTCAATTTTGACCCGTTTCAGGTACAGAAATGACTTTAAACACACTTATTTTAGTTGACAAAGTCATTATTCACATCCAACAGTCATTTAGAGTCAAAAGATTAAATGTTAAAATTTCATCCATATTGACCATTTTGGGATCGTTCGACATGTCCGGAGTCATCGTTTTTCATCCGAAAATTGATTTTTTGGACTGTACCAAAAATGATTCAAAATGTCAATTGGATCGTGCCTCATGTTGAATAACCACTTTTTAAACCCTCAGAGTGACCAAAATTGCCATTTTTACAGAGTTTTGATTACTCAAAAGCTTCAATTTTTACCCCTTTGAGGCACAGAAATGACTTTAAACACACTTATTTTAGTTGACAAAGTCATAATTCACATCCAACAGTCATTTACAGTCAAAAGATTAAATGTTAAAATTTCATCCATATTGACCATTTTGGGATCGTTCGACATGTCCGGAGTCATCGTTTTTCATCCGAAAATTGATTTTTTGGACTGTACCAAAAATGATTCCAAATGTCAATTGGATCGTGCCTCATTTTGAATAACCACTTTTTAAACCCTCACAGTGACCAAAATTGCCAATTTTACAGAGATTTGCTTACACAAAAGCTTCAATTTTGACCCGTTTCAGGCACAGAAATGACTTTAAACACACTTATTTTAGTTGACAAAGTCATTATTCACATCCAACAGTCATTTAGAGTCAAAAGATTAAATGTTAAAATTTCATCCATATTGACCATTTTGGGATCGTTCGACATGTCCGGAGTCATCGTTTTTCAGCCGAAAATTGATTTTTTGGACTGTACCAAAAATTATTCAAAATGTCAATTGGATCGTGCCTCATGTTGAATAACCACTTTTTAAACCCTCACAGTGACCAAAATTGCCATTTTTACAGAGTTTTGATTACTCAAAAGCTTCAATTTTGACCCATTTCAGGCACAGAAATGACTTTAAACACACTTATTTTAGTTGACAAAGTCATAATTCACATCCAACAGTCATTTACAGTCAAAAGATTAAATGTTAAAATTTCATCCATATTGACCATTTTGGGATCGTTCGACATGTCCGGAGTCATCGTTTTTCATCCGAAAATTGATTTTTTGGACTGTACCAAAAATGATTCCAAATGTCAATTGGATCGTGCCTCATTTTGAATAACCACTTTTTAAACCCTCACAGTGACCAAAATTGCCAATTTTACAGAGTTTTGCTTACACAAAAGCTTCAATTTTGACCCGTTTCAGGCACAGAAATGACTTTAAACACACTTATTTTAGTTGACAAAGTCATTATTCACATCCAACAGTCATTTAGAGTCAAAAGATTAAATGTTAAAATTTCATCCATATTGACCATTTTGGGATCGTTCGACATGTCCGGAGTCATCGTTTTTCATCCGAAAATTTATTTTTTGGACTGTACCAAAAATTATTCAAAATGTCAATTGGATCGTGCCTCATGTTGAATAACCACTTTTTAAACCCTCACAGTGACCAAAATTGCCATTTTTACAGAGTTTTGATTACTCAAAAGCTTCAATTTTGACCCATTTCAGGCACAGAAATGACTTTAAACACACTTATTTTAGTTGACAAAGTCATAATTCACATCCAACAGTCATTTACAGTCAAAAGATTAAATGTTAAAATTTCATCCATATTGACCATTTTGGGATCGTTCGACATGTCCGGAGTCATTGTTTTTCATCCGAAAATTGATTTTTTGGACTGTACCAAAAATGATTCAAAATGTCAATTGGATCGTGCCTCATGTTGAATAACCACTTTTTAAACCCTCACAGTGACCAAAATTGCCATTTTTACAGAGTTTTGCTTACTCAAAAGCTTCAATTTTGACCCCTTTCAGGCACAGAAATGACTTTAAACACACTTATTTTAGTTGACAAAGTCATAATTCACATCCAACAGTCATTTACAGTCAAAAGATTAAATGTTAAAATTTCATCCATATTGACCATTTTGGGATCGTTCGACATGTCCGGAGTCATTGTTTTTCATCCGAAAATTGATTTTTTGGACTTTACCAAAAATGATTCAAAATGTCAATTGGATCGTGCCTCATGTTGAATAACCACTTTTTAAACCCTCACAGTGACCAAAATTGCCATTTTTCAGAGTTTTGCTTACTCAAAAGCTTCAATTTTGACCCATTTCAGGCACAGAAATGACTTTAAACACACTTATTTTAGTTGACAAAGTCATAATTCACATCCAACAGTCATTTACAGTCAAAAGATTAAATGTTAAAATTTCATCCATATTGACCATTTTGGGATCGTTCGACATGTCCGGAGTCATCGTTTTTCATCCGAAAATTGATTTTTTGGACTGTACCAAAAATGATTCAAAATGTCAATTGGATCGTGCCTCATGTTGAATAACCACTTTTTAAACCCTCACAGTGACCAAAATTGCCATTTTTACAGAGTTTTGATTACTCAAAAGCTTCAATTTTGACCCATTTCAGGCACAGAAATGACTTTAAACACACTTATTTTAGTTGACAAAGTCATAATTCACATCCAACAGTCATTTACAGTCAAAAGATTAAAGGTTAAAATTTCATCCATATTGACCATTTTGGGATCGTTCGACATGTCCGGAGTCATTGTTTTTCATCCGAAAATTTATTTTTTGAACTGTACCAAAAATGATTCAAAATGTCAATTGGATCGTGCCTCATGTTGAATAACCACTTTTTAAACCCTCACAGTGACCAAAATTGCCAATTTTACACAGTTTTGCTTACTCAAAAGCTTCAATTTTGACCCATTTCAGGCACAGAAATGACTTTAAACACACTTATTTTAGTTGACAAAGCCATAATTCACATCCAACAGTCATTTAGAGTCAAAAGATTAAATGTTAAAATTTCATCATTATAGACCATTTTGGGAACGTTCGACAGGTCCGGAGTCATCGTTTTTCGTCTGAAAATTGATTTTTTGGACTGTACCAAAAATGATTCCAAATGTCAATTGGATCGTGCCTCATGTTGAATAACCATCAATCAATCAATCAATCAGTGACACTTGTAAAGCGCGCTACATACCCGTAGGGTCTCAAGGCGCTGGGGGGGGGGGGGTGCCGCTACTGCTCGAACAGCCAGGTCTTCAGCTTCTTCCTGAAGGAGAGGTGGTCTTGGGTCAGGCGCAGGTCGGGAGGGAGGGAGTTCCAGGTCTTGGCGGCCAGGTAGGAGAAGGACCTTCCTCCTGTAGTCGCTCTTCGGATGCGGGGGACAGCGGCGAGGGCGTGGTTGGCTGATCGGAGGTGGTGTTTGGGAGCATAGAAGTTGACTCGGCTGTTGAGGTAGCTCGGGCCTTGGTCGTGTAGGGCCTTGTGTGCGTGGGTGAGGAGGCGGAAGGTGATTCTTTTGTTGACGGGGAGCCAGTGAAGGTCTCTCAGATGTCCGGAGATGTGGCTGGTTCGTGGGATGTCGAGGATGAGTCTGGCTGAGGCGTTCTGGATCCGCTGGAGTATCTTCTGGAGCTTGGCGGTGGTACCGGCGTAGAGGGCGTTGCCGTAGTCCAGTCGGCTGGTGACGAGGGCCTGGGTGACGGTCTTCCTGGTCTCGGTGGGGATCCACCAGAAGATCTTCCGTAGCATGCGTAGGATGTTGAAGCACGCCGAGGAGACGTTGTTGACTTGCCTGGTCATGGAGAGGGAGGAGTCCAGGATGAAGCCCAGGTTTCGTGCATGGTCTGTCGGTTTTGGTGCGGTGCCCAGGGCGGGAGGCCACCAGGAGTCGTCCCAGGCGGAGGGTGAGGAGCCCAGGATGAGAATAACCACTTTTTAAACCCTCAGAGTGACCAAAATTGCCATTTGCCCTCAGAGTGATCAGAATAACCACTTTTTAAACCCTCAGAGTGACCAAAATTGCCATTTTTACAGAGTTTTGATTACTCAAAAGCTTCAATTTTTACCCCTTTGAGGCACAGAAATGACTTTAAACACACTTATTTTAGTTGACAAAGTCATAATTCACATCCAACAGTCATTTACAGTCAAAAGATTAAATGTTAAAATTTCATCCATATTGACCATTTTGGGATCGTTCGACATGTCCGGAGTCATTGTTTTTCATCCGAAAATTGATTTTTTGGACTGTACCAAAAATGATTCAAAATGTCAATTGGATCGTGCCTCATGTTGAATAACCACTTTTTAAACCCTCACAGTGACCAAAATTGCCATTTTTACAGAGTTTTGATTACTCAAAAGCTTCAATTTTGACCCATTTCAGGCACAGAAATGACTTTAAACACACTTATTTTAGTTGACAAAGTCATAATTCACATCCAACAGTCATTTACAGTTAAAAGATTAAATGTTAAAATTTCATCCATATTGACCATTTTGGGATCGTTCGACATGTCCGGAGTCATCGTTTTTCATCCGAAAATTGATTTTTTGGACTGTACCAAAAATGATTCAAAATGTCAATTGGATCGTGCCTCATGTTGAATAACCACTTTTTAAACCCTCATAGTGACCAAAATTGCCATTTTTACAGAGTTTTGCTTACTCAAAAGCTTCAATTTTGACCCATTTCAGGCACAGAAATGACTTTAAACACACTTATTTTAGTTGACAAAGTCATAATTCACATCCAACAGTCATTTACAGTCAAAAGATTAAATGTTAAAATTTCATCCATATTGACCATTTTGGGATCGTTCGACATGTCCGGAGTCATCGTTTTTCATCCGAAAATTGATTTTTTGAACTGTACCAAAAATGATTCAAAATGTCAATTGGATCGTGCCTCATGTTGAATAACCACTTTTTAAACCCTCACAGTGACCAAAATTGCCAATTTTACACAGTTTTGCTTACTCAAAAGTTTCAATTTTGACCCATTTCAGGCACAGAAATGACTTTAAACACACTTATTTTAGTTGACAAAGCCATAATTCACATCCAACAGTCATTTAGAGTCAAAAGATTAAATGTTAACATTTTATCATTATAGACCATTTTGGGAACGTTCGACAGGTCCGGAGTCATCGTTTTTCGTCTGAAAATTGATTTTTTGGACTGTACCCAAAATGATTCAAAATGTCAATTGGATCGTGCCTCATGTTGAATAACCACTTTTTAAACCCTCAGAGTGACCAAAATTGCCATTTTTACAGAGTTTTGATTACTCAAAAGCTTCAATTTTTACCCCTTTGAGGCACAGAAATGACTTTAAACACACTTATTTTAGTTGACAAAGTCATAATTCACATCCAACAGTCATTTACAGTCAAAAGATTAAATGTTAAAATTTCATCCATATTGACCATTTTGGGATCGTTCGACATGTCCGGAGTCATTGTTTTTCATCCGAAAATTGATTTTTTGGACTGTACCAAAAATGATTCAAAATGTCAATTGGATCGTGCCTCATGTTGAATAACCACTTTTTAAACCCTCACAGTGACCAAAATTGCCATTTTTACAGAGTTTTGATTACTCAAAAGCTTCAATTTTGACCCATTTCAGGCACAGAAATGACTTTAAACACACTTATTTTAGTTGACAAAGTCATAATTCACATCCAACAGTCATTTACAGTCAAAAGATTAAATGTTAAAATTTCATCCATATTGACCATTTTGGGATCGTTCGACATGTCCGGAGTCATCGTTTTTCATCCGAAAATTGATTTTTTGGACTGTACCAAAAATGATTCAAAATGTCAATTGGATCGTGCCTCATGTTGAATAACCACTTTTTAAACCCTCACAGTGACCAAAATTGCCATTTTTACAGAGTTTTGATTACTCAAAAGCTTCAATTTTGACCCATTTCAGGCACAGAAATGACTTTAAACACACTTATTTTAGTTGACAAAGTCATAATTCACATCCAACAGTCATTTACAGTCAAAAGATTAAATGTTAAAATTTCATCCATATTGACCATTTTGGGATCGTTCGACATGTCCGGAGTCATCGTTTTTCATCCGAAAATTGATTTTTTGGACTGTACCAAAAATGATTCAAAATGTTAATTGGATCGTGCTTCATTTTGAATAACCACTTTTTAAACCCTCACAGTGACCAAAATTGCCAATTTTACAGAGTTTTGCTTACACAAAAGCTTCAATTTTGACCCGTTTCAGGTACAGAAATGACTTTAAACACACTTATTTTAGTTGACAAAGTCATTATTCACATCCAACAGTCATTTAGAGTCAAAAGATTAAATGTTAAAATTTCATCCATATTGACCATTTTGGGATCGTTCGACATGTCCGGAGTCATCGTTTTTCATCCGAAAATTGATTTTTTGGACTGTACCAAAAATGATTCAAAATGTCAATTGGATCGTGCCTCATGTTGAATAACCACTTTTTAAACCCTCAGAGTGACCAAAATTGCCATTTTTACAGAGTTTTGATTACTCAAAAGCTTCAATTTTTACCCCTTTGAGGCACAGAAATGACTTTAAACACACTTATTTTAGTTGACAAAGTCATAATTCACATCCAACAGTCATTTACAGTCAAAAGATTAAATGTTAAAATTTCATCCATATTGACCATTTTGGGATCGTTCGACATGTCCGGAGTCATCGTTTTTCATCCGAAAATTGATTTTTTGGACTGTACCAAAAATGATTCCAAATGTCAATTGGATCGTGCCTCATTTTGAATAACCACTTTTTAAACCCTCACAGTGACCAAAATTGCCAATTTTACAGAGATTTGCTTACACAAAAGCTTCAATTTTGACCCGTTTCAGGCACAGAAATGACTTTAAACACACTTATTTTAGTTGACAAAGTCATTATTCACATCCAACAGTCATTTAGAGTCAAAAGATTAAATGTTAAAATTTCATCCATATTGACCATTTTGGGATCGTTCGACATGTCCGGAGTCATCGTTTTTCAGCCGAAAATTGATTTTTTGGACTGTACCAAAAATTATTCAAAATGTCAATTGGATCGTGCCTCATGTTGAATAACCACTTTTTAAACCCTCACAGTGACCAAAATTGCCATTTTTACAGAGTTTTGATTACTCAAAAGCTTCAATTTTGACCCATTTCAGGCACAGAAATGACTTTAAACACACTTATTTTAGTTGACAAAGTCATAATTCACATCCAACAGTCATTTACAGTCAAAAGATTAAATGTTAAAATTTCATCCATATTGACCATTTTGGGATCGTTCGACATGTCCGGAGTCATTGTTTTTCATCCGAAAATTGATTTTTTGGACTGTACCAAAAATGATTCAAAATGTCAATTGGATCGTGCCTCATGTTGAATAACCACTTTTTAAACCCTCACAGTGACCAAAATTGCCATTTTTACAGAGTTTTGCTTACTCAAAAGCTTCAATTTTGACCCATTTCAGGCACAGAAATGACTTTAAACACACTTATTTTAGTTGACAAAGTCATAATTCACATCCAACAGTCATTTACAGTCAAAAGATTAAATGTTAAAATTTCATCCATATTGACCATTTTGGGATCGTTCGACATGTCCGGAGTCATTGTTTTTCATCCGAAAATTGATTTTTTGGACTGTACCAAAAATGATTCAAAATGTCAATTGGATCGTGCCTCATGTTGAATAACCACTTTTTAAACCCTCACAGTGACCAAAATTGCCATTTTTACAGAGTTTTGCTTACTCAAAAGCTTCAATTTTGACCCATTTCAGGCACAGAAATGACTTTAAACACACTTATTTTAGTTGACAAAGTCATAATTCACATCCAACAGTCATTTACAGTCAAAAGATTAAATGTTAAAATTTCATCCATATTGACCATTTTGGGATCGTTCGACATGTCCGGAGTCATCGTTTTTCATCCGAAAATTGATTTTTTGGACTGTACCAAAAATGATTCAAAATGTCAATTGGATCGTGCCTCATGTTGAATAACCACTTTTTAAACCCTCACAGTGACCAAAATTGCCATTTTTACAGAGTTTTGATTACTCAAAAGCTTCAATTTTGACCCATTTCAGGCACAGAAATGACTTTAAACACACTTATTTTAGTTGACAAAGTCATAATTCACATCCAACAGTCATTTACAGTCAAAAGATTAAAGGTTAAAATTTCATCCATATTGACCATTTTGGGATCGTTCGACATGTCCGGAGTCATTGTTTTTCATCCGAAAATTGATTTTTTGAACTGTACCAAAAATGATTCAAAATGTCAATTGGATCGTGCCTCATGTTGAATAACCACTTTTTAAACCCTCACAGTGACCAAAATTGCCAATTTTACACAGTTTTGCTTACTCAAAAGCTTCAATTTTGACCCATTTCAGGCACAGAAATGACTTTAAACACACTTATTTTAGTTGACAAAGTCATAATTCACATCCAACAGTCATTTACAGTCAAAAGATTAAATGTTAAAATTTCATCCATATTGACCATTTTGGGATCGTTCGACATGTCCGGAGTCATCGTTTTTCATCCGAAAATTGATTTTTTGGACTGTACCATAAATGATTCAAAATGTCAATTGGATCATGCCTCATGTTGAATAACCACTTTTTAAACCCTCACAGTGACCAAAATTGCCATTTTTACAGAGTTTTAATTACTCAAAAGCTTCAATTTTGACCCATTTCAGGCACAGAAATGACTTTAAACACACTTATTTTAGTTGACAAAGTCATAATTCACATCCAACAGTCATTTACAGTCAAAAGATTAAATGTTAAAATTTCATCCATATTGACCATTTTGGGATCGTTCGACATGTCCGGAGTCATCGTTTTTCATCCGAAAATTGATTTTTTGGACTGTACCAAAAATGATTCCAAATGTCAATTGGATCGTGCCTCATTTTGAATAACCACTTTTTAAACCCTCACAGTGACCAAAATGCCAATTTTACAGAGTTTTGCTTACACAAAAGCTTCAATTTTGACCCGTTTCAGGCACAGAAATGACTTTAAACACACTTATTTTAGTTGACAAAGTCATTATTCACATCCAACAGTCATTTAGAGTCAAAAGATTAAATGTTAAAATTTCATCCATATTGACCATTTTGGGATCGTTCGACATGTCCGGAGTCATCGTTTTTCATCCGAAAATTTATTTTTTGGACTGTACCAAAAATTATTCAAAATGTCAATTGGATCGTGCCTCATGTTGAATAACCACTTTTTAAACCCTCACAGTGACCAAAATTGCCATTTTTACAGAGTTTTGATTACTCAAAAGCTTCAATTTTGACCCATTTCAGGCACAGAAATGACTTTAAACACACTTATTTTAGTTGACAAAGTCATAATTCACATCCAACAATCATTTACAGTCAAAAGATTAAATGTTAAAATTTCATCCATATTGACCATTTTGGGATCGTTCGACATGTCCGGAGTCATTGTTTTTCATCCGAAAATTGATTTTTTGGACTGTACCAAAAATGATTCAAAATGTCAATTGGATCGTGCCTCATGTTGAATAACCACTTTTTAAACCCTCACAGTGACCAAAATTGCCATTTTTACAGAGTTTTGCTTACTCAAAAGCTTCAATTTTGACCCATTTCAGGCACAGAAATGACTTTAAACACACTTATTTTAGTTGACAAAGTCATAATTCACATCCAACAGTCATTTACAGTCAAAAGATTAAATGTTAAAATTTCATCCATATTGACCATTTTGGGATCGTTCGACATGTCCGGAGTCATCGTTTTTCATCCGAAAATTGATTTTTTGGACTGTACCAAAAATGATTCAAAATGTCAATTGGATCGTGCCTCATGTTGAATAACCACTTTTTAAACCCTCACAGTGACCAAAATTGCCATTTTTACAGAGTTTTGATTACTCAAAAGCTTCAATTTTGACCCATTTCAGGCACAGAAATGAATTTAAACACACTTATTTTAGTTGACAAAGTCATAATTCACATCCAACAGTCATTTACAGTCAAAAGATTAAATGTTAAAATTTCATCCATATTGACCATTTTGGGATCGTTCGACATGTCCGGAGTCATCGTTTTTCATCCGAAAATTGATTTTTTGGACTGTACCAAAAATGATTCCAAATGTCAATTGGATCGTGCCTCATTTTGAATAACCACTTTTTAAACCCTCACAGTGACCAAAATTGCCAATTTTACAGAGATTTGCTTACACAAAAGCTTCAATTTTGACCCGTTTCAGGCACAGAAATGACTTTAAACACACTTATTTTAGTTGACAAAGTCATTATTCACATCCAACAGTCATTTAGAGTCAAAAGATTAAATGTTAAAATTTAATCCATATTGACCATTTTGGGATCGTTCGACATGTCCGGAGTCATCGTTTTTCAGCCGAAAATTGATTTTTTGGACTGTACCAAAAATTATTCAAAATGTCAATTGGATCGTGCCTCATGTTGAATAACCACTTTTTAAACCCTCACAGTGACCAAAATTGCCATTTTTACAGAGTTTTGATTACTCAAAAGCTTCAATTTTTACCCCTTTGAGGCACAGAAATGACTTTAAACACACTTATTTTAGTTGACAAAGTCATAATTCACATCCAACAGTCATTTACAGTCAAAAGATTAAATGTTAAAATTTCATCCATATTGACCATTTTGGGATCGTTCGACATGTCCGGAGTCATCGTTTTTCATCCGAAAATTGATTTTTTGGACTGTACCAAAAATGATTCCAAATGTCAATTGGATCGTGCCTCATTTTGAATAACCACTTTTTAAACCC
Source organism: Lissotriton vulgaris (assembly GCF_964263255.1). Lineage (NCBI taxonomy): Eukaryota > Metazoa > Chordata > Amphibia > Caudata > Salamandridae > Lissotriton > Lissotriton vulgaris. The sequence goes on along the minus strand of NW_028252051.1, from coordinate 11,576 downwards.
TCACAGTGACCAAAATTGCCAATTTTACAGAGATTTGCTTACACAAAAGCTTCAATTTTGACCCGTTTCAGGCACAGAAATGACTTTAAACACACTTATTTTAGTTGACAAAGTCATTATTCACATCCAACAGTCATTTAGAGTCAAAAGATTAAATGTTAAAATTTCATCCATATTGACCATTTTGGGATCGTTCGACATGTCCGGAGTCATCGTTTTTCAGCCGAAAATTGATTTTTTGGACTGTACCAAAAATGATTCAAAATGTCAATTGGATCGTGCCTCATGTTGAATAACCACTTTTTAAACCCTCACAGTGACCAAAATTGCCATTTTTACAGAGTTTTGCTTACTCAAAAGCTTCAATTTTGACCCATTTCAGGCACAGAAATGACTTTAAACACACTTATTTTAGTTGACAAAGTCATAATTCACATCCAACAGTCATTTACAGTCAAAAGATTAAATGTTAAAATTTCATCCATATTGACCATTTTGGGATCGTTCGACATGTCCGGAGTCATTGTTTTTCATCCGAAAATTGATTTTTTGGACTGTACCAAAAATGATTCAAAATGTCAATTGGATCGTGCCTCATGTTGAATAACCACTTTTTAAACCCTCACAGTGACCAAAATTGCCATTTTTACAGAGTTTTGCTTACTCAAAAGCTTCAATTTTGACCCATTTCAGGCACAGAAATGACTTTAAACACACTTATTTTAGTTGACAAAGTCATAATTCACATCCAACAGTCATTTACAGTCAAAAGATTAAATGTTAAAATTTCATCCATATTGACCATTTTGGGATCGTTCGACATGTCCGGAGTCATCGTTTTTCATCCGAAAATTGATTTTTTGGACTGTACCAAAAATGATTCAAAATGTCAATTGGATCGTGCCTCATGTTGAATAACCACTTTTTAAACCCTCACAGTGACCAAAATTGCCATTTTTACAGAGTTTTGATTACTCAAAAGCTTCAATTTTGACCCATTTCAGGCACAGAAATGACTTTAAACACACTTATTTTAGTTGACAAAGTCATAATTCACATCCAACAGTCATTTACAGTCAAAAGATTAAAGGTTAAAATTTCATCCATATTGACCATTTTGGGATCGTTCGACATGTCCGGAGTCATTGTTTTTCATCCGAAAATTGATTTTTTGAACTGTACCAAAAATGATTCAAAATGTCAATTGGATCGTGCCTCATGTTGAATAACCACTTTTTAAACCCTCACAGTGACCAAAATTGCCAATTTTACACAGTTTTGCTTACTCAAAAGCTTCAATTTTGACCCATTTCAGGCACAGAAATGACTTTAAACACACTTATTTTAGTTGACAAAGTCATAATTCACATCCAACAGTCATTTACAGTCAAAAGATTAAATGTTAAAATTTCATCCATATTGACCATTTTGGGATCGTTCGACATGTCCGGAGTCATCGTTTTTCATCCGAAAATTGATTTTTTGGACTGTACCATAAATGATTCAAAATGTCAATTGGATCATGCCTCATGTTGAATAACCACTTTTTAAACCCTCACAGTGACCAAAATTGCCATTTTTACAGAGTTTTGATTACTCAAAAGCTTCAATTTTGACCCATTTCAGGCACAGAAATGACTTTAAACACACTTATTTTAGTTGACAAAGTCATAATTCACATCCAACAGTCATTTACAGTCAAAAGATTAAATGTTAAAATTTCATCCATATTGACCATTTTGGGATCGTTCGACATGTCCGGAGTCATCGTTTTTCATCCGAAAATTGATTTTTTGGACTGTACCAAAAATGATTCCAAATGTCAATTGGATCGTGCCTCATTTTGAATAACCACTTTTTAAACCCTCACAGTGACCAAAATTGCCAATTTTACAGAGTTTTGCTTACACAAAAGCTTCAATTTTGACCCGTTTCAGGCACAGAAATGACTTTAAACACACTTATTTTAGTTGACAAAGTCATTATTCACATCCAACAGTCATTTAGAGTCAAAAGATTAAATGTTAGAATTTCATCCATATTGACCATTTTGGGATCATTCGACATGTCCGGAGTCATCGTTTTTCAGCCGAAAATTGATTTTTTGGACTGTACCAAAAATTATTCAAAATGTCAATTGGATCGTGCCTCATGTTGAATAACCACTTTTTAAACCCTCACAGTGACCAAAATTGCCATTTTTACAGAGTTTTGATTACTCAAAAGCTTCAATTTTGACCCATTTCAGGCACAGAAATGACTTTAAACACACTTATTTTAGTTGACAAAGTCATAATTCACATCCAACAGTCATTTACAGTCAAAAGATTAAATGTTAAAATTTCATCCATATTGACCATTTTGGGATCGTTCGACATGTCCGGAGTCATTGTTTTTCATCCGAAAATTGATTTTTTGGACTGTACCAAAAATGATTCAAAATGTCAATTGGATCGTGCCTCATGTTGAATAACCACTTTTTAAACCCTCACTGTGACCAAAATTGCCATTTTTACAGAGTTTTGCTTACTCAAAAGCTTCAATTTTGACCCATTTCAGGCACAGAAATGACTTTAAACACACTTATTTTAGTTGACAAAGTCATAATTCACATCCAACAGTCATTTACAGTCAAAAGATTAAATGTTAAAATTTCATCCATATTGACCATTTTGGGATCGTTCGACATGTCCGGAGTCATTGTTTTTCATCCGAAAATTGATTTTTTGGACTGTACCAAAAATGATTCAAAATGTCAATTGGATCGTGCCTCATGTTGAATAACCACTTTTTAAACCCTCACAGTGACCAAAATTGCCATTTTTACAGAGTTTTGCTTACTCAAAAGCTTCAATTTTGACCCATTTCAGGCACAGAAATGACTTTAAACACACTTATTTTAGTTGACAAAGTCATAATTCACATCCAACAGTCATTTACAGTCAAAAGATTAAATGTTAAAATTTCATCCATATTGACCATTTTGGGATCGTTCGACATGTCCGGAGTCATCGTTTTTCATCCGAAAATTGATTTTTTGGACTGTACCAAAAATGATTCAAAATGTCAATTGGATCGTGCCTCATGTTGAATAACCACTTTTTAAACCCTCACAGTGACCAAAATTGCCATTTTTACAGAGTTTTGATTACTCAAAAGCTTCAATTTTGACCCATTTCAGGCACAGAAATGACTTTAAACACACTTATTTTAGTTGACAAAGTCATAATTCACATCCAACAGTCATTTACAGTCAAAAGATTAAAGGTTAAAATTTCATCCATATTGACCATTTTGGGATCGTTCGACATGTCCGGAGTCATTGTTTTTCATCCGAAAATTGATTTTTTGAACTGTACCAAAAATGATTCAAAATGTCAATTGGATCGTGCCTCATGTTGAATAACCACTTTTTAAACCCTCACAGTGACCAAAATTGCCAATTTTACACAGTTTTGCTTACTCAAAAGCTTCAATTTTGACCCATTTCAGGCACAGAAATGACTTTAAACACACTTATTTTAGTTGACAAAGTCATAATTCACATCCAACAGTCATTTACAGTCAAAAGATTAAATGTTAAAATTTCATCCATATTGACCATTTTGGGATCGTTCGACATGTCCGGAGTCATCGTTTTTCATCCGAAAATTGATTTTTTGGACTGTACCATAAATGATTCAAAATGTCAATTGGATCATGCCTCATGTTGAATAACCACTTTTTAAACCCTCACAGTGACCAAAATTGCCATTTTTACAGAGTTTTGATTACTCAAAAGCTTCAATTTTGACCCATTTCAGGCACAGAAATGACTTTAAACACACTTATTTTAGTTGACAAAGTCATAATTCACATCCAACAGTCATTTACAGTCAAAAGATTAAATGTTAAAATTTCATCCATATTGACCATTTTGGGATCGTTCGACATGTCCGGAGTCATCGTTTTTCATCCGAAAATTGATTTTTTGGACTGTACCAAAAATGATTCCAAATGTCAATTGGATCGTGCCTCATTTTGAATAACCACTTTTTAAACCCTCACAGTGACCAAAATTGCCAATTTTACAGAGTTTTGCTTACACAAAAGCTTCAATTTTGACCCGTTTCAGGCACAGAAATGACTTTAAACACACTTATTTTAGTTGACAAAGTCATTATTCACATCCAACAGTCATTTAGAGTCAAAAGATTAAATGTTAAAATTTCATCCATATTGACCATTTTGGGATCGTTCGACATGTCCGGAGTCATCGTTTTTCATCCGAAAATTTATTTTTTGGACTGTACCAAAAATTATTCAAAATGTCAATTGGATCGTGCCTCATGTTGAATAACCACTTTTTAAACCCTCACAGTGACCAAAATTGCCATTTTTACAGAGTTTTGATTACTCAAAAGCTTCAATTTTGACCCATTTCAGGCACAGAAATGACTTTAAACACACTTATTTTAGTTGACAAAGTCATAATTCACATCCAACAGTCATTTACAGTCAAAAGATTAAATGTTAAAATTTCATCCATATTGACCATTTTGGGATCGTTCGACATGTCCGGAGTCATTGTTTTTCATCCGAAAATTGATTTTTTGGACTGTACCAAAAATGATTCAAAATGTCAATTGGATCGTGCCTCATGTTGAATAACCACTTTTTAAACCCTCACAGTGACCAAAATTGCCATTTTTACAGAGTTTTGCTTACTCAAAAGCTTCAATTTTGACCCCTTTCAGGCACAGAAATGACTTTAAACACACTTATTTTAGTTGACAAAGTCATAATTCACATCCAACAGTCATTTACAGTCAAAAGATTAAATGTTAAAATTTCATCCATATTGACCATTTTGGGATCGTTCGACATGTCCGGAGTCATTGTTTTTCATCCGAAAATTGATTTTTTGGACTTTACCAAAAATGATTCAAAATGTCAATTGGATCGTGCCTCATGTTGAATAACCACTTTTTAAACCCTCACAGTGACCAAAATTGCCATTTTTCAGAGTTTTGCTTACTCAAAAGCTTCAATTTTGACCCATTTCAGGCACAGAAATGACTTTAAACACACTTATTTTAGTTGACAAAGTCATAATTCACATCCAACAGTCATTTACAGTCAAAAGATTAAATGTTAAAATTTCATCCATATTGACCATTTTGGGATCGTTCGACATGTCCGGAGTCATCGTTTTTCATCCGAAAATTGATTTTTTGGACTGTACCAAAAATGATTCAAAATGTCAATTGGATCGTGCCTCATGTTGAATAACCACTTTTTAAACCCTCACAGTGACCAAAATTGCCATTTTTACAGAGTTTTGATTACTCAAAAGCTTCAATTTTGACCCATTTCAGGCACAGAAATGACTTTAAACACACTTATTTTAGTTGACAAAGTCATAATTCACATCCAACAGTCATTTACAGTCAAAAGATTAAAGGTTGAAATTTCATCCATATTGACCATTTTGGGATCGTTCGACATGTCCGGAGTCATTGTTTTTCATCCGAAAATTGATTTTTTGAACTGTACCAAAAATGATTCAAAATGTCAATTGGATCGTGCCTCATGTTGAATAACCACTTTTTAAACCCTCACAGTGACCAAAATTGCCAATTTTACACAGTTTTGCTTACTCAAAAGCTTCAATTTTGACCCATTTCAGGCACAGAAATGACTTTAAACACACTTATTTTAGTTGACAAAGCCATAATTCACATCCAACAGTCATTTAGAGTCAAAAGATTAAATGTTAAAATTTCATCATTATAGACCATTTTGGGAACGTTCGACAGGTCCGGAGTCATCGTTTTTCGTCTGAAAATTGATTTTTTGGACTGTACCAAAAATGATTCAAAATGTCAATTGGATCGTGCCTCATGTTGAATAACCATCAATCAATCAATCAATCAGTGACACTTGTAAAGCGCGCTACATACCCGTAGGGTCTCAAGGCGCTGGGGTGTGGGGGGGGTGCCGCTACTGCTCGAACAGCCAGGTCTTCAGCTTCTTCCTGAAGGAGAGGTGGTCTTGGGTCAGGCGCAGGTCGGGAGGGAGGGAGTTCCAGGTCTTGGCGGCCAGGTAGGAGAAGGACCTTCCTCCTGTAGTCGCTCTTCGGATGCGGGGGACAGCGGCGAGGGCGTGGTTGGCTGATCGGAGGTGGTGTTTGGGAGCATAGAAGTTGACTCGGCTGTTGAGGTAGCTCGGGCCTTGGTCGTGTAGGGCCTTGTGTGCGTGGGTGAGGAGGCGGAAGGTGATTCTTTTGTTGACGGGGAGCCAGTGAAGGTCTCTCAGATGTCCGGAGATGTGGCTGGTTCGTGGGATGTCGAGGATGAGTCTGGCTGAGGCGTTCTGGATCCGCTGGAGTATCTTCTGGAGCTTGGCGGTGGTACCGGCGTAGAGGGCGTTGCCGTAGTCCAGTCGGCTGGTGACGAGGGCCTGGGTGACGGTCTTCCTGGTCTCGGTGGGGATCCACCAGAAGATCTTCCGTAGCATGCGTAGGATGTTGAAGCACGCCGAGGAGACGTTGTTGACTTGCCTGGTCATGGAGAGGGAGGAGTCCAGGATGAAGCCCAGGTTTCGTGCATGGTCTGTCGGTTTGGGTGCGGTGCCCAGGGCGGGAGGCCACCAGGAGTCGTCCCAGGCGGAGGGTGAGGAGCCCAGGATGAGAATAACCACTTTTTAAACCCTCAGAGTGACCAAAATTGCCATTTGCCCTCAGAGTGATCAGAATAACCACTTTTTAAACCCTCAGAGTGACCAAAATTGCCATTTTTACAGAGTTTTGATTACTCAAAAGCTTCAATTTTTACCCCTTTGAGGCACAGAAATGACTTTAAACACACTTATTTTAGTTGACAAAGTCATAATTCACATCCAACAGTCATTTACAGTCAAAAGATTAAATGTTAAAATTTCATCCATATTGACCATTTTGGGATCGTTCGACATGTCCGGAGTCATTGTTTTTCATCCGAAAATTGATTTTTTGGACTGTACCAAAAATGATTCAAAATGTCAATTGGATCGTGCCTCATGTTGAATAACCACTTTTTAAACCCTCACAGTGACCAAAATTGCCATTTTTACAGAGTTTTGATTACTCAAAAGCTTCAATTTTGACCCATTTCAGGCACAGAAATGACTTTAAACACACTTATTTTAGTTGACAAAGTCATAATTCACATCCAACAGTCATTTACAGTCAAAAGATTAAATGTTAAAATTTCATCCATATTGACCATTTTGGGATCGTTCGACATGTCCGGAGTCATTGTTTTTCATCCGAAAATTGATTTTTTGGACTTTACCAAAAATGATTCAAAATGTCAATTGGATCGTGCCTCATGTTGAATAACCACTTTTTAAACCCTCACAGTGACCAAAATTGCCATTTTTCAGAGTTTTGCTTACTCAAAAGCTTCAATTTTGACCCATTTCAGGCACAGAAATGACTTTAAACACACTTATTTTAGTTGACAAAGTCATAATTCACATCCAACAGTCATTTACAGTCAAAAGATTAAATGTTAAAATTTCATCCATATTGACCATTTTGGGATCGTTCGACATGTCCGGAGTCATCGTTTTTCATCCGAAAATTGATTTTTTGGACTGTACCAAAAATGATTCAAAATGTCAATTGGATCGTGCCTCATGTTGAATAACCACTTTTTAAACCCTCACAGTGACCAAAATTGCCATTTTTACAGAGTTTTGATTACTCAAAAGCTTCAATTTTGACCCATTTCAGGCACAGAAATGACTTTAAACACACTTATTTTAGTTGACAAAGTCATAATTCACATCCAACAGTCATTTACAGTCAAAAGATTAAAGGTTGAAATTTCATCCATATTGACCATTTTGGGATCGTTCGACATGTCCGGAGTCATTGTTTTTCATCCGAAAATTGATTTTTTGAACTGTACCAAAAATGATTCAAAATGTCAATTGGATCGTGCCTCATGTTGAATAACCACTTTTTAAACCCTCACAGTGACCAAAATTGCCAATTTTACACAGTTTTGCTTACTCAAAAGCTTCAATTTTGACCCATTTCAGGCACAGAAATGACTTTAAACACACTTATTTTAGTTGACAAAGCCATAATTCACATCCAACAGTCATTTAGAGTCAAAAGATTAAATGTTAAAATTTCATCATTATAGACCATTTTGGGAACGTTCGACAGGTCCGGAGTCATCGTTTTTCGTCTGAAAATTGATTTTTTGGACTGTACCAAAAATGATTCAAAATGTCAATTGGATCGTGCCTCATGTTGAATAACCATCAATCAATCAATCAATCAGTGACACTTGTAAAGCGCGCTACATACCCGTAGGGTCTCAAGGCGCTGGGGTGTGGGGGGGGTGCCGCTACTGCTCGAACAGCCAGGTCTTCAGCTTCTTCCTGAAGGAGAGGTGGTCTTGGGTCAGGCGCAGGTCGGGAGGGAGGGAGTTCCAGGTCTTGGCGGCCAGGTAGGAGAAGGACCTTCCTCCTGTAGTCGCTCTTCGGATGCGGGGGACAGCGGCGAGGGCGTGGTTGGCTGATCGGAGGTGGTGTTTGGGAGCATAGAAGTTGACTCGGCTGTTGAGGTAGCTCGGGCCTTGGTCGTGTAGGGCCTTGTGTGCGTGGGTGAGGAGGCGGAAGGTGATTCTTTTGTTGACGGGGAGCCAGTGAAGGTCTCTCAGATGTCCGGAGATGTGGCTGGTTCGTGGGATGTCGAGGATGAGTCTGGCTGAGGCGTTCTGGATCCGCTGGAGTATCTTCTGGAGCTTGGCGGTGGTACCGGCGTAGAGGGCGTTGCCGTAGTCCAGTCGGCTGGTGACGAGGGCCTGGGTGACGGTCTTCCTGGTCTCGGTGGGGATCCACCAGAAGATCTTCCGTAGCATGCGTAGGATGTTGAAGCACGCCGAGGAGACGTTGTTGACTTGCCTGGTCATGGAGAGGGAGGAGTCCAGGATGAAGCCCAGGTTTCGTGCATGGTCTGTCGGTTTGGGTGCGGTGCCCAGGGCGGGAGGCCACCAGGAGTCGTCCCAGGCGGAGGGTGAGGAGCCCAGGATGAGAATAACCACTTTTTAAACCCTCAGAGTGACCAAAATTGCCATTTGCCCTCAGAGTGATCAGAATAACCACTTTTTAAACCCTCAGAGTGACCAAAATTGCCATTTTTACAGAGTTTTGATTACTCAAAAGCTTCAATTTTTACCCCTTTGAGGCACAGAAATGACTTTAAACACACTTATTTTAGTTGACAAAGTCATAATTCACATCCAACAGTCATTTACAGTCAAAAGATTAAATGTTAAAATTTCATCCATATTGACCATTTTGGGATCGTTCGACATGTCCGGAGTCATTGTTTTTCATCCGAAAATTGATTTTTTGGACTGTACCAAAAATGATTCAAAATGTCAATTGGATCGTGCCTCATGTTGAATAACCACTTTTTAAACCCTCACAGTGACCAAAATTGCCATTTTTACAGAGTTTTGATTACTCAAAAGCTTCAATTTTGACCCATTTCAGGCACAGAAATGACTTTAAACACACTTATTTTAGTTGACAAAGTCATAATTCACATCCAACAGTCATTTACAGTTAAAAGATTAAATGTTAAAATTTCATCCATATTGACCATTTTGGGATCGTTCGACATGTCCGGAGTCATCGTTTTTCATCCGAAAATTGATTTTTTGGACTGTACCAAAAATGATTCAAAATGTCAATTGGATCGTGCCTCATGTTGAATAACCACTTTTTAAACCCTCACAGTGACCAAAATTGCCATTTTTACAGAGTTTTGCTTACTCAAAAGCTTCAATTTTGACCCATTTCAGGCACAGAAATGACTTTAAACACACTTATTTTAGTTGACAAAGTCATAATTCACATCCAACAGTCATTTACAGTCAAAAGATTAAATGTTAAAATTTCATCCATATTGACCATTTTGGGATCGTTCGACATGTCCGGAGTCATCGTTTTTCATCCGAAAATTGATTTTTTGAACTGTACCAAAAATGATTCAAAATGTCAATTGGATCGTGCCTCATGTTGAATAACCACTTTTTAAACCCTCACAGTGACCAAAATTGCCAATTTTACACAGTTTTGCTTACTCAAAAGTTTCAATTTTGACCCATTTCAGGCACAGAAATGACTTTAAACACACTTATTTTAGTTGACAAAGCCATAATTCACATCCAACAGTCATTTAGAGTCAAAAGATTAAATGTTAACATTTTATCATTATAGACCATTTTGGGAACGTTCGACAGGTCCGGAGTCATCGTTTTTCGTCTGAAAATTGATTTTTTGGACTGTACCCAAAATGATTCAAAATGTCAATTGGATCGTGCCTCATGTTGAATAACCACTTTTTAAACCCTCAGAGTGACCAAAATTGCCATTTTTACAGAGTTTTGATTACTCAAAAGCTTCAATTTTTACCCCTTTGAGGCACAGAAATGACTTTAAACACACTTATTTTAGTTGACAAAGTCATAATTCACATTCAACAGTCATTTACAGTCAAAAGATTAAATGTTAAAATTTCATCCATATTGACCATTTTGGGATCGTTCGACATGTCCGGAGTCATTGTTTTTCATCCGAAAATTGATTTTTTGGACTGTACCAAAAATGATTCAAAATGTCAATTGGATCGTGCCTCATGTTGAATAACCACTTTTTAAACCCTCACAGTGACCAAAATTGCCATTTTTACAGAGTTTTGATTACTCAAAAGCTTCAATTTTGACCCATTTCAGGCACAGAAATGACTTTAAACACACTTATTTTAGTTGACAAAGTCATAATTCACATCCAACAGTCATTTACAGTCAAAAGATTAAATGTTAAAATTTCATCCATATTGACAATTTTGGGATCGTTCGACATGTCCGGAGTCATCGTTTTTCATCCGAAAATTGATTTTTTGGACTGTACCAAAAATGATTCAAAATGTCAATTGGATCGTGCCTCATGTTGAATAACCACTTTTTAAACCCTCACAGTGACCAAAATTGCCATTTTTACAGAGTTTTGATTACTCAAAAGCTTCAATTTTGACCCATTTCAGGCACAGAAATGACTTTAAACACACTTATTTTAGTTGACAAAGTCATAATTCACATCCAACAGTCATTTACAGTCAAAAGATTAAATGTTAAAATTTCATCCATATTGACCATTTTGGGATCGTTCGACATGTCCGGAGTCATCGTTTTTCATCCGAAAATTGATTTTTTGGACTGTACCAAAAATGATTCAAAATGTTAATTGGATCGTGCTTCATTTTGAATAACCACTTTTTAAACCCTCACAGTGACCAAAATTGCCAATTTTACAGAGTTTTGCTTACACAAAAGCTTCAATTTTGACCCGTTTCAGGTACAGAAATGACTTTAAACACACTTATTTTAGTTGACAAAGTCATTATTCACATCCAACAGTCATTTAGAGTCAAAAGATTAAATGTTAAAATTTCATCCATATTGACCATTTTGGGATCGTTCGACATGTCCGGAGTCATCGTTTTTCATCCGAAAATTGATTTTTTGGACTGT